>NW_005371410.1:5984955-5997665 GCF_000412655.1 Myotis brandtii
GAGCTCAAAAGGTTCGCCATCACTGATTTAGGGTCAAGTTTCCACCTCAGGATTGTGGCCAAGAGCAGGGCCTATAAGAACATGGCAGACCCCATTCGAATCACATGACTGAAGCAGGGAAAAGAACACTCCCAAAAGAAGGGAAAGGGGATAGATTCATGTAACAATGTCCACCCCTTTAAGGCCATTCTTGATGTTTAGTGTGAGCTGATTATACCTGGAGGGGAAGGCAGATTCACAGTATAACTTGGCTCAGGTCCTGCCTGCCCTGGGAGAGGACCTGGTCTCCAAACTTTAATGACAATAAAAATGAAAAACCTTGTTTTATCCAATTTTATGACTTCCATGTAATTCAACAAACACTTAAAATATAAGCTCTTCCATCGGCCTGTGAACCAAATGTTTCTGGGTTTGATTCCAGTCAAGGGTACATGCCTACGTTGCAGGCTCGATCCCCAGTAGGGGCATGCAGGAGATAGCAGATCAATGATTCTCTCTCATCATTGATGTTTCTATCTCTCTCTCCCTCAATAAAAATATATTTAAAGTATGCTCTTCACTTTACTCAAAGCCCCTCCATTTCTGGTCCCTGCTGACCACCTCTCTGACACACCATCCCTTTCATTTTGTCCTGCCTTCACTGAATTCCAGCCACCCTAGCCTCCTATTTCTCAATGCCCAAGCTGAGCCCTGCCTCAGGGACTTTGCACTGCTATTCCCTCTGCCTGGAACTCTCTGCTCCTAGGCAAGTCTGGCTCCTGAGGAAGCTGAGCCAGATGGCTACTGTGAACACTCCTACAGCTTGTGCACTGCACAGACTGAGGGCTGCCCACCAAGCTGTGTGCTCTGAGGAAGAAGTGCATTTTCCTTCACCAAAGAGCATCCTATGGCAAACCCAAGGGTCCTTGGGGCTCTGGCCACAGGGGAGAGATCTTTATCTAATCTATACTCAAGTCATGTAAGGCCCATGGCTAGATGGCCTCCTTATCACAGCTGGAAATTTTTCTTCTCTGCTGGATGATGACCCTGTGGTTGAATTGACACTGGAGTTGAAAACCTTGAAACTGACTGAAGATGAAAGAGAGAGAAAGGTAGTTCTGGCTCTGCCTTGTGTCCCTGCTCTTTTGGTCTAGTCACTCCTTCACATCATGTACTTCTTTGTCCCACAGTATATGCTGAGCTCCTATCATGTGCTCAGGAGGAATTGATGGTGACCAGACTCTGCCCCTTGGTAAATCAGTCTAGGAGAGAAATACAAATCAAATAACCACACCAACAACACGTAACATTGAACTGTGATAAGCCCAGGAAGGAGAGATCAGTGAAACTTGCAGAGCTCATGGTGGGAGGATTTGACCTAGGTGGGGAGTGGGGTGTTGGGAAGACTTCCTTGAGGACGTTACTCAAGCAGAGAATGGAAGGGAAATGATTGGGCAGCGGAAGAATGGGACCTGATGTAGAAGGTAGACTGGTCCAGAGAAGAATAGAGCCCTGGTTCCTGAGGCCTGGGCTCAGCTCTGAGTTCATGTCACTCTAGTGCTCAAGATGTTTCAAACACTGCTTTTTGGCTTTTAAGAATGTGCTGTTATTCATCACTGAGGTAACATCTGCAGATCATTCTGGTAAGTCAACTTTCAGGGCCCAAGTAGCGTGAGAGTCAGTGGTGATTTGGAGCAGGCTCCTTTCTGCTTGCAAGAGCTAAGCCCTGGGCTCAGCTCAGAGTTCATGTCACTCTAGTGCTCAAGATGTTTCAAACACTGCTTTTTGGCTTTTAAGAATGTGCTGTTATTCATCACTGAGGTAACATCTGCAGATCATTCTGGTAAGTCAACTTTCAGGGCCCAAGTAGCGTGAGAGTCAGTGGTGATTTGGAGCAGGCTCCTTTCTGCTTGCAAGAGCTGACTGCACATCTCTTCCCAGCTCCACATTTAGTGACACCGCATTGGCAACTTGAAATTGGTCATAGTGGGAGTATTTACACCAGAGAAAATTGGCAATCAAATCAGGGCTTCCCCTCCCCCCCTTCTTCTTTGGAGTGTCACACAGCTCACAACAGGAGGGGATAGTAGAGTCTAAATATGTTTCTCTGGCTTCCGTTGCACAGTGCTTTAGGCTGTGCGGAAACCATTTTAAACATTTACTAACATGTCAGTGAGCGTGAACCAACTCTCACTGCCCTAGAGAAGTTACCCAGTTTCCCACAGTGGTTCTCAACCTTCCTCAGGCTGCGACCCTTTCAGACAGTTCCTCATGTTGTGGTGACCCCCAACCATAAAATTATTTTCGTTGCTACTTCATAACTGTAATTTTGCTACTGTTATGAATCGTAATGTAAATATCTGATAAGCAGGATGTATTTTCATTGTTCGCGACCCACAGGTTGAGAACCGCTGCCATAGAGTCATGAGTTGTCTTGAAAAGGTGAGTGACATGGTGGCCTTTGGATCCTGCCTGGGTAGCTGGGAAAAGATGCTGCTGATCTGCCTGAGATGGAGTGTGATTTCTGTTACTCATGAGTGTTTCCTGGCAACTGACTTTCAAGAAGCAGAACCTCATAAATGATGCAATTTGAGGGTGATGGAAGTGGTTGGACCTGGCCGCTCAGCACTGCTTGCTGACCCCACCATGGTCAGAGACTATTACCAGGTGCTAGGAACAAATAATAAAGTCACTCAAGACCTCCTCCCTCCCCTCTGAGAACTGGCAGTTGGTTAGCATCCACAAGTACAAATTATGTATGTCATTCCGATCCCCTGCTTTCTACCACCCTAGTGGTTAAGGAGGGCTTAATTCAGATGACAAGTCTGAGAACATGGATTATCTTAGTCATCCTCGTATTTCTCATGGTCTCTAACCCGGAGCCTGACACAGACAATCTCTCACTAATGTGCCCCATGAAAGAGAACCCAGAAAGTTTACATAGTTAGATCGCCTCCTCACCCCCGGCCTTTGATCATCCTTATGACTTGCTTTTCTGGCAATGTTTATTTATTCTGCTAAATTCATCTTGGGGGGACCTCTGAGAAGCTGTCCCTAATCCCTGGAGACTGGGGGTATGCCTGCAGGGCATCCCCAGTATCTGTACTCCCAGATTATTTTGCTCACCCCATCTACTATGAGGGTCCATATCTCATTTATCCTTCCAGCCCCTGTCCTTGGTACAATGTTTGACCCCAAATAGGTGCCCAATAAATAATCAATGAGTGAATAAGGGGCTGAAACTAGTGCAAGCAGCAATTTAAATTTCAGGAAAGATTGGAGAAAGCCACACTTAACAAGCTCCTTCTGCATGCCAGACATATGGATGATTGGTAGCAGAAAATGCCACCCCAAAATATGCCACTTCGGCGTAGGATTATTTTCTGTGGTAGCCATTGAGAAGAAGCAGATACAAGAAAAGCTCTCTGTCTCTCCCTATTTGCCTAAAAGCAGGATAGAAATTCCTAAAGGTGTCCCTCTCCCCTCTCTACCAGGAAGGACAGATGTTAATCGCTGCAGACAGCTCTAGACCCTTATCAGCCCAGAGATGGGACCAGAGGACACTACATAATGAACTTTACTAACTAGCCCTATCTTCCATTAGTTCCCCATCTCTTCTTCCCACAATTTGCTACCCTAGAAACTCAAAGTCCTTTCCTTGTCACTTCTCTAAAAGCATATTGTTCTTTTGCTAAGATGCTATATAAGCCCAAGTTTTAACCACCCCTTTGAGTTTCTCATTACTGGGTACTCCCACGTGTACATACAGTGCACATGTTAATATAATTTTGTTAGTATTTTTCTTGTTAATCTGTCTTTTGTTAGTCTAATTTATAGAGCCCCGGTTATAGAATTTAAGAGGGTAGAAGGACAAAGATTTTTTTCGTACCCTATATATGATACAATGACCATACATACTTTCTCTCCTTTAATCCTTACAAGAACCCCATGAAGTAAAGTCTGTTATTCCCATTTTACAGAGAAGGAACTGAAGATCAGAGTTGTTAAATAATTTACCAAAAGTCACCTCTCACAGCAGGAGAAGATAGTATCAGAGTCCAAATATGATTCCCTGCCTTCCTCCACACAGTGATTTAGGCTGTGCTGGAACCAGAGTACTCAATGGCCACAGTTAAAAACTGATTAGTCAAAGGATCCCTTTCTCTGCCTTTTTCCTTGCCTCCAACATCACAAGCTTCATCCTGGAGCAAGTCTGTCTGCACATGGATTCAATTTAAGCTGATGGGACACCGGATTTCTTTCCGTTGCACTCCTCACAGCTTTTCAGGAACATTTTGCTATATTCCGTTCAGTCCACGTTCCTTAGATTTATGGAAGGGGAACATGCACCCAGAAGCTAATGGAGTTGTAATTACCGTCTGCTGAAACTCTTGGCCAGTGTGTCTTAGAGTTTAGTTCCAGGACCACCTGCATCGGAATTACCTGGGGTGTTGGATAAGATTATTTCTCATCCCCGCCCCAGGGATGTCTCTGGATAGGAGCCTTAAAATCTGCATCTTAACCAGGTACCCCCTGGCTGAATTTTTTTTAGGAGCTTTCAAGGACCTGTTTAAAATATAGTTAAGTGCACACATCTTAAGTGTACAGTTAGAATTTTTATATAATAACACATGTTTTAAGCTACTGCATCACTATCACCCAGAACAGGATAGAGAAGGAAATTTTCCTCTAAATCTTCCCAGAGGTGACTACTAACTTGGCCATTACCATGGACTCATTTTGCCTATTCTTGAAGCTCACAGACATGGAATCATACAGAATGCTCTTTTGTGTCTGTTTTCTTTTACTCACATTATGTTTTTGCAATTTATCCATGTTGATAGATGTAATAGTAGTTTGTTCCTTTTTTGTTGCTGGTGATATTCCATTGTGTGAATACAGCCTGATTGATTGATCTATTCCCTTATCATAGATCACTTAGATTGTTTCCAGTTTTTGTCTATTATGAATGAAGCAGCTATGAACATTCTTGTACTGGTCTTTTGGTGGACATAGGCACTCATTTCTCTCGGGTAATTACTTAAGGTATGAAATTGCTTCAGGCTTAAGGTTTGACTTCGAGAGGTAGGTGGGAGTTTATATACAACCATAAGCAAGAAATGCAGTGTTGGGGCCGGGTGTCAGCAATCACCACCCAAAAAGAAGAAAGTGTCGGCCGGGGCACTCAGCTACTGCTTCTAGCTCGAGTGTTCTCAACAGGTGACATTGGTTGTATGAAAAATATCTTAGCAATTACAATGGTTTGTGGCCCTGAGTTACACTGATATGCAATAATGTCATGGGAGAAGGGTGATTAGGAAAAGAGTACATGACAAGTCTCCTTTGGGAGGTGATAATGCAAACAGCTTGAGTAAATTGGTCTCACTAAACCTAGATGTTCTCATATCTCCAAAATCAGGAACCTAAGGTGATGACCTTGCTTTTTGGTCAAGGAAGGTCTCTTGGGAATAAGCAACGCTACCCAGCATGCCCTTAGGAAAACACAGCTAAGATCCTGCTGTATGTTGGGAGGAATTGGGGCTTGTAGGTACAGACACAATCATATTCCGAAAGGACAAGTAAATGACTAGAGTCTACAGAGATCTTGTTCTAATCAATCAGCAGCCAACTGGCCCAGAAGAAAAGTGTCTTTTATTAGCACCTTTTGTTGAGGGAGGAAGTGATGAGGTCCCCACTGGCCCTGCTGGGCGTCATGTAAGATCAGATCTTGCATGGAGGAAGCTCAGGAACCACAATACAGCCACCACATCGAGGCTTCCTCGGCACCTCGGCACCTCAGCACCCACTGTTCTCCTGTAACTCTGGCGTGATGTTTCCGCCCCAGCAGGCCTTCTCTTGTGAGCAAATGGAAAGAAAGTAAAATATCTGGAAAGAATGAATGCATCAAAAAGGAAGCGGACGCCATGAATCAAGCCAGGGGGAGATGCACACAGCCCTTGGACATCAGGCAGGAGGACCCTGCAGGTCTTCTTAACCTATGTTCTCTGTAACCCAGGTCTCTGGTGGGCAGTTCTCCTCCGCTTGCTCCTGGCGGGTATGGTGTGTGGTTAGTGCATCCCAGGAAGCCCCAGGCGCTGACTGCAGCCCTGAACCACACACCGGCGCTATAATACAGCAGCCAAAACCACTTAGAGCCTGTTTGGTCTTCGTAAGTGTTATATGCTTTATACCCTTTCTTAAGCTTTCTGTGCCTCAGTCTCTTCATCTGCAAAATGGGGGTGATAATAATGGTACCTATCTCACTAACTAGTCAATATGTAAAATGGTACCTATCTTATGACAGAAGCTTGGCACAGTCTCCTCTGAGCCTTGGCCTTTACTATTACTTATAACAGATACCTGCCCTCAAACTGCTCCCACACTAGGAAGGGTAGGTACCACCTTCTATTTCCTATTCAACTAAAAGGTTGACAGGCAAATACAACTTGAATAACTTTTGCCTGTTCCTCTCTAGACTCCAGGCAGGGATATTTCTGCCCCCTGGGGTTGTCACTTCTTGACTGACTCACTTTCCCTCTCCCTCTTCTCTTCCACTCAGCAGCCCTGCTCCAGAGGGGGAGGTGTCATAACCACTGTCCTCGGGGTGGGGATGGGGCACATAGCTAAGGAAATTTTGATTGAGCCAGTGACTCATGAGTCACTGTACTTTGGCACAGCACGATGATGTCACAGCACAGACTGGGAGCCCAAACTCAGGCCTGCTTGGCCAAGAAATGGAGCTGCTTTTACATGAGTGATGCCGCAGAGCCGTGGAGGTGATCGTGGCCATGCACACCACATTCTCTCCCTTTGTTTTTTAAAAATATATATTTTTTATTGATTTCAGAGAGGAAGGGAGAGAGAGATAGAAACATGAATTATGAGAGAGAATCATTGATCCACTGTCTCCTGCATGCCTGCTCCCCTCACGGGTTTGAGCCCATAACCCAGGCATGTGCCCTGACTAGGAATCCAACTGTGACCTCCTGTTCATAGGTTGATGCTTAACCACTGAGCCACACATGCTGGACGCACAATCTCTCCCTTTCCATTTTGTTAAAAGGATTATGATGAGCCAGGCTCATTCCAACACAGGTTGGGTTGGTTCATCATGTTGTTGGCGTGGCTTTCATTTGGGTATGTAGCCAATACCCAAATATCCTTCTGCCTTTCCGGAAAGCCATTCAATCATTTATTCTGAGCACCAGGTTGAGTTTCCAGGCAACAGGCTCTGCAATAGAGATTTGCATACAAATTAACTGGGAAGTGCTCTCAAGATCAACACCTGAGGGGGTGAGAGGGAAGAAGGATAGACAGAGGGAAAAGTCGAACTTCAGTGCTGTCACAACTAAGGTTTTTGCTGATGTCACAGGGGCTCTGGAACAGAGAATGGCCCTTTAAACCTGGAGCCTGGGCAGGCTTTATACACCCAGTGCACCATTGGCTACAGGCTGCTCTGGAAGGGGCCAGGGACCAGGGTGAGGCGGCTCCTTCTAGGCCAGGGCAAACTCAGCTGATGCAGCTGCCAGCCACTGGCTGCCAACACTCTGGGCAGCTGGGTAAAGAATGCCCCATCCTGAGAGAGAGCTGGACAACATACCTCAGCATCCATCACACTGAGCAAGGGCATTAGACCTTTTTGCCTTTTACCACCTGTTCAAATCCTTCCTGTTCTCTAAGATCTGCAGAGTATAATGGTGAGGATTTAGGTTTTGGGGTCTGAGAGACTCATGTTCAAATCCTATTTCTGCCGTCTGTTTAACAATATTGATAGAGTGTATTCTAGGTGCTGTTAAGGTACTAAGGATACAATGGTGATAACCCCCCAGTCTCCGGAGCTTATATTCCATATATGATATTATATAATATCCATATATATAAAAGCCAAGCAACTGGAATGCTGGGACAACCAGAATGACTGGAACGACCAGTCGCAATGATGTCCACTGCGGCAGGCCAACCAGCCTGATTGGGGAGTGGCCCCTCCCCCTGGACGGCCCCTCCCCCTGGCCTGCCCTGCCCCCAATCAGCCCCCCACCCCGATCAGGGACGGGGCCGGCTGGCCAACCACCCGTGTCCACTCCCCCCCACCAGCCTGGCCCTATCGGCCCCTATGGGGGGGTGTACAGCCAGACCCCAACTGTGCACGAATTCATGTACTGGGCCTCTAGTATATACTATAATATTATAATACTAGAGGCCCGGTGCACAAATTCGTGCGCGGTTGGGGTTCCTCAGCCTGGCCGGTGATTGGGGCAATTGGGGCTGTCTAGCCCAGTCCCGATCAGGGCCCATCAGGGCCGGCTGGCTGGGGGAGGGGAAGGAAAGCAGGGGGCTGGGAAGGGATCGTGGGAGGTTGGTCAGCCACAGGAGGGCTGTGGAAGAGCACTGACCACTAGGGGGCAGCTCCTGCATTGAGTGTCCCCTGGTGGTCAGTGCGTGTCATAGCAACCGGTTGACCAGTCATAGCAGTCGCTTAGGCTTTTATATATAGAGCTATATTCTATTGTGATATATTATTTATAACGATTAGTGACATGGAAAACATTAAGTGGGATGTGGGGGTGAGGGAATGGTGGGAGTGCTGTTTTGTGTGAAGGTCAGGGAAGGCTTCTGTGACAAGATGGCATTTGAGCAGAGACATGAAGAGAGGAAGGTGTGGCTGTGCAGTGCAGAGATCCGGGGAGAGTGGGTTTCAGATGGAAGGAACTGTAGTGCAAAGGCCCTGAGAAGGGAGTGTGCTGGGAGTGTTGGGGGCACCTGGAGGCCAAGGTGTGGGGTGGGGCTGAGGGTGGGGGAAGAAGATGGAGAAGGGGTGGAGGAGGGGTTTCCAGAAGTAGGAGATAAAAATGAGAGGGGTTTATAGGAAATATCCACTACAGGCAAGTCTATGGTGGCGGGTGAATCTATGGAGAGCAGGTTGCCTAGGGCAGGGAGAGGGAAGATGAGGTAGTGATGGCTAGGGAGTGCAGGATTCATTTATGAAATGATAAACATGTTCTCAAACTTGTTGAGATGTTGGCAGCACTACTCTGTGAATATGCTAAAAGCCACACAGTTGTACTTTAGGTAAACTGTATAGTATGTGAATTTTATCTGAAAAAGCTCTCTTAAAAATCAGAGCAGTGGCCCACAGGAGACGGAATCACACAGGGCCTGGTAGGTCTTCAGGATTTGTGCTTTTACTCTGAGGTGGGACGTTACTAGCTGGCTTTAAGCAGAAGAGTGAAATGATGGGATTTCCATTTGAAAAGATGCTCTCTGTTGCTCTGAGAATAGGCTGGAGAGGGCAGGTGTGGAAGCAGGGAGATGGTGAGGAGCTTGTGATAATCCAGGTGAGAGGTGCTGGAAGCTGGGGAGCAAGGAGTTGAATTCAGACACCCACGGATGGTGGCGCAGTCAGGAAGTGCCGATAGGATAATTGGGAGTGGATGTATAACATAAAGGAGTCAAAGTTTTTTAGTCCTAACTGTAGAGTGGACTGACCATTTACTAAGATGAAGACAACTGTGGGAACAACACATTTGGGGGAGGATCCAGTTTGGTTTTTACTAGGTGAAGTTTGAGAGGTCTATTAGAGATGCTGCATAGGTAGGTGGGAGTTGACTAGAGCAGTGGTTGCCAACCTTTCGGATTTCGAGGACCACCAGTGGTCTGTGGACCACCGGTTAGCAACCGCTGGTCTAGAGTTCAGCATGGGAACAGTCTGGGCTGGAGAGGAAATCAGAGTGATCAGCATATTCATGGAATTTAGTCTTGAGACCCTAGAGAAGAGTAAAGACAAAAGTCATGGCCAAGTGTCTGAACCTTTAAGCCTTAGTTTTCTAAACTATGCAAGATCCACTTGTGTAGTTGTGAGTGTTGGCATATGTTCTACAAATGAAGTGCTCAGTGACTCATAGCTCTTTCCCACTGCCTTTTTCATCTCAGAGTTCCTCAGGAGATGTGTTGTCAGCTCAGCATCTTCAGTCTTATTATTTAACTACTTTATCCAACTTGATACAGAGAGCACTGGGTGCGAATCAGCCGCTCTGGTGGGGACATCAGGAACCTAAAGATCCTGGATCACACTTTCTGTCCTTTGAGGATGTACCTTCCAATGGAGAAAACATAAAGCCCTATCATATCAATCTAATGATAACATATGGCAAATGACAGGGCTGTAACAGGTGCAACACTGGGCTGGGGGTGGGGAGACATTAATTCAGACTGGAAACATTTGTGAGGACCTCACTAAGGAAGCAGAACATCAGCTGGAGCTTGGGGGTTGAAAGGAATGTGTTGGGGTAAGATGGGGATGGAAAGGAGGGCAACCCAGGCAGATGTGACAAGTATAGAACCATTGGAGTCTTCTGAGGCTAAAGCATGGTGTGCATGGCGATGGGTCAGAAGGAGCTCAGTCTGGCTTGAGTGAGATTGAAAGAGTTGGCAGAGGGCACTCCATTTTAGAAAACTGTACCCTTGGGCACACCCTGAGTTGTCTGGTTTCCAAGAACTGCTCCCCCCTAAACATAGACCTAAGGCCTTTTGGTTCCTCTCACTCTTAAACCCATCACATCAGCTCACCAGTTTCATTGAAGCTACCGCGTTCCGCTCATCCAATCATGACCTTTTAACCACCTCTTGTTCCCTTCCTGTAGCCTATCTCTTGTTAGCATCTTCAACTAATTTGCCTGTTTGGCTTTCAACTCTATTTTATAATCTCCCAATCCTGGTCATTTCAACGACCTCTTTCTCTTCTATTTCAGGATGTCAAGGTCATGGACAACAATTCCCTAACTGCATATCTCAGTAGCTTTGACTTTGTTGTCACCAGTCTCAACTGGGCCCTTAAGAATACTGGTCCATTCTTTCATGCATCCCCTTAGCCAGCTAAATTTCCCATCTTCCACTGTGGCCATGCTTCCTCCAATGTTTTGCCTTTCACGCATGCAAACGTATCTATTTCTTATTACTTACCTATTGCTGCATTCAAACTTTAGTGGCTTAAATTAACAAACATTTATTACCTTACAGTTTATGGACTCTAGCTGTGATTTAGTTGGGTGCCTCTCCTTCAAGGTCTCTCATAACATTGCAATCAAGCTATTGGCTGGGGCAGCAGTGGTCTCAAGGCTTGACTGAGGCTACTGAATGCTCTCCTAAGGTCACTCATGTGGGCCTTTACATAGGGCTTCCTGACAACACAGCAGCTGATTGCCTCTAGTGGCATCAGATGGTATGCCACTTCTGATAACCAAATATCAGAAGTGGCATACCATCACTTCTACCACACTCTATTTGTTAGCAGTGAGTCAATAAGTCCAGCCCCCACTTAAGGGGAGGGGATTATACAAGGGCATGAATACCAGGGGGCAGAGATCATTGGGACCATATTCCTACTTCCTGCCTGGGCTAGTTCCTCAACATGTGCAAATGTTCCTGTCCTCTGAATCTAGCTCTATATGTTCCATTAGCTTCTTCCCCTCAACCTTGAGGCATGTTCCGAAATCTCTTAGGTTAAAAATAAACCTTCCTGCCACCTTGATCTATGACCCCTGATCTTTCCCTCCTTCCCCTGCTACTCTTCTTGAGAATGTGACCTTTATTCCTCGCATTCACTTCCACCTCCACTTCTCTGCTAAGGTCACCCTAAATGCCAGCTCAGATGGCTACCTTTCAGTGCTTGACCTCTGCAGTATTTAATGCTGTTAACTCTCTTCTTAGCCTCTCTTGCTTGCTGACTCCACTTTTTCAGCCCCATCTTTCTTCACTTACCCCTAAATCTGAGATTGTCCAGGCTTAGCTCAACTTCTTAGCTTCACTCCCTCTGAATCCCCATATTCATTACTCCCAGCACCTCGAATGTTCTGATAACTTTTGTCGGAGTTATAAATCTTAGTCTTCCAAATCTGAGGTGAAGAAAATAACACTTTCTTGACCTTATGACCTTGTTTAAATCAACTTCACTCTAACAAGGCGGCCTCATTCTACTGAGCTGGCAGGAAATTAATCTCAGGAATCGTTGAATGTCCCGTCGCCACCCCTCCCCCCCTCCCCCCTTCCACCCAGGAATGTGCCAATGTCAACTCCTCCTGGGAGGCCCCTCTAGGCAAAGCCATTGGCCTTTGGTTCTGGCTGATTAATTGTTGAGATGGTCCCTGGTCTGACCACATAAACCCTTCAGGTCCAATGACCTTGCTGCTTGGAGCAAAGGAATCTTTGACAAAATCAGTGCTCGTGTGTCTGGGGTCCAGCCTTCCTAACTATCCTGATCCATGGCCCTCTTTGAGGACATGTCACCTCCCCAGCGAGTTGACACAGAGCAGCGCCCAGACGGCAGTCCTCCGGGACCTGCTGATGTTCCCCCTCTTCTCAGTCCCAGGCCGAATCTCTCCTCTCTCCTGTTGCAAGCATCTCTCAAAGCTCTGCTGCCGGGAACACCACACAGACAACCTTTACAAGGTGAGCAAAGGAACGGCTACAGACCTTACACCTGCTTGGAATGCAGAGGAGGGAAAATTATAACAAACAAAACACACATTAATGTTGTTGGGAGTTTAGCAGTGGTTTCCGTAATCAACACTTTCTCCCTGGTGAATTTGTAGGAGACAGATGAAGGTAAAAACATTTGCTTTATAACTGACAAAGCTGGAAACCGCACCCAGTGGTTCACTCTACAGACCAACCCACTGCAGTCCCTCGAGCCACTCAGCCCTTGGTGGGATGGATCAAGAGGGGGTGAGCCACCT
>NW_005371410.1:5997771-6021219 GCF_000412655.1 Myotis brandtii
CTTCTTTAAGACCAATCAGATAAGCTGCCCCTCCCTTTTTCTCTCGTAAGAACCCCTCTCATGAGGCTAGTTCCCCCTAACTTATATCTAAGACAACCCTGTCACACTGTGAAATCTGGACTTCCAGCCAAAGTCTCTCTCCTGAGCTGAAGACAGCATTTCCCAGTCTCCAGCACATCTCTACGCAGATGAATTTCAGCCCAAATTCACCACAGCCAAATCTGCTGCCCCTCCCTTTTTCTCTCGTAAGAACCCCTCTCATGAGGCTAGTTCCCCCTAACTTATATCTAAGACAACCCTGTCACACTGTGAAATCTGGACTTCCAGCCAAAGTCTCTCTCCTGAGCTGAAGACAGCATTTCCCAGTCTCCAGCACATCTCTACGCAGATGAATTTCAGCCCAAATTCACCACAGCCAAATCTGAATTCCTGATCATTTCACCACGCCCCCCCCCTTTCAGAATTAATGACAATACAATCTGTCTCCCACCCCAAGGGAACTATCCTCTATTGTTTCCCTAGCCCAGTCTCTCAGCAGATCCCATCCATCCTACCTGAGAAACCTCTTGAAACGTGTCCCCCTCCCCCGCTCTGCTGCCTAGGCTTCCTCTCTCCCCATTTCTTAGCTGGACCATAGCCAGAGCCTCACTCTTTCCTTACCTCTGCCTCTTCCTCTCCCATCCTCAGGCAGAAAGAAAGACTCTGCCTACATTTCCAGCCTCCTCTTAGCTTTTTCCCCAAATGCATGCATCCACACACCTTGCACACGCCCTTCCTACAACCTCTGATTTCCAGAACCTCCGTCCTTTGCACATGTGTTGTCCTCTGCCTTGCTTTCCACCCTCCCACCTACCCCACTGTTTGCCTGGAAAACTCCTCCTTGCCTGACAACATTCGACCCTGAGGATATTCTTCTCTAACACCATCGCTGACCAAGGCAGACATAACCCAGCTGTCAGCAAACTTCCCACCTGTCTGAGGGGTCCTTTAGTGTAGAGATGGGTTTAATTTTTGTTTGTGTCCTGGGTGCCTACCTTGATGCCCGGTGAACATTAGGGGCTTGATAAACCCTTAAGAAATGAATGGCTTCGTGGCTACTGTTTCACACTCACCCCATTAACTTAGCCTTTCAAATTGATCTCATCCTTTGGTCCATCCTTCCCCGTCCCCTTCACCTGGTGACCTTGGTGCAGCGAACTGGCCCAGAGCTCTCAGGGAATTTAGTGGTGCTTTCCCTCTAGTGTGCTCAGCTGGAGGCAGGCAGAACAGGGCGTCTCTGCAGGCAGTGAGTGGGCCTTGCTGGAGGAGTGGCTGCTTTGTGCAACCTCAGGCCCTCCTGCAAATCAGGCTCCATCGCCTTCACTTCCTGTGCTCAGTCTGCTCAGGGAGATTAGATACTGCCTAATCAACGCTAATTTTTTCTTTTCTTTTCTTAATATTTGAAACTATCAAGTACCAGTTGCCATCCTAGTGGGTGGCTTTCAGAAATCCCCTTTTTTTCTCGTGTTTGACTTCTTGTGAGTTTCAAGAAACCAATCTATTTGGAAAGAACCTGCCCTTAGAAGTTCTTTGAATTGCTGTGAAGCCGGGGCAGGAAGTGACTTTGGATCTGGGTTAGACAGTCTTGTCTCACTCCCAGGAAAGGTGGGAGTAATGAGGTATAGGTGCATCTGGGAATGGGTGTGACTTTAGTTCATTCCTGTAGCTATTTCTCCATGTGTGGAGTCTGATCTGAAATGAGAGGATGTGTCTATTGCACACTGGTGGTGCACCTGTTCTAGTAACTAGGCGCTCTGGGAGTCCTGAGCTGGCTGGGGGTTCTCATCTCAGCTTGACCTATTGTAACCTTTAAGTAGACTGAAGAATAAGCCAGTGAAACCCTGTAAGAATTAAATGAGTCTTATACACTTTCTTCAAATAAAACAACTGTTCTGAGATGTTTGGAGAGGGCTTGATGGCAGGGCAAGAAACACTATCTCCACATCATTGCATGGGAGGCAGAGATCTGTAATGTCTGTCTGGCTGGGGAGACAGACACTGGCTTTCTTCCCTGGTTTTTCTGATGTTTTTAGGAGGAGATGCCCAGTGTAGTTCAAGTTCCATGAATAGGGCATGAGGAGCTCTTTTGTGTAAACTTCTTAATGTCTCAGTTATTTATTGAACTCCACTATGTGTCAAGAGCTTCTGGATTCTCTTTTAATCCATTTAGCAACTCTTTGAGGTAGATTCTTTTATTTTTAGCAGAAAAAAACCTGAGCCACAGACTTTCCACAGTTTCTCAGTTAGTAAGAGCTGGAATCTGAGCCTGTAAGTGGTAAGAGATGAGCCTGAAGGCTATCTGTTCCACAGTCTACAACACTCTCTTACTACATACTGGATAGATAGTGGATACATTAGTTTAAAAGTAAAAATGCCCTACAAGTCTTTTTTTTTTTTTTTAAAGTCATCTCCTTGCCCTGGTCAGTGTTGCTCAGTGGTTAAGAGCATTGGCTAGTGCACCAGAGTTGTGGGTTCGATTCCCAGTCAAGGGCACGTACCTGGTTTGCAGGTTCAATCCCTGGCCCAGGTCCTGCCATGTGCAGGAGGCAACCAATACATCTTTCTCTCTCTCTTTCTCTCTCTCTCCCCCTCCCCCCCTTTCACTCTCACTCTAAACAAACAAACAAACAAAAAATCGAAAAAATATCCTCTGGTGAGGATTAACAACAAAAAAAGTCATCTCCTCCGTCTCCCCCTAGTCCTGATTTCTGTTCCCTAGAGGCAATTATTTTCACTTTAAGGCTTTTGTATTAGTTACTCCTAGTTTTCTATTTGTTTTTCT
Organism: Myotis brandtii; assembly: GCF_000412655.1. NCBI lineage: Eukaryota > Metazoa > Chordata > Mammalia > Chiroptera > Vespertilionidae > Myotis > Myotis brandtii. The sequence continues at coordinate 6,000,593 of NW_005371410.1, forward strand.
CCTATTTCTAAATAACATGTTTACACTATTCTAGTTTTCGATATTTTCTACTTCCACTGAAGATGGGGATTTGACTCTTACCTTGTCCTTCCTTTCCCCTTCTCAGTATAGTTCAATATTCTCTACTTATATTATTACAACTATATAAATATTCACAGCTGAGCCATGTGACACACTGTAGTTACAGTACCTCTTTTTTTAGCTTTTTGATTTCTCTAAAATTAATGTTTTAAAACATTTACTTGGTTATTCTCAAACTCTGATAGAAATGTTCATTTCCTTCCACTATGATCAAGCTTATCAGGTAAACCTTCACTTTCATTTTTCTTTTCGTGGCAGTATTCTCCAGAATCCCTTTTCTTCCTGCTCCAATCTAGACTGATGTCTAGGGAATGTTACATGGCTATTATTCTGGGAGATTAACTGTCTGTCCATCCTATCTGTAGAACTCTACAACTCTTACATCGATGAGAGAGATGCATTGATCAGCTGCTTCTTGCACACCTCCTACTGGGGATGTGCCCACAACCAAGGTACATGCACTTGACCAGAATTGAACCTGGGACCTTTCAGTCTGCAGGCCGATGCTCTATCCATTGAGCCAAACCAGTTAGGGCAACTCTATGACTCTTCTGGAATACTTTCCTGTCACAGCTTCTCTGTGTTTCAGATGGGAGAAAACAAAGCACAGTGGGGGTCGAGTGTTGAAGTTACCCAAATGTAAGGGGCAGTGCTGGGCCAGAACTCAGCTTTCCTGATTCTTAGCCTTGGACTCTCTGCAGGAGACCAGTGCCCCCTGCAGCCCATCACAAATGACTAATGTTGCTGCTGACCAGGTTTACCTCAAAAGTTTCAGACTCCCCGGAAGAATGCAGGTTGGCAGGGATTTGATCCACACCTCTGTCTAACTTCTTTCATAAATGGGAGATAGAGCTGAGCACTAGGCTATGAATCATACTTCCTGAGTCTACCAATTAATAGTCATGCAATTTTGAGCTGGTCATATAATCTCTTTAAGCTTCAATTTCCTCATTTGTAAATAACTGCTACCTCATTGTAAGGAGTAATGCCACAACGTTTTAAAAGGCATGTCCTAAATGCTTAGTCAGTTAAACATTTTTATAATTATGATCTAGAATTTCTCAGGAGATAGTAATACTTTTTTTTTGTTAACTTCACCTGAGGACATTTTTTCCATTGCTTTTCAGAGAGTGAAAGGAAGTTGGTAGGGAGAGACACATTAACTGGTTGCCTCTTGAGCACACACGGGGGTGGGAGGCTGGGGAGTGAATAGCAACTCAGGTACATGCTCTTGACTGAGAATCAAATCTGTGACTTCTCAGTGCTCAGGACGATGCCCCAACCTCTGAGCCACACTGGCCAAGGGGAGATAATACTTTTACTATTGGACCTCAATTCTCTAGTATACTTGAGTTCCTGGGATATTATATGGGAGCCGTGTACAATAGAATTCTCTGAGTGAGCAACTTATGTATCTCACAGTGAGTGGCTCTTGGTTAATAAGATGTCTGTCATTCTAGTTTACTTCGTCTACCCTTCAGGGATTGATGACATCCCTTGGCCAGCAGAGGTCAAGTGACCTATACTAAAATAAATACCATCTAAATGTCCTAAGTCTTGCTCTTTGCTAATTTTTGGCTTTTACATTTTTAAAAATTACCAACTGATGCAAAGATGTAAGTTTCCTGGTAATATTTTTCCTTAGGAGAAAGGAACATCTATATATCCTTTATCATCTACTTCTTCCACATGCCTCATACTATCCTTTCTGGTACTATTTCCTGTACCAGTTTGCATTCTAGAACAGACTGAATAAAGAAAAGATAATCCAGGTTTTGAGATGAACTTTTGGGGGAAGAACTTTGAGATGAATTTTTGGGAAAAGAACTTCTAATGCAATGTATTTCAAAAGTGTAGGTCATGACTCAGGAGAGGTTGTGAAAACACCTTTGTTAAATCACAACTAGCACTGAAAAAGTAATAAAACAAAGTATCAACCTGTATTACACATAGTCAGGAAAGCAGTGTTTGTGAAACTTGTTTTGATTATATAAATTATATGTACAAATATTTTCATTTATGTGTATATACATGTGCTGACTTGCAATGTATTTCTTACTCAGTGTTACAGTTGGAAAAGTTTGAAAAACATGTCTTAATGATTTTCACTAAGTTTTGTTTGCCTCTGCATCTTAGTTCTTTCATCAGGCCTCTCTTCTAGATAATCCTATTCAAATAAATAAAAACAAACAAAAGCCAAAAGATCAAAAACAACCAACCAAGCAGGACTCATGCATTTCCTTTTTCAGCATTTTTTGGGCATTCGACTACATAAAGATTCTTGAATAAAGGTTACTACTCTCAAATCTACAACCTCATCAGGGCAAACAAATAGGTAAAGTGAACATTACACGAGTTAGAATAATTAAAATGTTAAAAGGTACAAGTAACATGTTAGGGAATGTAGGCCGAATCACTCTGACCAAGTTCACATGGAAGTCTTTGTGCAACCATTAGGCCCAATATATCAATCATCAGGGTTTAGAAGCCTGTCCTTTTAAGGACTAATAAGTAAGTTTGGCTGGATCTTATGGCTTGATAGTTTTAGAAAATGTGATTTATAATACATTCTATTTTGACCTTAATACTTTAATGCATTTGGATCCACAAAGAACTTATGATGTCAACTTACTTGAAAACATTTCAGCATAGTGGGATATTTGTGTTATATCCTAGGATCAGTGAGTTGCCCTTATCAGAAAGTCACACTCCAGGGATGGTCAGCTGGCAATCCAATCTGGAAGACCATGCTTCACCAGTGAGTACCAGGGGCCCTTCCGTTATCCATTGCTCAATGGATTCAGGCGGCCCTGCTAATTAACGTAATAAATGTCAAACGTGTTTCCATTGGTGCTATGAGTGGCTTGCTAATAATCTTAATGATGTAGACTTAGGGTCTTACTTGTGAATTCAGTACTATTAGTATTCAAGATATGTGGTTTGGCTATAAAAAAAGTCACTTCAGAAACAAGAATGTAACCAGCTCTGTAACATGTTCCTCTGTAGACAGTACCAAAGGTATGAATGCTAAATGTACTTCTGTCTAGCCCAGTGATGACGAACCTTTTGAGCTTGGCGTGTCAGCATTTTGAAAAACCCTAACTTTAACTCTGGTGCCGTGTCACATATAGAACTTTTTTGATATTTGCAACCATAGTAAAACAAAGACTTATATTTTTGATATTTATTTTATATATTTAAATGCCATTTAACAAAGAAAAATCAACCAAAAAAATGAGTTTGCGTGTCACCTCTGACACGCGTGTCATAGGTTTGCCATCACTGGCTAGCCATTAGTAGAGGACTCTGGTCACCTGATATTGACCACAAGGCTGACAGAATTTTGCCCTCAATATATGAGGCAGATGCTATTGCTTGATAACAAATATTTAATAAGTGATTCTTATGAGGCAAATTGAGTATGAATTTCACTTTCAGATTAAGCAGGTAGTGGATATCATTATCTTCCCAAAAAACTCTGAGTGGTAAATGACCAAATTGGCTGTCAGTTTGAAAAATAAAATTACTCCCAAGTAATATCAATCATAAACACCTATTTATCAAAGCAAGTTTATTTGATTACTTATTTCAGACAAATGAGGCTCATGCGTACAACTAAGAAATAAGACAATCCAAATAAAAGGCAGGAAAAATTAAAATGAATTACACACACAGCTGCATTCATTTTACTTAACACTGTGGAATGATTGATGTAGCACCATTTACCTCAAAGATATCCTAAGCAGTTTATAAAGTAATTATGTGGATCTTTGCTAAAATGTAGTAATAGCTTAAAAATTATAGCAAGTCTAATAATAATCTTATGTTCGACTAACTTCAGAAATTATTTCAGAAAAAATAGGAAATTTGGGAAGGATATGACCTTGTATAATTCTTCTGAAAAAATTCCAAGGAAATACATAGTTACCATTATTGAGATTGGTTTTTTCTCCCATCATCTGCGCTTTTTATCACTATCATTATGACCTAAATTCTAAACTTTGGAAGATTTAATAGGCAGTTATTTATTTAAATACAATTTTATTTATAAAAAATATTTTTTAAACTAAAGTTCTATTGGTCTGTTCAGTATACGTTCTAGTCTGAACCACAAACACAGAAGAACAAGAGAACTTTAATGATACTTTAAATCATAAGGATTAGGATCTTTAATGATTAACTACTTTTTACCATTTCTAATGGCCATTATAAGCTATTCTACTCTGATCTTAGGTTGAAATTTGTTGAACTAAAGTTTGACCCCGTTGATGAATCTAAATTAACATGAAGACATTTATAAATGCAATAGGAAGCATTTTTCTAAGTACTGAAGAAGTTTCATCTGAAATATATAAAGAAACCTGGAGAGAAATTTGGTGTTTCAGCATCCTCCATCAGCCCACTTTACTAGTTAGGAGCCATAGTACATTTTCGGAAATATACCACAGAAAAATCTTATGGGAAAAAATTCCCCTGAGTCCGGGATTATTCAATTCTGGATAGCTGTGGTCCCCCACCCCTTTCTTTAGGGTCATGAACCACTTTGAAAAGGTGATGAAAGCTATGAATTTCCCCCCAGAAAAATGCATATAAATAAAAACTTCTTATATACATTTGCGAAGGATTCCCTATGGTCCATGACACCCATTAGGAATTCTGATTTCAAAGCTGTTGAACAGTAAAAAATAATCTTAGCCCAGCTTCACTTTACTGCTTCTGCTAGAGTAAGCATTTTAATGTTACTAAATTGCTGCTGTAAGACAGTTATTCTTATTGTAAGCACCAATGTAGTGTTTTATTTTTTTTTAATGTTTTTATTTTTTTTTGGTGTCAGGAGTGGGATCCAATGTAGTGTTTTAAAATTCATTCTCCTGCTCCAATGTTATAAGATTTTAAGCCACAAACCCTGTCTCTCAAATTGTTCCTAAGGGTAAATTAGCAGAAAATTGTTTTCCTTTGATATATACTAATTTTCAGAACCAGTCACTGAAAAATGAGATTAAAATTTAACCCTTGTGAGATACAGAGGCAGAGAAGCATGGAACAGACTGTAAAATTACAGTGGGAAGTGGGGAGTGTTGGGGGAGGGGGAGGTAAGAGATCAACCGAAGGACTTGTATGCATGTATATAAGCATAACCAATGGACACAAAACACTGGAAGGGGTGGGTGAGGGCATGTGCCGGAGGGTAGAGGAGCCCAGGGGAAGGTCAATGGGGGAAAAAAAAGGAGACATATGTACTGCTATCTGTAATACTTTAAACAAAATAAAATTTAAAAAAATTTAACCCTTGTGAAAATGAACATGTCTACATAATGAACTAGAGGCCCAGTGCACGCATTCGTGCACCGGTGGGGTCCCTTGGCCTGGCCTGCGGGGATTGGGCTGAAACGGGCTCTCCAACATCCCCTGAGGAGTCCCGGACTGTGAAGGTGGTTCTCGGGGGATGCACCCCAAAATCGGGCTCCCTCCTCTCTGGTTCTGATGCGTTACCTGAGAACTGCAGCTGCCAAGTCACCACAGCTCGGCAGCTCCTGCATTGAGCGTCTACCCCCTGGTGGTCATTGCATGTCATAGCTACTGGTCAGATGGTCGCTTAGACTTTTATGTATGTAGATAGTTCTAACTTTTAAAAAAAGTATTTCTAAGTATAGTTTCACACCTGAAATCCAACACATTTACTTAGTCCCTCGTAACGTAATATATACTCCCAGATCATACTTTACCTTTATACTTACTTGGAACCAGTACAATGGAAGATTCCTACAATGGTAACAAAATGTACTGAACATTCTACCTACTGTTCTGGATAAAAACACTTCATTTTTGACCAAACCCACCATCTTAAAAGCATTTCATCAACTCCCAGTTACCAAACAGGTGGAAGAATGCTATCTTTGAGAAGTCCAACTTGAACCACTGACTATGTCTTAACCCTATGTTGAATGGACCCTTAAAACAAGAGAAATGACTACACTATAGTATAAGGTTTAGGCTTATTGCTTTCTTATTAAAGAAAAACTCCACTAATCACTCCAAAGAATCTGTTTATATACTAAGGTAAACATGGATGTGCAGGGAATTCTTAAAGAGACTTTGAAGACTGATAATAGAAGGGGAGAATAGGTAGATATTAAATACAAAAATGCAAATACATCACATATAAAATTTAATCAAATCCCTTACTAAAGAATTTTTCAGTTTGAAGTCAGGTGACAATTAGTCCTTTCATAATCATTCACCTTTACTCAAATAGAGAATTGGTAGAGCAAATCTCAAAATATTTGAATACAGGAAGATATAACGCTGCGGGCCTCTCCTCCCGGGGTGCGTAGCTCAGAGCGGCCTCCTGGGCCAGCAAGCGGTGATGGAGCCTGGGAAGAGAAAACCCAAAGATGATACATGGAGAGCAGATGACCTCAGGGCTGCATAGTTGGTACTCCCAAGGAAGGTAAAAGAAACATAAGGAAAAAAAAACTACATAAGGACTTGGAAACAGACATCCCAGAGTACAAGGAGCAGAAGCTCAGGGACCCAGACTGGAGGCCAAGTGCAGAGAGAGGGCAGGGGACAGAGATTGGCCACAGCTCCAGAGAGCATCCTCATGGGGACAGAGATAAGGAGAATCCATGGGGGAAAAGAAGGGATGACCAGGACAAGGAAGCTGAAGGACAAGGCCCAAGAGCATAACTTGGAGAAGCACCAGAGCTGAGGCAAAGGCTGGGAGAGGGACCAGAGTCTGACTGAGAGCACCACGTGTGGAGGGAAGAGCCCAAGCTGGCAGGCATGCACCACAACCTGTGGGGCCTGAATATGCTCAGGCCGCTACCCTCCAAACTGACTTTCCTGAGTGCAGGATGCAGTCAGAATGGTAAACAAAGAAACTGAGGTGGAATTTCATAGAGATATGGGACTGGCACCAGCATGCAGAGGATGTAGTGAGGAATAATGGAAAAGATAAAGCCTTGAGAAGGAAGTACAGCTACGACGAGGGCCCCGCCACGTGGAAGCTGGCTCCAAGGCTGGGAAGTGATGACTGTGGAAATTGAAAAGGAAGACATCAACTTAGAAAATGTTTGAGCTGACAACTACACGGCCAATTTTGAAGATGATTTTGAAGACCATGAAGATGACTTTGAGGTTTGTGATGGAGAGGATTAGTTCGCACTAATGAGCCAGAATCGAGAGAATTGAAGAACTTCCCTCAGCCAGAAAAAAAGGAGATAAAGAAATTCAAAATGCATTAATGCATAAAATGAAAAGACTGATGTACACAATTCCAGAGCCCATTTGTGGAATTTTTGTGGATTTTGCAACTGCCTCACACCGTCAAAAGAGTCAGGACTCAGGCCCTTAAGCAAAATTTGGTCTCCTGGGAAATTTGTGTAAGATATTGAAAAATAGAAATTTTTATTGTTTCAAAAACAAAAATATTTAAATAAAGGAAAGAGTTCAGCTAAGAAAACAGCTTTCCTAAGCAAGAAAAGAACCGAAGCTGATCCACGGAAAGCGGAGAACCTCAGAAAACACCTTTGGGCTGCAGTCAGGCACTCCCAGGGGAAGTAAGAAACACAAGGACTTGGAAATGGATGTCTCAAAGTCCAAGCAGCAGAACTCTAGGGATCCAGACAAGGAGGCCAAGTACAAAGAGAGGGTGGGGGACAGAGACCAGCCACAGCTCCAGGGATCATCCTTGCAGGGACAGAGACAAGGAGAAGCCATGGGGGAAGAGAGAAGCTGAGGGACAAAGCCTGAGGGCATGACTTGGAAAGCACCAGAGCCAAGGCAAAGACTGGGAGAGGGACCAAGAGCACTGCATGCACGGGAGGAGTCCAAGCTGGAGGCCATATGCCACAACCTGTGGGACTTGGGATGTGTGTGGGCCATCCCCCAAACTGACCTGCCGAGTGCAGGATGTGGTCAGAATGGTGAACACAGAAACCGAGGTGGAAGTTTAAAGAGATATGGACTGGCACCAGCATGCAGAGAATGTAGTGAGGAACAGTGGAAAATATAAAGACTCGAGAGGGAAGCACAGCCATAATCAGGGCCCCGCCATGTGAAAGCTGACTCCGAGGCCAGGAAGTGAAGACACTGAAAACTAAAAAGGAAGACAGTGACTTAGAAAATGTTCAGCTAAAAGAACAGCTTTGCTTTGCTAAGGAAACTACAACTTGGTTGTGGGATTCGATTCCTGTCTTTTCCTCTATAAAAAGTGAATTAAAGGGGGAAGATACCAAGATGGCGGTGGATTACGTGGAAGTTACAGTGACATTCTCCCAGGACCAAATTGGAATTACAACTAAAATATAAAAAAAATCATCCTGAATAACCAACTGAAGATTAGCTGGAGAGAACCCTTATAACCAAAGATGTAAAAAGGAGACAACATCAACACTGATAGGAGGTGCAGAGGTGTGAGGGGCTGGTTAGGCTCCACAGGCAGCAGCTGAGGTTCCGGAGGGATATCTCAGTTGTGGGGGGCTTCCCTCTGAGAAGTCTGGGGAAGCCCAAACTGGGCTCCCCGGCCCAGAGCACCAGAACTGGGAAAGGCGCCCAAATAACATCTGGCTGTGAAAAGTACCAGGGTTCTGTTGGGCAGGGACAGAGAGCTAGAAATGCAGACACACCCTTAAAGGGCCAACACACTAAATTTCGTTTGCAGCCACTTACCTGGGGCTCCAGCAGTGGGAGGGCAGAGTGGACTAGAGCTGTGTGAGGAGAGTCTGGAGTTGGTGACTCAGCAGGAAGAGAGCAGAGAGGGCAGCCGCTGGGATCCCTGTGCTGAGTCACTCCCCCACGCTGCAGAAGCCACCTATCTCAGGCAGACCTTTCCCATCATTGCAGCCTTAGCCTGGGGGGAAGAAATTGCCCCACCTGTTAGAAACCCTCTTACCCCACCCTACGGTTTAGGCTGTGCTGTGCTCTACAGTCTGAGGCTTTTTAAGTGACTGAGACTAACAATCACCCTATAGATACAGGTGGATCTCTGGGTGCTTTGACTCTTTGCCTGACCTGCCTTTGGGCCCTGGGCTAAGAAAAGCAGACCTGGGTGCACAGCTTGGTCCTTCCCCCATGCATCCTGCCCAGCAGAGGGAGCCACAAGCTGTGGATCATTGATAGCTCTAAACAGGGTACTCAAGGCCCGTCACAAACAGTGTCTGACATTGGCCTGAACCAGAGACCATTTGAAGAAGCCCCAAACCAATAAACCCAGTGGCCAGCTTTCTGACAACAAAGTAGGTTCTAATAAGCTCCACAAGCAGTATATCAACCGAGAGATATTGGCAGGCTCCAAACCCTGCAGAGAATTCCGCTTTGTGTGATAAGTAACTGCACAGCAGCTTGCACGCTGTGTTGGGGGTTGAGCTTCATTGTCAGCCAACCTGAGGATTGAACCCATGCACTAAAGAGCCAATAGCAATCAAAGCTAAATTAAAACAGGACGGTCCATGCAACATGCACAAGGAACATTAGAACACCCAGATCTGGTAACCAGGGAGATTGTGCCACTGGATCCCACAGGTTACCCACTACGTAAGGCCACCTACCAAGCCTGGGAGTTGTAGCAGATCTACCTGATATATAGAAACAAACCCAAACAGGCAGCCAAAAGAAATATGGGGAGACAAAGAAGCCGCAAATGAAAGAATAAGAGAAGAGCTAAATGAAATGGAGATAAACAATTTATTAGATATAGAATTCAGAGTAATGACTGTAAGGATGCTCAACAGCATAAAAAAAGATATAGAAACTTTGAAAAACAACTAGTCAGAAATAAAGAATGACATAGCAGAAATAAAGAATACAATGGAAGGAATAAACACAAGATTAGAGCAAGCTGAGGATCAGAACAATGAATTAGAAGATAGAGTAGAAAAAACTCAGAGTACCAGAAGGAAAAAACAAAAAAACCAGAGGACAGTTTAAGAGAGCTGTGGGACACCATAATACATAACAATATCTATATCATAGAGGTATCAGAAGAAATAAGCAAGGGATAGATAACCTATTTGAAGAAATAATGGCACAAAACTTCCCAAACCCAGTGAAGGAAAAAGTCACACAAGTTAAAGAATCAGAGTCCAAAGCAAGAAGAACCCAAAGAGTCCGCACCCAGACACATAATTAAAGACACAGAATCTTACAGGCAGTAAAAGAAAAGCAATTTGTTGCCTACAAAGGAGCTCTCATAAGGCTGTCAGCTGATTTCTCAAGAGAAACTATAGGCCAGAAGGGAATGGCAAGAAATATTCAAGGTAATGAAAAGCAAGGATCTGAAACCAAGACTACTCTATTCAGCAAGGCTATCATTAAAAATAGATGGTGAAGGAGCATCCCAGACCAAAAAGGCAAAAGGAATTTATCATCACCAAATTAGCATTGCAAGAAATATTAAAGGGACTGCTATAAGAAAGAGAGAAACACATGCATAAAGAAAAGGGCAATAAATAAGTACCTATCTCATAATAACCTTAAATGTAAATGGATTAAATGCTCCAATCAGAAGACATAGGTACCTGAATGGATAAGAAAACAAGATCCACATATATGCTCTCTACAAGTGACCCACATCAGAATAAAAGACTCACACAGGACAAAAGTGAAGGGATGGGAAAAAATTTTTCCATGCAAATAGAAATGAAGGAAAGCTGGGGTAGCAATACTAATATCTGATAAAACAGACTTCAAAATGAAGGCCAAAACAAGAGACAACGAAGATCACTACATAATATCCAAATAGAGGATATAACCCTGGTAAACATATATGCACCTAATATAGGAGCACCTAACTCTATTAAAAAAAACTTTTGGAGGACTTTAAGGGAGATATTGACAGCAATGCAGTCATAGTAAAGGGCTTTAGCATCCCCACTGACTTCCTGGATAGATCTTCCAGACCAAAAAAAAAAAAATCAACAAGGAAACAGTGACCCTAAATGACACACGAGAACAGATGGTCTTAATTGACATTTGTAGAACATTTCACCCCCCAAAGCTGCAGAATATACATTCTTCTCAAAAGTGAATAACAGAATGATTGTTTTTCTTGATCTTCTTTACTTTTAAGTTTTCCTTTGTACAAGTGAAACACTAGACTTTTCATTTCAGGGACACAAGGGTCATGGAACAGGAGTGGGAGAAGGATACTGTTCTTTGACCAGAATTCAAGTATTTCAATCAATGGTAAAGGGCTCACAAGAGAAAATGGACTATTATTACTCCATTGGCTAAAAGCTGTCCCATAAGTCCTATAAAATACACAACCAAGTATTCTCCCTGCATTATTCAAATGTACCATTTTGTTTTTCCTACTGGACCTACTGAATGTGGAGTGAAAGCTGAATAATATATACCAGCCATTCCTTGCTGTGTAATCTATACATTTTCATTTTAAGAAAAATTCAAGCATAATCCATATTTTAAAAATTAGACTAGAGAGACAATAAAGGTTTTAAAGTTTTCTCTTTGAAAAGATGGTATCTTACAGTACATACAAAAATACTCTGAAAATACATACGACTTCATTTACAAAACACTAAATCAACATATTACAAGAATTACATGGTTATGGATTTTAATAAACTGAGCATGCGTTCATGAAACTTAAAAAATATTACGAAATGCATTGAAAAAAGCAGTGTAAAAAAAGACAACTCATATAATTAAATAAAAATTACAAAGGTCCTGAGCCAATTAATGGTTGGTAACAATGTTATTCAAAAATGCCTTTGGGTTCCAATAAAATCCACTGCTTATTTCTGCATGCCTAGTCTGTGAAGAAAATGTGTGAAGTTGTGGGGTAAGTGATGGTCAGGAATTATCATGCCACTTTAAATTTACACCTCAAAACTACAAGTTTGCCATACTTAAAGGTATCTTAATGTTAATGCTGGAATGAGTTGCTACTCAGTAAAAAAATACCAGCCAGCTAACAAGAATGGCATGAGATATGATATGTAACAATTTCACCATTCATATACTGATTTTTAGTATCCTGGTTCTATTTTGATAAAGATGCATTTTGAAGGCCTCCATGGGAGGCAAAATATAGAAAATTTATGTAATCACTAGACTAATCCTCCCTGGTAGCTATGGAACATTTGGACAGAAAGGCACACACACACACACACAAATTTTTTTTTTAAATATTCCATGTGCCAATCTGGAAAAAAATAATTTAAATCAATAGAAGACATTAAGTACATCTACACAAATGAGGAAAGCAGAAAAGATACCTCACATTCATTCATCTCATGTTTCACAAAGTGGTTTCAACGCTAAAGTAAATGTGTTAACATTTGGGAAATTACAAGACAATTTTTTTTTTCAACTTTTTCAATTTTATACAATGATTACAACGTAAGACCAAAAAAAAAAAAAAAAAAAAAAAAAAAAAAGGAAAAAAAAAAAAAAGGAAAAAAAGGGGGGAGAGGGAGTTCAGGACTTGTTTTATCAGTGTCCAAAGAGCCAAGAACTGGTTCCCATAGTAGAGAATTAAGCATCAAAAGTTAAGGCAGTAAAACCTCCAACACAAAGCCATAATATTATAGATGACAATTTGACAGCACGTGATCCTCAGAGAAGTGTATGTAGCAATCAATGAGAGGATGCTACAGCATCTGCAGATCAAAGTGTGAGAGTTCAAAAACCACTTGAAGGTTGTCAGATCCATGACTATAACTTTCACCTTATTTTATGTATGACAGCCACTTCTATTTTTAAAAAAGTGGCTGCATCTGTATCACTAATGATTGCATATTCACCTAAATAAGGAGGCACTGCTTTTACCGATTAAGAGTCAGTCGAATAGAATTTTTGATGACACGAATGTTATTTGCTGGAACTGGAGATGATGAATCTGGTAGTTCTTTACTGGGCAGTCTCTATAGAAAGAAACAGAAACAAAGAAGGGAAAGCAAATGTAAGGCCCAACTAGTAAATCAGTCATAACTGAGTTTTTCCCAAATCCTTAATCTCATCAACATTCAAGTATGTGTTGAATATTTTATCCCAATGTTCATAGCATTTCTTGTTTGGGGGACTTTTTTTTTTTTTACAGTAAGAGATGAAAAGCAGAGGGATAGGAAGGATAAAAGTACAAAGAGTGTGATGTATATGAAAGAGGACTTTGTTAAATCAATCACTACTTCTAGACTGAGAAATACATAAAGAACATAGTCCTCCTCAAAGTCAGGCAATGGTACAGAGAAATAAGAAGAGCTTGGTCACTAAATAGGAAACTCTTGGGGTGTGAGGTGTAAAAATTTGATGCGCGGTTATATCCCTCAATTGGTTTCTGTAGCACTGTTAAAGTTTTCAGGACAACTGACTTTATAGTGAGGCAAGGTAACTTCAATGATGGTGAAATTCAGGGACATGTATATTAGGGATTTTGAGAATACTAAAGATTATTAAATAATGAAGGCAAAGATTATTAAATAATGGTCTGGAAGATCTATCCAGGAACTGAGAAATGAAGACACCTAAAATACAGACACTTGTGTAATGGAAACAGTATGCTAGCTTCATGTCAAAGATGATTGCAAGAGTTAAATTTTCTCGCATGTTACCTTGGCTCAACAAATATCTGATATCCACATCCACTCAAAATAACATGAACAATTTCAAGCATATATATAAGTAGAAAATAGGACAATGAAGGCTTAGATGCCATAGCCAAGACTCAGACATTTTGCCACATTTGTTTGGTTTATGCTCTTACCCTTTGTACATGAAATATTTTAAAGCAAAACCCAGACATGTCACTTCATGCTTTCATACTTTAATATCCATTTCAAAGCTTTTTCTTCCATTATCACACCCACATTTTTTGTAACCCACTCTTATGTTAAAAGCAATTTTACAAATTCTACAACTAATACAAAACATGATGATACTTTCCATTTTGCTTTAGAACCTGCTAGGGTGACAGCTGACTGAGAAGCAGCACTGTATTTTTTAATGGGGGATTGTGCGTGTGAAAATGAGCCATTTTGTTCTTTGTTCACTATAAACTCTCAGAGAAGAACTATCTCTGATTTACACAAGACTGACTTTTGAGGACCTGCTTATCAGTTTACGATGCTTACTTATACTACATTATTAGTTTCAAATGGTATTCTTTGAAAAAAAAATTTTTAATTGAAGTTTAGAGGCTCTTTAGCTCATGTTTTAAGAACTTAGTATGAACAAAAGATATATTATCAAGTGTTGGTAAGAAATTACTATGCTGGGCACTAAACTACTTCTTTAAAGGTTAAGTAAAAAGCAAAGGTTGAACATAACATGAATAAATCATGAAGTCTTAAACTACTTTGTCTTTTTTAGACTTTTGAGGTACATATATTTAGGATCATATACCTTGTTTGCTATTTCCACTCTCAACTATACTGCTGGTCTTTGAGGACAGGGACAAAATCTAATTACCTTTTCCCTTCACCCAGTGCTAAGTAAGCTCTTAATAAGCTTTTTGTACCTATACATTAACTATGCATTTTAACCTACTGATATCACCTATCAGTAAGACTGTTTTACCTTTTTGCGTGAAGTATCAATAGTTGGAATAGGCATACATTCTCCCCCAATGGCATCCTAAACAAAAAGAAGAATTACATACAAGTGTAAACTTTCTCTCCTATATACAAATGCTTATTTCTACATGAAATAAAATATAACAAAACTCTACAGATAAATCTGACCCACTTTCAAATACAGTACTTTTCCTGATACATGCCTCATTAAAAGTATTTTGAAGCACACCATTATAATATATTTACCACTGATTTTCTTTTTCTGTTTTCAGCAGCACGTGATTCCTTAAACTTTGATTCAAGTCGAATAAACTAAAATATAAACATTAAAATGATTGCTATTATTACCTACAAAAAATATACAAAAACCTATATAAACTAAGAAACTAGTGATTAGGCTATCATCAAAACTACTTACAAACATATAAAAATTTATATTAGCCTGAATTCAACCGACCACCCTTAATTTCTAGTTTGAGTGATCTTTTGGTTAAAACAATTCAGTTTATAACAAAATAGTTTTACCACCCTCTACTGGAGGCAGAGGAGATCTACATTATAACACACAAATATGACTGTTTAGTTGCCAATAATGACTTCTGTGGAAGTCAAGAAGAAACTTATATTAATCATTCAAGTTTTCAGGTACATTAATAATTTGAATTTAGGATGAACAATTAGAATTGTTCCTTTAGGGTGAGTGTAAATATTCTTTTTGAATAGTCAAATCATAATAGAACACTAAGATAGCTATGGAGAATTACAAAATTTTTTTAGTACTCTCTTAAAGTTAATTTTTAAAAAATCAACTACTGAATCACCACTAAAGTTGCAACTTTACCTTTTCTATATCTTTTAATCTCTTTGAAGACATATCTATAGATGGGGAATGGGACCTTTTGGGCACAACATTTTTAGTTATATTTGCCATCCCATTTAGATGTGGTTGTCCCTGGATAGGGTTGTGGAGTGTTGTGATCCTAGGAATAACATTTCGTCCTACTACAGTAGGAATGGTGCACACAGCTGGGGGTGATACAGCTTTTACTACAGAATCAACTTCTGAAAAGGAAAAAAAGAAAGACTGTAGTAATTAAATATATATGTAGTAGAATCATTACTAGCAAAAGTGTAAACACCTACTTGCACCAATGACTGGAATAGATAGTCCTTGAGCTGGCGGAACACTCAATGGCTTTTCCACAATCACAGCAGCAGGTTCAGTGTTATTCCTATTAACAGTGTTAAATTAACATCACTAAATGACTAAAATTTTACTTAAAAACACTTTTAACATTTTAGGATTACTTCTTTCAAGTACTCCTACTTTAATATTTCATTGAGAAGAGAAAAGGGGAGAAAAAGGCAGATGACCTAGTGAGAATTAAGAGAAAAAAATTTCAAAAATGTGCATTTCTGTGTACTAACCTAGTCCCAAATATTCATAAACCAATAGCATGTCCCATAAGATTATCAAAAATTCTCCAGTATTTCTAAACTAACTGGTAAAAATAAAATAATTTAACAATTTTAAAAGGTATTTAGAAAAGGTATAGAAAAGTTTACATTATCCTCAAATAAACTGAAGACTGAAAGGACAATTTTGAAATACAGACCTTTCTGTTTCTCCTGAAGGAGAATTATCAGGCTTGGAAGGTTTGTTTGTAGACACTGGAGAATTAAAAGGTGTTCCATTATCAGTGTCTCTAGAGCTATCCAAACAATTGCTATCCAGAGATGATCTTTTGGATTGAGGTCCACTTGAACGATTGACATCAGAAAGACTTTGCTGAAAGGGGGGGAAAGTTTTTAGGATTTCAAAAAGCAAATGAGACTTTTCAATTCTGAAATACATATAAAACAAATTATCTTTTGTGATTAATGAAGGTGAGATTTTGGTCTTAGATTGAATTGTCTATACTGCTCCTCTTTCTTTTCAATGGGTTTTGGAGCTGTAAGAATGCAAATCAAGTGGTTCCCTGGAACCATATTGGAGAGTTAAAATTACAAACTCACCTTTTTCTTCTTTTGAAGGATCTCTGCTGGAAGATAGTGATGAAGTTGTTTTTTTTTAACATGAGTTGCTTCAATTTTCATTCCCTCCTTTAGCATGTTTATATTGTTTGCCTGTCTGTACACTGTAACAATATCAATAGGTTAAATGGAAACTTCTTTCTGAACCAAGAAGTGTTTTCTTTTTCTGAAATTCATACTACTCATCACTACACAAACACAAATAACCCCTTTTACAGAACAAATATTTCTAAAACATTTTCACCAGGTCACAATCCTAATCAGATACTAACTGGTTTTCTCATGTCCAACTTCTAAGACTTTCTCCAAATAATATCTCATTAACAATATAAACATATGAAAAAAAGGTTTTATTTAAATCTTGTTTTCTGCTATTTTCCCAAAAGGAAATCTCTTCTCAAAATTACTACAAAGTCTAAGCTAATCCTTATACCAAATATCCAAGATGCAATCCAAGCTCTCCCCCTCCAGGAAGCTCTTTTACTACGCCAATCATGGAATGTCAGAAACCATCTAGAAGTACATCCTTATTATTCAGATGGGGAAATGAGGCTCGTCAGCCCTGGACACCTTTGCTGGGATCAGAATACACACAACCCTAGATTCCCACCCTGGTGCTTTTCATACCCTACAAGAAAACCAGTTTTGTTAATTACCACATAATGTAATGTATGTTAACTGTGATTAGCCAATCCTATATAATAAAAGCGTAGTATGCAAATTGTCCCCCCCCACCAGGAGTTCTTCCAGGAGTTTGACCAGGGGGCGGGGCTGGCTGGGGGAAGGGAGGGAGTACACAGCCGGCCGCCGCCAGCAGCTAGGGAAACTACCAGTGCACAAATTTTGTGCACTGGGCCTCTAGTTACATTATAAACTTTCTGAAGACAGGGATGGAAGGCTTCTATTGCATGGTAACTATTGTGAAATATGGTAAATCATTTTATCTCTTGGGGTTTCAGTATTTCTACCTAGAGAACATTTTATAAATTTATAATAAAGTTTCCCAAGCTCTTCATTTTTGAAAATTGAGCTCAAATTAGAATGGAAAAATTTTATCTGTTTTCATTCCAGATGGCTGATAAAAGAATCACCAGAAGTGCTTTTCAACTCGCAGATTCTCTGGCTCCATTCCCAGAGTTGTGATTCAGTAGTACTAAGGTGATATGAGGAATGTGCACTTTCATGATAAACGTGAGGCCTAGTTCAAAAGAATTTGGAAATCTCAGAGAAGTCAAATCAAGAATATTGATAGTATGAATGTACACTATTCCAGATTAAGACAACTCCAAATTTATAACAGATATATTAAGATATTCCAGAGAGGTGTTATTAGGGAGCTTAATGTGAAAGACACACTTGAATAACTGTGAAACATTTAGCAACCCTGCATTGACTAATATATATTTTATGTAAAAAAAAAAAGTAAAAATCAAGTCATTTTTATGACTGTGATTACAAGCCCTGGCTGTGCACACTGAGAATCACCTGTAGAGTTTCTTTAACCTTCTTTCTGTTTTAAAACAGATAATACATTCACATGATACAAAACTCAAAGGGTTCAAGGGTATTCAATAAAGTCTCCTCATCCCTGTCCCCTGAACACACCTAGAAGCAACCAGTTGTTAGTTTTCTTTTTTAAAAGTATATGTCCTTCCAGAAATATTCTATTTCTAAGCAAGCATGCATATATTCTTTACTTATATAAATGGTAGTGCACTATACACACTGTTCTGCAATTTCCCCTCCTACTGAATATGTCATGGAAATTGTTTCAATATGCCTTCACTTTAATAGCATAGATTTTCATAAAATGGATGTATCATATTCACTTAACCAACTGTAGAACTTTAAAAATTCAGCCAGCCAGATCCTAGGCAGATAATACTGCATTAGAGCCAAGGTTGAGAACCATAGCTCTATGATGACAAAGTCTTACCTGTATCAGTAAATGACTGTATATCATATGTCAAGTCTATGTTAACACTTTCTGCATTCTCTACTCTCCGAAAAATTATTCCAAGGAACCACATTGATACGTAATTATTGCTGTAAAAAAATTTTTTAAAATTTCCATTAATTCTTTACACTTTTATAAATGCTATTTGGTAATTTAAAAACTTGGGGTTTTGTAAAAGTATAAATACAAATTTCAATCGTTTGGCCAAATTCTTAAAACTGATGCCAAGAACACTGGTAAATTACACTGTTTTGTTAAAAGGATTAAATGGCTTTGAAAATGACATACTGAATATATATTTAAAGATGCCCCAAATATAGTGATGGAGTTTTTGCTGGGGTCTATGGGCTACCAACATAGCATGTACTTTGTTTTAATGAATGACTACTCAAATACATAATGTATCATCCCCCAGCAATGCCTGTTAAATAACAGTTTCACAACTCATCTTAAACAATGCATATGTCAAATAACATTATTTTAAAAATATAATATTAAAAAATAATTAACTCACTCTTTATAGTGTTCCTTATTTCCTGGGAATGACTGGGGATTTACATGGGCAAGAGTAATAAATTCATTCCGTTCCAAATTTCCAACAAGCACACGGATTTTAGATTCTACTAATCCAACCCTAAAATACAAGACAAGATTTTTCCATATTAAATTTGGAAACTACATCCAGGTAAACCAAACAGCATTATCAGCTATGATGCTTTACATATTCATTTAAAAAATTTAATCCAATATATTAGTGACTTCAAAATACTATTCAAGTAAAAATGACAAGTTAGTCAATTTCTTTTTTTCCCTTTTTTAAAAAGAACTCATTTATTTAATGCATTCCTGATCTAAAATACCTACCTGTAAAGACCATAAAATAGTCATGATTTGAGCATGGTTAATTTGTTTCTAAATCTTTTTCCACTTTCAAATTTTATGTCTAAACTAGAGGCCCAGTGCACGAATTCATGCACAGGTAGGGTCCGGCCAGCCCGGCCCCAATCGGGGCAGATTGGGGCTGAGCCTGTTGGAAGGAGATGGCGGGAAGTTGGCTGGCTGACCCGCCCTGATTGGGGCCCCGATAAGGGTCTGGCCAGCTGGGGGAGAGGCCGCAGGCGATTGGCTGGCGAGCCCCACCCCCAATTGGGGTTAAGGGGCCGATTGGGGGCGGGACCAGCTATGGGGAGGGGCTGTGGGCAGTGAGCCAGCTGGCCCACCCCAAATGGGGTGGCAGGTGCTGATCAGGGGCCAGTGGCCTGGGGCAGGGGCCATGGGTGGTTGGGCAGTGGGCCCTGCCCCTAATTAGGGTGGGGGGGCCAATGTGGGGTGGGGCTGCAGGAGGTTGGCCGGCCAGCCCCACCCCTGATTGGGCTGGTTCGCTGGCCACAGTGGGCATCATAGCGACTGGTCGTTCTGGCCGCTGGCTTTTTATATATATAGATTCTAAAGCTAATCTCAGAGGGAAGGGGGCAGAGGGGATGGGAAGAGATTAACCAAAGAACTTATATTCATACTAGAGGCCCAGTGCACGATATTCATGCACTGGAGGGGGGGGGGGCGTCCCTCAGCCTGGGACCACTCAGGGGATGTCCGCTTGGCAGTCGTGGACATCCCCCAAGGGGTTCTTAGCACTGCCACGGTGGTGGGAGACCACTGCGCTCACCAGCCAATATTCATACTAGAGGCCCAGTGCACGATATTCATGCACTGGAGGGGGGGGGGGTCCCTCAGCCTGGGACCACTCAGGGGATGTCCGCTTGGCAGTCGTGGACATCCCCCAAGGGGTTCTTAGCACTGCCACGGTGGTGGGAGACCACTGCGCTCACCAGCCATGAGCCCAGCTTCTGGCTGAGCAGAACTCCCCCTGTGGGAGTGCACTGACCACCAGGGGAAGCTCCTGTGTTGAGTGTCTGCCCCCTGGTGGTCAGTGCGTGTCATAGCGACCAGTCATTTCCCCATTCAGTCGATTTGCATATCAGCCTTTTATTATATAGGACTAGAGGCCCGGGGCGCAAAAA
>NW_005371410.1:6021659-6044736 GCF_000412655.1 Myotis brandtii
CTCCCCCCTGTCACTCACAGAGTAGGGCCGATAGGGGAGTTGGGGCACCGCCCCCTGTCACACACAGCGCAGGGCAGATCAGGGGGTTGGGGCGCCGCACCCTGTCACACTCAGGGCAGGGCCGATGGGGAGGTTATGGCTCTACCCCGTCACATACAGAGCAGAGCCCCTGGGGCGGGGGGGAGGTTGGGGCACCACACTTTGTCACACACAGAGCAGGGCCAATCAGGGGGTTGGGGCGCCGCACCCTGTCACACACAGAGCTGCAGGGCGATCAGGGGTTTGGGGAGCTTCCCCCTATCAGGCACAGAGCAGGGCTGATCAGGGGGTTGGGGTGCCTTCCCCTGTCACGAACAGAGCAGGGCGGATAGGAAGGTTGTGGCCCCACCCCCTGTCACACAGAGAGCCGCAGGGCGATCAGGGGGTTTGGGCGCTGCCCCCTGTCACGCTGCTCCAGGGGCCAGGAGGCCTCGCGGCTCCGCTGATCCCGGTGCTGGGAGGCATATTACCCTTTTACTATATAGGATAGAGGCCTGGGGGGGGGCCGGCTGGTTTGCCCTGAAGGGTGTCCTGGATCAGGGTGGGGGTCCCGCTTGGGTGCCTGGCCAGCCTGGGTGAGGGGATGATGGCTGTTTGCAGCTGGTCACACCCCCTTCAGGGTGGGGGTCCCCATTGGGGTGCCTGGCCAGTCTGGGTGAGGGGCTGAGGGCCGTTTTCAGGCTGGCGGGTGACTGAAGCTCCCAACTGCTCCTTTTTTTCTTTTTTTTAATTCTGGGCCAGCTTTAGCTCTGAGGCTCGGCTCCAGCTATGAGGCCTCCGCTGCTGAAAGCAGGTTTCTGGCCTTTGTTTACCTTCTGTATTTGAAACAATGTTGCGATCCTGCTGGCTGAAGCCAGGCTGACTAAAGCAGGTTTCTGGGGTTTTGTTTAGTTTCTATATTTGTTACAATATTTCAAACTGCAAGCTCAGAGGCCGGCAGCAGCAGGTGGGGAACCTGGCTTCCTCCATCACTGGAGCAAGCAAGCCTCCCTGTTTGCGTCAGCTGCCTGGCTGCCAGCCGCCATCTTGGTTGGCAGTTAATTTGCATAAGGATATGCTGATTAGCCAATGGGAAGGGTAGCGGAGGTATGGCTAATTACCATGTTTCTCTTTTATTAGATAGGATATGCATAGCCCATGGACACAGACAATAGGGTCGTGAAGACCTGGTGTGGGGTGGGATCTGGGTGGAGGAGAGAAAAGGGGGGAATTAAGGGAGGGGACACCTGTAATACTTTTTCATCAATAAAGATATATTTCTTTAAAAAGGGTAAGATATGTTTAAATAATGTGACCCAAAAAAGCTAGTAATTGGCCCTTAATTTATGAAATACACATATAATACTCTTTTAACAATAAAGATTTTTTTAAAAGGCTAAGATTTTCACAGAATTGATACTAGATATTACATTTAAAAATTCACTAAAATCAGATCAGATACTCCTAAAATATCCAAAGTTTCATCAGATTTCTGCAACTTTCTATCTCACTTAAGAAATGTGACTGCTGTCAGCTATCATATTAATTTAATGATTTTAAGAATTAGAAAGACTAGCTACAAGAACACTTTTACATTTTTTTTAAACACTAGAAAAAGCTTACACATTTTAACTGTGTGTGCTCCAACAGTAGGTATACAAAACACTGAATTATTCCTCAAGGTAATCTAAATGAGAGATTGGCAAACTTTCTCTATAAAAGGCCAGATAAAAGTTTTAGCCTCTGTGCTCCATTGTTTCTGTTGTAAATGTTCAACTCTGCCTTGTAGCAGGAAAGCAGCCATAGACAATATATAAATCAGTGGGTGATGCTCCATGGTCATGTACAAGTCATTTTAATAATTTTGAAAATAGAGAAAGTGTTTATGGTGGTAACATATTTATATGGTGCTTTATCATTTATAACAGTAGGTAGAGAACTTGAAATATAAGTCTTACCACTCTAGATGGTTTTCTTCTGTTGATGCACTGGCAGTCAATACTATATAATGTCTATGAAGAATTTTCAGCAACAATCAGGGGAATAAAAAGCAATAAAAATTGTTAGTGTCTGCTTTTCCATCTTACTTTTTCTTTCTCCCAATGAACAAAAGAGCTAATGCAGGCACACAATTTATGAAAATCAAAACATACTTTAATTGTTACAAAATTAATTCCAGACACTGCAATGAAAAAAACAATTCACTACAAACAAAAAAACCACTAACAATGGGTTATATACTGTACTACTACAATATAGAAACTGATCACTTAGGAGTTCTGGTAACCTATTCTCACTCAGTTGAAATTATGTGACAATTGTGACCTATCATTTATTAACTTTGTAATAAGTTTAATGTTATTCTTTATACACACACACACAAAATGGAAAATTTCAAATACCTATACTTTTGAAAAAAATTTGGTGGCTCAAGTAGTTTGGACCAATCTGATTTCCCTTGAAGAATTTCACCTGTGACTGCAAGACCTAAGTTTAAAGAGAGAGAAAGAGAAAGAGAGAGAGAGATTTTAAACAATGACTATCATATTTATCAGCTCCTGCATTATTATATTACCCTACCCCCAAACCTCTAACCCCACCAAATTCTTGAGTAAAAAAAAAAAAGTAACTTTATTATGTTCTTTCTCAGAACACAAAAGTCAACTTCAACCAGATTGGGCTGATTCCATTTCTGGCCTTAATATTATAATATATTTTGGAAAACCAATTACTGAAAAAATAAATACACATTTCAAAGAATTTTAAGAAATAACAGGCATAAGTAACTACAAAATAGAATAAAATTGTTGTCAACCAAAACCTTGTGGGAATATGTAAGGGCAATAGGGCCAATAGGTTTACCTTGTTTAAATTCTTCTACCATTACTGTTCGAGTTGATGTGGACACATTATACGTAGAATTCTGTTGTGGGTAGGCAGGGGTGATTATGGGCATGAGATGATACCTATCTGATGGATTTACCTGTGAAATTAGAAGCAGAATAATTGATCTATTCTCCTATTTCAGTTGTCCTCACTTCATTTCCCCAAAAGTCTGAAGAATATGAAATATAAATTTAATACTACATTTCCTCAATTCTAAAAAGTACATTATCCCATCCCCAACTACATTTATTTCTGAAGTCAGATGTGACTGACAGTCAATGGAAACTCTGCAGAAGTTTATTTTTCCCCTGAAAAGCTGTTAAATTGATGATGCACCTTATAAACAATAGTCTCTTAGAACCAGGGAAACACACTATCATAGCTGCAAATAAGCATTATCTGGTCCAGTGGTTCTCAACCCTTTTTCTGCACCTATTCATTCAGTGACTTCCCCTATGTTACTCAGAAAAATGAGCAATTACTCTAAAAGCAAATTAAAATGCAAGGTGAGTGAGACTTATGCTATTTTGGAACCATGAATCTGCTTTTTAAATTGTACTGCAAAGCAAATCTTTTACATATATACTTCAGTACTGTATTAGAAATTATTTGTAAGACAGTTTTAAAAATAGATTATGACATTTTGGTTGATACACCCACTCCCATAGTCTTATATGGGTGATTTTTAATGACATAACATTTGGGTTATCATTGGAAAAACACATCATCTGCACCAAAAATCACAGCAGAGGAAGGGAAGGGACTATAGTTACATTAGAAAGAAGATGAGCAGGCACAAGGAGAATTATCTTTAGATTATAATTTAGAGAACTGTCCTTTTCATAAAAGACTTAATGAAATTCTATAATAAGTCACTTACCCGAGGATCCCAAACAGGCAAATTCAAATTGCTTTCTTCTGGTTGCTTCAGCAGCACAGGATTTGGCCATTCCCTAACATAAGACAGATTAGCTCACATAGGACCTCACCTCAGCAACCATATGAAATGTTAACATCATTTGACTTTGTTCCAACTTTCATATAGCAAATGTTTTGGGTATTGGGCATTTAAAAAAATGGAAAAAAGTGGATCATTTTAAAGCAGTGTTCTCTGAAAGGGTAAATACAGCTTTGCCCATTAGCTGTATCTAATTTAAATCTGAATTTTTCCTTTCCTTCTCATTTACTTTCATGTATTAACTCTGACAACAGCAACAACTAATATTTACTGAAAATACTAACAAACCCATGCAGCAGCTATGATTATTATCTCTATTTTACATGAGATCTTAAATGACCTCAACATAGTAATTGGCTAGTATTGTGACCACTCTCTCAAGCTAAAGATGCGCATTTACAGACCCCTGGAAAGTGACATCTGATGTCCCAACACTCCCTCTAATTTGATGTTTTTAAACTTTCAACGAAAAAGAAAAAAAAGAATATAAGCCATGGATGGCGTTTCGAAATGGTTAGAGCATTTGCCCATATACCCAAGGGTTCTCAGGTTCCATTCCTGGTCAAGGGCCCATACCTGGGTTGTAGGTTCAGTCCCCAGCCCTGATGTTTCTCTTTCTCTCCCCCAATTCCCCTCCCTCTCTTCCACTCTATCTAAATCAATGGAGAAATATCCTCGGGTGAGGATTAACCAAAATAAATAAACAGAAAGAAAATGTTAAGACAAAAAAAAAAAAAAACTATACATAGCTCTTAAATTTCCAAACAAAGTTCCAAATAGGCAGAGGTTAGTAAATAAGTGAAAGTATGCATATGAATACTTACCACTTGGAAAAAACTAAAAAGAACTTATGAACTAAAGTAGAAGCTGCTGCATTTGGATATAATTGGCAAGTTCTTGCAACTAGCATTGCCCAAGAGACACCACCAAGGAATCCCAGCATGTTGGAATAAATACCACGTCCTATAAAATTAATATATTTGTTAATTATCGTTAGGACCTACTATCCATGTCATTCAACTGTAAAGAACAGGATTACTTCCTTCATAAGACTGTTGCTTAGAACTCTTTTCCTCTATAGAAACATTAAAATCTCCCAGCCAGTGTGGCTTAGTGGTTGAGCATCAACCCATGGACCAGGAGATCAGAGTTTGATTTCAGGTCCAGACACATGCCCAAGATGCGGGCAGGAGGCAGCAGATCAATGATTCTCTCTCATCATTGATGTTTCTCTCTCCCCCTCTCCCTGAAATCAATAAAAAATATATTTTTTAAAAAACCCACATTAAAATCAAGAAGTAGACCTTCATGCTAGGCCTAGTCTTATTGGTAAACCATAACCTGCTCACCATAGCCCCCTACTTTGCCCTCCAATACAGAAACCCTTATTCCCTGTCTCCGTTCTGACTGCCCAACTAGACTCCACTGATATGACATTGGATCTCCCACATTTCAATATTTACGGTTGAGAAAGAAATGAAAAAAAGGCAAGATATCTGGAGAGTTCTATAAGTAGGGAAGAATAAACATTTCATTAGTAATCATATTCATGGGCATTTTAAAATCAAGTATAAAGCTAGGGACTAAGTTTAGTATTTTGCATAATTATTCTGCATAATTTGCATAACTTTAGAATTTTCCATAAAGCACAGCACATCACTGATATTACTCAATTCTCGTATGATTGTTTCTTATAGCAATCTATAAAAAAGCATTACCATATTTCAGCAAACTTAAGATCCTTTTTCAATTATATAATATAGCATGATTTTATATCCCATTAAGCAAACAAGAGAAAAAATACAACTGTTTATATATCAATTTCAGATATATTAAATGTGAAAGATATGCATCTAAGAATTAACAAAACATAGCATTTAATCTGTAAGGGAAGACAAATTACTTGTGATATCCTCTCAGTGTAAATTACTTTATCCTGACTATACAAGGTAACTGAGCCAAAAGACAAACTCTACTTGCTTAAGGTCTTTTTAGATGTGCACTAATATTATGGTAGCTACTAGTTACATTTGGCTATTTTTTTGAGGGGGGCGTGTAACAGCTTTTATTGAGACATCATTTACATACCTTAGGATTCATCCATTTAAAGTATAAAATTCAATGGCTTTTAATATATTCTTCACCGAGTTGTGCAATCATCACTATAATCAATTCTGGAACATTTTCATCACCCTCAAAGAAACCTTTAACATCACATTTCCTGTGCCCCCCCCCCATCCTCCATAACTTAGGCAACCTATAATCTACTTTGTCTCTATAGATTTGCTGTTCTGGACATTTCATATAAGTGGAATTGTACAATATGTGGTCTTTTATGACTGGCTTCTTTCATTCAACATAATGGTTTCAATGTTCATATATGTTGTAACATATATCAATAAATACCTCATTCCTTTTTTATTGCCAAATAATACTCCACATTATAGGAATAGCACTTTTTGTTTACCTGTTCATCAGTTTATATAATGCGGTTGTTTCTACTTTTTTACTATTATGAATAAAGCTGCTATGAACTCTTGTTTATCAGTTTTTGTGTGGACATACCTTTTTACTTCTCTTAGGTGCTATTTAATTTTAAATTAAATTAAATTTAAAATTTAGTTTCTCACTTGCATGTTTCAAGAACTTGGTAGCTACATGGTTACTGTATTGGACAGCACAATAGGAAACATTTCCATCATCACAGAAAGTTTTTATTGGAGAGCACTGTTTCAGACTATATAAAACCTGGTGCCAGAAGTGTAGCAGTTAAATGTAGTTATAAATAGTACAAATGTGCTATGCCAGCTCAGGACTGGGCCTTTTACTAACCATATCCTATACATTTAAACTAGTGCAGTTCCAGGTTTTATTAGAAGGGTGTTATAGCGTAAAACAAAAACAAGTTAAAACTATCACTGTAGGCTTTTCATTTAATAAATTTACTGAACACTTACTATAAACTTTGTTGGTGATAGGGAGTAAAGATAAGTAAGACACTCCTGCCCAAAGAGAGCTCAAAGATCAGTGAAGAGTATACTCTTCAAGTCCTAACTCATTCTGACTGCCTGGCTGAAACCCAAGATGGAAAGTCAGGGGCTTTTCAGTTTTCAGCCATGGGAGAAAGAAGTACAGTTACACATTATAGCACCATAACTATTGCACCTGAAAAAGAAACAGCTTCTCCAAAACTTATTGGACCTCAATCGGTATCAATAGGCTCAAGAGTTTTCATGTATGCTTCTATCATTAGCAACTAAAAATGATAATTTTGCCAGAATGGCTACATCAATAAATCAACAAACACTAAATGCTGGCAAGGATGTAGAAAAAAGGGAACTCTAGTACACTGCTCGTGGGGATGAAGACTGGTGCTGTCACTGTGGAAAACAATACGGAGGTTCCTCAAAAAATTAAAAATGGAACTGCCATTTGACCCAGCGATCCCACTTCTGAAAATATATCCTAAGAATCAGGAAACACCAATCAGAAAAAATACAATCACCCCTATGTTCATATCAGCATTATTTACAACAGCTAAGATCTGGAAACAGCCCAAGCACCCATCAGTAGATGAGTGAATAAAAAAGTGTGGTAATTTACACAATGGAATATGTGGCTGTAAAAAAGAAGGATCTCTTACCCTTTGAGACAGCATAGATGGACTTGGAGACTATTATGTAAGCGAAATAAGCCAGTAAGAGAAAGACAAATATCACATCATCTCACTTATATGTGGAATCTAAAGAACAAAATAAACTGACAAACAAAATAGATCCATACGTATGGATGCATGAAACAGAATAACAGATCTCAGGAGAGGTTGGGAGGTGGGAGGGGACAGGAAGAGATTAACCAAAGAACATATATGCATATATGCTTAACCCATGGGCATAGACAACAGTATGGGGAAGGCCTAGAGTGGGGCAGAGGTTGGGTAGAAGGAAGCAAAAAGGAGAAAATAGGAGACATCTGTAACATTGTCAACAATAAAAAAGAAAATTATAATTTTATAATGCAAACATACAATAAGAGTTGGGATACTTACGTTTTGCCCATAATTTGACTGCCCTTAGGGTGAGTCTAAAAGTTTCTTTATTTGGCACTAAATGCAAAATTTCATCAGTAACTCTACATCCTGAAAAAGATAAAGCACTCGTATTTCATTATGCAACAAAACCCAGTTAATTCAAAGACTTTCATTTAACGAATTAAATTAATTTAAAGAATTCAAAGCACATGGGTAAAGCAATCCAATACTAAAATAAGGGATAGGTCTATCTTTTTAGCATTCTTCCACATTTGACTTGACTGTTAATTAAATGCTCCCAAGTTATAAAAGTGTTATTGCTTTAATGCAAACCTTATTCACAAACACTGTGATTTACTGTTGCACTCTAGGACAGCAAAACACAATGATTCAGTTAAACAAAAGATACTATGAACCAGTAGTTCTCAAAGTATGGTCTAAGGACCCCTGGGAATCTGTTAGATCAAACCCATTTTTATAACTGCATTAAGGCTTTCTTTGCCTGTTTCACTGTGTTAACATTTGCACTGAAAGAAGTGGTGGGTAAAACTGCTGGTACCCTAGCAGTAAATTAAAGCTGTAGCAACACTGTACTAAGCAGACATGTTTACTGCCACACATTTGCAGTTAAAAGAGAGCTAAGAAACCTGTGCGGATATTTGAACATGTTCGAGGCAAGCTGAGCTACCCATTTTTTTTTTTAAGGAATACCAACTTCACTTGAAATAATGATTGACAGACAACTATGGCTATTCATGCTTGAGTATTTAGCAGATACTTTCTAAAAACAAAACAAAGTGAGCCTTATATCAAGGAAAACAAATGACAAAAATTTGTTGCCAATAATAACATTTGAGCTTCCAAGTAAAAATTAGAATTTTGGATAACTAGTATCTGTTACTGTGAGCTTGACAGCTTTCTAATACTTATACTTTTCTGATGATATTGGAGATATTAATAAATGTAATTTTGATTTTATAACAAAATGTGAGTTAACATTTAGAAGAGCCAAATAATTTTGTGAACCAAGATTTTCCAAATGATGAAGTCATCATCGTACAAAATCAAGCATGGATAAAAAAATCCAATTAAAGAACAAGGTAGACCAATGGATTTTTAATGTAACAGTTCAAAAAGTTAACTGATATATATGGTTTTAGATTAGATATTCTAACTAACCTTTTTAAAAAGATCACTTTTACTCAGCAATAAAAGGAGGAAACTACTGAAACATACTACAAACATAGATGTACTTCACAAACATTACAAGTGAAAGAAGCCAGACACAAAACTAATGATCCCATTTATATGAAATGTCCAGGAAAGGCAAATCTATAGAAATAGAAAGTATATTAGTGGTTGCCTAGGACTGGGGACTTGGAAAAGGGAATGATTGCAAATAGGTATGAGGGATCTTTTGAGGATGATGAAAATGTTCCAAAATTCAACTGTTGTACACAACTCTGAATATACTCTGTACTACTAAATTGTATACCTAAAAAGAATGTATTTTATGGTATGTAATTAGACCTCAATAAAACTATGGAAAAGAAAAAAAACTATTATTGGTCAAGTTTTAGTGTAGTATCAAAGAATATCTACAATTATCTGAAAAGATTATTAAAATACTCCTCCCTATTCCAATTACATATCTTTAAGAGGCCAGTTTCTCTTCCTATGCTTCAATCAAAACAAAACATTGTAAGATATTGACTATAAAAGGAGATATGAAAATCTAGCTATCTTCTACTAAGTCAAATATTAAAAAGATTTGCAAAAATGCAAAACAAAGCCATTGTTCACACAAAAATGTTTACTGTTATTTTAAAATGAACTAACACACCCTTTAAAATTTTCTCGGTTTTTATTTCTGATATGGTAAATATTGACCATATTAGATGGTTAGTACTAGATATAACCCACATAAACAGAAGATCTTTGGGGTCCTCAATAAATTTTTAGAGTGTAAACGGGTCCTGAGACCAATACGTTTGAGAACCACTATTACAAACATAAACAACATTCAAACAAATTTCTTTTAAAGATGTTTAAATGTGGTCAGAGAAATGTGCATAGAGAAAATTACATCACTTTAAAAACGATTTAGTCGAATCCCTTTAAAAGTCCATTACTAGTTCTGCAAAAAGATCTCTATATGTCAAATTGTTTTCAGGCAGATGGCTGAGATTTCTTTTTAGAAGCTTACCATTTAGGCTGCGAATACACCTTATATCAAGGCTTCTCAGTCGAGAGTCGTCTCTTAGATCTAAATTATCTGATATGGTTTGTATTGCCAGTCTTGCAAAAACTAGGTCAATCTTTGGAAAGATGCAAAAAAAAAAAGAGAAAAACATTACTTTTTCTCCTTCTAGTTCATTCTCCCCCATCCCCACCTCAAAAATGTAAAATGTTGTAATTATTAGTTTTGGAAGTTCTTTAAAACTTCAAAAGGCCTATGTAGGCAATCTCAGATGCGAAAATCACCAAAAGTTTTGTGAGGGCAACTGAATCTTCAAATTAAGGGAAAGTATTTTAATTTTAACATATATGCCAAGCTTTAAAAAAACACACACACCAAAAAACCAACTTAAGACCTTATAAGTGAATTTCTAGATAAAGATGGCAGATCCAATACACATTTACATTCACTCCCTCTTGAAATCCCTCTAAAATACCAGCAAAATTTTGTTTTGTTTAGTTTTATTTTGTTTTTAAACACATAACTCATTAGGACAAAGGAAAATATGAGACAACAGCAAAAATTATGAAAGCTGGAAAGTAGACGGGTAAGTGATAACAACTCAGATCTCAAACAGCAAAGATTAAAAATATTTATAACCAGGAAATAAGGACAAGAGGCTGTAAATACATACATAACAAAGAGGAATATTTAAGAGAATATAAAAATTCTTAGAAATTAAGTATGTGACAGAAATGGAAAGCAATAGAAAGTTTGGAAGAGAAAAACACAAAAAGCAAAACAAAAATATGAAGATGTGGCCAATAAGTGGAAGGAAAAAATTTGGAGAAAAAAAAGGGGGAGCGGCAATCCTGGAGGTCCAACATACAAATATTAGGAGCTCCAGAAAGGAGAGAGGAAACAAAGGAAGGAAATCCAATGGAAGTCAATATAATTTCCAAGAACTGAAGGGCAGGAGTTTCTAAGTTGAAAGAGGACTACTGAATACCTAGCATATTTAATTGAAAAGACATATACTAAAGTATATCACCATGAATTTTACAACTGTGAAGTCTAGGGGAAAAAAATCATATAAGTGTCCAAAGAGACAAAATAGATCACATACAAAGGATGAGGAAATTAAAATGGCATCACACTTTTCAACACGGCATAGAAGCTATAAGACAATGAAGCAAGGCCTTCAAAATTCTGAGAACCATTACTTAGCCAAACTACCATTTTGGTGTGAGAAAAAAAGAAAGATATTTTAAACATGCAAGATCTCAAAACCATGTGCTCTTTCTCAGGAAGCTAGTGGATAAGTGCCACTAAAATGAGAGTCAAGAAAGAAAACTCTAGAGAGAGGCAAGAGGAAATCCCAGGATGATAGTAAAAAAAAAAGATGTTAGGATGTCAGCTGTATATATCAGCCATAGAGAATAATCAGAGTGAATTGGAACAGGTGAGAAGATTCTGAGATATTTTCCCAGAATGATGACAGAATACGGAGAAATCTATTTAAAGGAGATTTAGACAACTATGACAGGAGGGTATGAATTAGTCTTAAGAATAAGGCCTAAGCAAATAAATCGCAAAGCAATTAACATAATATAATTATGTTAGGAGATTATGGAAATGAGACTAGGGTAGGGATGAAAGTTGGTTCATTTTCCATGGTGAGAAATCAACAGATATAGGAAAGAGGAATGTGAGGGTCTATTTAAAGACTATTTGATTAGTTAAAATAGATTCTTAAGTCTTATTTTAAAAAAAGAAAATAACTCAAAAAGCCCTTATGGGTTAAATAGTTCAACTATACAGTCAGAAAAATATTAAAAACACTTACCTCAATTCCATCAAATTCAAATTTTATAACAGGTACAAAGGCATCTTCTACAGCCTAAAAAAAAAAAAATTTATATATATATGGCATAATCCTTTCTACATCTTTCCTATTTGCTGATAATACGAACACCTCTGATCCATATAGATAAGCTGTAATCCTTTCTAAATCCTTCCTAATTGCCAATAATGTGAATTCCTTTGCTCCCAATTTGTATTAAACTCAACAGAAAAAGTGAAAATGTACTTGGCCTCACATTCTAGGTTAGTACTTCTACTTTGTGACTGTGTTATTTAAGATGCACAAAATGTCTATGACAGTTGTTATCTAACTTAATCTCCTAAAAATATTCATCACAAACTGGCAGACAGAATTGCTATCATCTGAATACTTATTATTGTTGATCAAATTGAAAACTGATTATTTACAAAGAGCACTTGTGTTAGAAATTAAAATACAATCAGAACTTATGATTAATCTATCAAAAAATAATAGTCAATATAGTTTAGATTTAGTAGAAAAGTCTGAGTCTTCCTTAATCCGAATATAAATTTTTAACCGTCTTCTCTATTCCCACACACCCAAATAATGCAGATCCTTTGAACTTCATCTTATCCTAGCATCTCAGATTGTATTAAAACTATTCACTTGGTTAGTTCCCCTAATCCCTCCTTCCCATAAACAATGTCTTGTTCACTACTGTATTTGTGGGACTAAGGCCAGTGTCTGATGAATCATTAGTGCTGAAACTAATTTGCTGAATGAATGGCTACATATCTACATATATAAAAGCCCAGTGACTGAATGGTGGAACTACCAGAACAACTGTCAACCAGTTGCCATGACGTGCACTCATCACCAGGGGACAGATGCTCAATGCAGGAGCTGCCCAGGTCGTCAGTGCACTCCCCCAGGGAGCACCACTCGGCTGACCAGAATGAGTGGCGCTCCCACTGCGGGCAGATCACCACAGGCCATGCCCCCACCAGTGCATGAATCCATGCACCAGGCCTCTAGTACACATATAAAGGGTTACTACTAATTAAACTTTATATATGTAAATTATCTCATGGATCCTCAGAAAAACTTTATAAAAATGTTATTATATGCCATCTCCACTTTATAAGAGAGGAAAACAAAGGCTCAGAGAGAATGGGTAACTTGACCAAAATCTAAGATCTAATATTTGGTAGATTTCTAGATTCAAATCCAGATGTGTAAAACGATAAAGCCCATGTTATTAATCGTTATCCATTATTTTAACAAGATAGAGCAACTTCTTAAGAAATATTTCAACAATCGTAAACCCTAGCTTTTACAGCTATTTATTAACAAGTTCAAGATACTAAATACCAGAGGATACTTACTCTTAAATTTCTAATGCCCTCTTGATGCTTCAATTTTTCAAAAAAAGACTGAAAAAAATCAGATCTCTCCACATGTCTTGGAGCTACACAAAGTGCATCAATGTCAGCTCCTACAAATCAAAGTATTTCTTATCAAGAAGAGCATATTATGTATCATATTTTTGTTAAGTACACACAAACATGTAAAAGAAAATATGTAATGACTACAGAAAATGCTAATAATAATTAGTTCTCAGTAGTGAGATAATGGGAATTTTTTCTTCTGTATTTTTAAATTATGAACAAATAGAAGTTTGTTAGTGAACATTTTTATCAGAACACAGAAAAGCAGTTACCTTTGGTATGTACTCCAAGCCTATAGGAGCCAAAAGTGAAAATTTTACCACCAACAGTAGCCACAACAGAAGGTGGGAGATTCTAAAATAAAATTAAACAAAAGGCATTCAATTATTCAAATTATTTAGCATAAAAATCACCTAACTGCTACAGATACATACTGTATTTGTCAACTTTGGTAAGCTGAGGTTTGTAAAAATACTTCGGAGCTCTTTTGGTTGCAGCTTGAAATAAGGAGGGAAGACAAAACAAATCCATGTCCACTACACATACACACATCTCTATAGAAGAAAAACATTTTTATCACTTGACCCTACTTGTCCCCTCCAATTGCATATCTTTGGCTCCATCACTCTCAACAGCCACAAGGAATTTTACCAAACCAATTAATGCTTTCAGCTCTCTATATTATCACTAAAGGCCTGGTACACAAAATTTGTGCATGGATAGGGTCCCTAGGCCTGGCCGGTGATTAGGGCCAATTGGGGCCTTCCTTCGTTCCATGCCGCCCCCTTGTGGTCAGCACATGTCATAGCGAGTGGTCCAACTCCCGGTCGGTCGAACTCCCACAGGACAATTTGCATATTAGCCTTTTATTATATAAGGATACTCTTGACTAATCCCATCTGCCCTTTGTTTTTTGTGACAGATAATCTTAATTTCTTGATCCTAGCTCAGCAACCTTTCTGCCCATACCTATACTCATTCTTCTTCTTTTTGGCTTACAATTTTTAGTTTATATCCCTCATGTCACCTACTTTCTATTCAACTATCACCCCCTTAATTCTAGGACATTTAACAGTAGCATAAAGCTATCCTTTTGCCCTTAGTCTTTATTTTCTCTTATTCCACTGTGTACAAAATTCACTGATATTCTTAAATTACTCTATTATAACTCTTCTACTCAAAACTTCCCAATACACTCTTCCGTGACCACTGAGGTAAGGATCCTTGGATCCTAAGGAAGTTCACAATATGCTCCTATGAATCTTTCTTGCCTCGTCTCCTGATCTTCCCTTCTGAAGCTCCAACTGCCAACATGTCACACAATCCGGTCTCCTTCCCATTGCATTTGCCATTTTCCCTGCCATGAATGTTTGCCCATTTCTTTCTGAGTATCTCAATACCATCTATTTTTCAAAGTTCACTTCAAGTTCCACCTCTTTCATGAAGCCTTTCCTAATTATCTTCCGCTCCCCCCTCACTGCTCCTCTACTATTATCTTTAACCCCTTTTATACTATATTTAGTGATCATTCTTTTTCTGTAAGTCCCACCTCTTCAACTATATTTAAATTCCTTGGAAGATGAGAATGGTGTCTCCTACAACTCTTATTTCCCCACAATGCCCAGTGAAAATTCCAAAGAATAATATCTGCTGATTAACTTGAATAAAAATATCTGTATAATAGGATATTGTTATTTCCTCTGCTTAATAAATATTAATGTTTCAAGAGTATCATAAATAACTTTATAGCTAGAATGAAGTTAGTAAATTTATTGATGACTAATATAAATCAAAGGATAGAGAAGCAAGGACCTTTTATTTTACCCTCCTCCTAAGACCTTCCTACTTTGAAAAACATGATTCTTGCATGATATATTAGAAAGTAACACACAAAATCTCCGAGTAAAATATTTTTGCCACAAACCTATTAACTAAAATGATTTGATTTGGAGTTCTAGGCTGTTTAAATATCCCAATTGTGTATAGACTATTCAAATAATCTTTGATCTAACTCAAATCCTTCAGATATTTTCCAAACTAAAGCATGCATAAATGAAGGGAATTATAATTGATACATAAAATGACCAATCACCTTATCCATGCAACAGAAGATGTTAAAACCAATTTAAATTTTCAAATAAGTAGATATTTTATTTACTTTGCTTTAGAAAAAAGCCAAGTTGTGGCAGTTTCAAAATTTTAACAATGGTTTTATGCCTAGATTTTGAGTGAAAACCAGCTACAGGGTTTTTGCAGATTAAAGAGCTAATTGATTAAAATGGAATAAAAAGCAATTTTACTAATTAAAAAAAAATTGACATTGAAAATTTTAAATTCTACTGGATTTTTCTAAGTGCAAAGAAACTACAAAGTGAGAAAATTAGGTCATCTCTCAACAAATTAATCTAACTCTTTTTGCTAATAAATGCACCCTTGAATAAGGATGGAAGCAAAGACTTCTGCACAACCACAATAGTTGACATAAAGATCATACACAAGAAGTTATGAAGCTGGTTACTCTGATTTTAAAATAATTCTAGCAAGTTGGGTATTTGGTTTGCACACCCATTGAAATTATGGACTGATTAGAGAGGGACAACAGGTTTCCCTAACATTTATTTAATGCCTGAGCCCTGTGTCCTGGGGTGGTGCAGGTGAACAAGACAGGCCTTTTTCTTAAGGAGTTTATCACCTAGTAGCAGAGAAATAAATATGAATTTTTTTTATTACTCATGACTAGCATTTAACTTGCTCAAAATATAACTTATCTGAAAATTTCAACTATTAATAACCCTACTGAGAGCTAAGAAATGAGCCAATAGCCATTTGGCAGCAAAAGTAAACAGCATGAAGACCATTTATTTAAACCCAATGACTACAGACTTAGCAGAGTCCCTCATAACGTTATTCATAATTTTGTTTAAAAGAACTCAATTTTAAATATGTATCATAGGTACAGAAAGAAATAATAAAAGTCGTAAAAAAAGAAGTCTAACAGATGTTTATGTAATTTCTAAATCCATGCAGATTAAAGAGTAGAAAGTGAGTTTGCAGAGACATATTGACTGCTCTGAGACATTAACTTTTAGCTGACTGCTGTTAAGGGAAAGATGGGAAAACTATAAAAAACAAACAAAAACCTTAATATACAACAGTTTGGGCCACTTAGTCAAGGGACAAAAAGTATCACCAGTTGAACATCCCCACCTCATTTTAGTACAGGCAGTAATATAATATTCATAATGATGATTCTCAGACAAATGAAAATACAATTATATTAAAAATACTTAAGAAAGCAAAAATATATAAAATTAATTTTAGAAGAAAAATAGTTAAACCACCACAGGAGGAAAAGTTGTATAATTATAAATTAGGGTTTGCAAACTCCTGTCTCAGGGGTCACGCAGGTATGCAACTGAGGAAAGTACCCTTAAGACACACAGAAACTGACTGATAAATGACAGGTGCTGCTTCAGAAAGGGCAGGAAGTGGGGAAGCTGAGAGGCATTCCTGCAGAGCAGAAGCCCAATTCCATTCAAGCCTCTTCCTGCCTTCCACAAAGGCAGGCCCAGTATTGCCAGAGCTGATATTTCACAACAAGTCCGAAATCTGGCTTTTTAAATAAAGTATCTTGATATTTAAATTGTGGTCCATTACTGTGAGTCATGCAAGATATTTATGTGAAGTTTTAGCTAATTGGCTACCTCTGAGGTAAATCCTCATTTTTTTAGACTCCACTGTCCAGACCAATTCATTACCAAGTATACCAAAGAGCCAGTTTTAATGTATTTCAGATTATTCTCAACTCCTATATCTTATTACCACTACTAAAGAACAGGATGTAATGAAACTATGAATTCAATGCAGTTTTAACGTCTTACCTTACTCTCACTAACATCGGAAATCCACTCTTTTACTAAATTGTTTAATTTACCAAGAACAACCAGCCTATAATAAAAAAAAATAGCATGCATTAGATTAAAAAACAAATGAACAAACAAACAATATCTTAAAAAGCAACTAAGTATATAGGCAGTACCTTTGTGTTGGTGTTAGGGTAAAGGCATATTATACACACACTAGAGGCCCAGTGCATGAAAATTCATGCACTGGAAGGGGGTCCCTCAGCCCGGCCTGCCCCCTCTCATAGTCCAGGAGCCCTCAGGGGTGGGAGGCGACCCGGCGATGAGGGGAAGGTGACGCCCCCATCACACCTCTGCTGCCACCACTGCCAGCAGCGCAAGCCTCGGCCAGCCCTGGTTACCTGAGCCTCGGGCAGCCACCATCCAAGGCTTGCCTGCGCCGTGGGCTGGCCCTGGGCGGCTGGGGGGCTGAGGGCAGGTCGCTGAGGGGACTGGGTGCTGCCATCTTTGTGATGGTGTGATGGTTAATTTGCATGTTTCCTCTTTATTAGACAGGATTGATGCTATCAAATCTCTTTGGCATTCTTAGGTCCCTAAGAGTTCCAAAGAGATGATATATGTGATAATAGTATTTCGGTCTTTTGAGTTATTTTCAAAATTCAAGAAGTCTAATAAAAGTCAAAATTACCTTCAAGAAGGCTGCAAAGGCCAAATGAGTTATCAACTTTTTTGGCCCTACATTGGAATAAAAATCAATTCAATATGATAATAATAGAGATTAGCCTTCTCTCATTGAAAATCATAGGTTTTTGGATAATTAAAATGGGTAAATTAATCATTGGCTGCTTTTTATGAAATAATATTCTTAATAAATGCAACTGATATTAAAATAAATTTGCAAATAATGGCATATCCAAATCCACATTAAAAGAAGAAAAAAGAGCCTGGATGGTTTGACTCAGTGGATAGAGTGCCAGCCTGCAGACTGAAGTGTCCTGGATTCAATTTCCGTCAAGGGTATGTATGTTGGTTGCAGGCTCCTCCCCGGCCCAGACCCTGGTTGGGGCACATGCAAGAGGCAACCAATTGATGTGTTTCTCTCACATTGATATTTCTCTTTCCCTCTCTAAAAATCAATGGAAAAATATTATCAGGTGAGGATTAAAAAATAATAATAAAAAAAAGAAAGAAGGAAAGTAGAGTTTAAGTATCTTAAAGATAACATGAAAAACTGGATTCCTGGATCCGTCTAAACTTGCTTCTCCCTCAGCCTTCCCCAGGTAATGAAATTTCATCCTTCACGAGGTGCTGAGACCAAAAACCTTGGCATCATTCTTGATCCTCTCTCATCTTTTCTCTCTCACACATTCCATAGTCATCAGACAACCCTACCTTTAAAACATATCCAAAATTCTACTACTTATCATAACCACTGCCAGCCACCATCATTTCTTCCCTGATTATATTAGCCTTCCAACTAATTTCTCCAGTTCAGACTTGATCTCTCTTCAGACTATTCTCAATATAGCAACCAGAGCGACTGTGTTAAAATATGAGTAAATCACATCAACCTTCTAGTCAAAACCCTAATAGCTTCCCATTTTACTCAAAGTAAAAGCCAAAACTTTTGTTTTGTTTTTTGTTAATCCTCACATGAGGAAGTGGGAGAGGGGAAGAGGGAGGAAGAGGGAAGGAGAAGGGGGGAGGGGAGGGGGAGAAACATGGATGTGAGACACATTGGTTGGTTGCTTCCTGCATGTGCCCCAGGGATGGAACCTGAACCCAGGTC
Organism: Myotis brandtii; assembly: GCF_000412655.1. Classification (NCBI taxonomy): domain Eukaryota; kingdom Metazoa; phylum Chordata; class Mammalia; order Chiroptera; family Vespertilionidae; genus Myotis; species Myotis brandtii. The sequence continues at coordinate 6,040,656 of NW_005371410.1, forward strand.
CGTGCCATTGACTGGGAATCAAACCCGAGACCTTTTGGTGCGGGGCCTGATGCTCTAACCACTGAGAACACTAGCCAGGGCAAAGCCAAAACTTATAACGGCTTACAATGTCCTAAGTGACCTTCCCCTCCAAACTCCTTTCTACCTCACTTTCTTTACGCCCACATTCCTCTACTTAACTCACTTGCTTTAGACACCAGGCTACCTTGCTATATATTCCTTAAAGCAGGTACACTCCCACCTCAAGCCTTCTGTCTAGAATGCTTTCCCCTCAACTATTCACATAGCTCCCTCATCTTCAATTTTTTCCTGAAATGTCAATGAAGACTTCACTGACAACCTCCACTCCCAGCTTTATTTTTGTCAGCATCACTACTCTTTCCCAGCAGTATTCATCACATATAACATATATTTGTTTTACTTATTTGGCTAAATGTTAGTCTCCTTCCCTAACAATCACCTAAAATATAAATTCCAGGAACGCCAAGGTTTCTCTTCATTTGTCCTTTTTAAAAAAAACGTTTAGGCAGGGACATAATAGGTACCTGATATATGTTTGTAGAATTAATGATTAAATAATATACTGTAAAATATTTTGCATTTTTATGTGACATACCTGTGGTTCAATTCTTCCTCATCTTCAAAAACTCCAAATGGTTTCATGGCATCAATTAATTTCTGTGTGTAAATGTGATCAATTTCTTTAGGACATGCCAAGCTAATTGGAGAAGTGATTCCATAATGCTTTTGTTTACGCTGGCTGTCCAGCACGGTGTTTCTGTTCAAGAAAAATTAAATAGCAGAAAAAATTTAAAGCATCATATCATACTGATACATTGAATCCCTCAATTCACTTGTTAACTTAGCTACCTTAAAAGTTTACTTATTAGTACTAACAGGCAGTGTGGGCACTTTTTTTTTAAAGGAAAAAAGGGTGTTTTGTGTTTGTATTGATGAAAGGCTATTCATACTATCTTCAGCTTTCACGGCTAGCATGTCTTTTCAAGTCAAAAGCAGCATGTGTTGGCATCAGGACAAGTGTGCCAACACCACTCAGCTCAAATTCAAAGAGCCTGAATAGGAGTTGGGCTAGGGCCACCTCTACTATACCCTACAGACCTAAGTCAAGTGCCATCTAGATTCAATCTCTGAAGCAGTCCGCCACTTGAAAGAAAGTAAGTAAAAACAATGTTTTTCCCTCCCTCAGGAAAGAAAGAAAAACATTCCATTAGAAGGTCCTTGTGAAATATTCTGACTTATAAAAAGAAATCACAAATAGATTTGTCTTTGAGATACCCAACTTAACATCCATTGCTTGAATCAGAGTTCATAGTCCTAACTTTTTGTGAACACCTTCATGTAGACTGGTACCCAGACCATTTTCACACTGAATAATTATCAAATTCTTTACACTAAATGGCAACCAGTTATAGAATATAAGCTCCTCTTGAAAAGATCCTAGACATCAGGAAATTACAGTCTTGAATATAGCACAACAGAATTTCTGAGATTTTGGATTTACACAGACTAATAATTTCAAAATAAAATTTGGGACCAACATGGGTTAGTAAAATTTGTAATGATGCTAAAAAAAGGAAAGTAAAAACCAACATACAAAATAACCAACTAACCCTATCACCTATCTGTATCCTTTCATGAAGGACCATTAACACCTACAGTAAGAATGTAATCTCATCCCAAGAAATCAGAAACACCAATCAGAAAGAACATATGCACCCCTATGTTCATAGCAGTATAATTTTCAATAGTTAAGATTTGGAAACAGCCTAAATGCCCATCAGCAGATGAGTGGATTAAAAAACTGTGGTACATCTACACAATGGAATACTACGCTGCTGTAAAAAAAGGAACTTTTACCATTTACAACAGCATGAATGGATCAGGAGAGCATTATGCTAAGTGAAATAGGCCAGTCAGAGAAGGATAAGTATCACATGATCTCACTCATTTGTAGAATACAACAAAACTGATGAACAAAAACAGAACCAGAGACACAGAATCACCTCAGAGGGAAGGCTGGGGAGTGTTGAGGGGATAAGAACTTGTATGCATATAAGCATAACAATGGACACAGACAATGGGGTGGGGGTGAAGGCCAGGGCTGGAGGGTGGGGACAGGCTGGGAGAGGCAAAGGGGGAAAAAGGAGACATATGTAATACTTTCAACAATAAAGAATTAAAAAGAAAAAAAAAAGAATGTAATCTCAAAGAGCAGTCTGTGTGTGTGGTTAAACCTCACCCAAGGATATTTTTCCATTGATTTTTAGAGAGAGTGGAAAAGAGAGGGAAAGACAGAAACATCGATATGAGAGAAACACATCGATTGGTTGACTCTTGCACGAGCCCTGAGCAGGGCCCAGGCCAGGGAGGAGCCTGCAACCAAGGTACATGCCCTTGACTGAAATTGAACCCAGAACGCTTTGGTCCATAAGCCCTCGCTCTATCCACTGAGCCAAACCAGCTAGAGTTCAAAGAGCAGTCTTTTAAGTGAATAAATTAGCCTTGTAAAGATTAACACACAAAAATACATGATTGTTTACTTGTTTTTGAATTTTAACTGGTCAAAACATTGACTTATCACATGCTCTTTGGTTAAAATTTTCATTAGGTAGGGAGAGACAATGAAATGGAAGATAAAATAGTTTATATACAGTACCTTCTAAAATTATGCAAACAAAAGAGAAACATCAATACTAGTGGCTTTCTTTCTGGTTATTTATTTTGTTGCAGAAAAAATAAAATTTCCATTAGTTATTTCAAGTTGTAACTTCTTTTTTAAAGATTTAGCTCTTTTACCTCTAAGAGAGATAGAGAGGCATTTGGTATTGTTTGGGCGTGTGTATGTGTATGGTAAATGAATGGGACAGGCTAATTATAATATGATCGTTCCATTAATTGCAACATTAACCCTGAGAGGTGGGTATTGAATAAGTGCCACATTACAAAGTACCCAAGATCTAAAAAGATAGGAAGAATCAGAATTCCAAAACTCAAGATCTTTCCACCACTCCATTCTCCCTTCCATCACTACTTCAGTCCTGACACTACCTATGATCTTGTGTCCCATCTTCTAAGTTCCTACTGACACTAAAATTCCAACTCTATGATTCTGAACCTCCCTCACCTAGACGGGGGGGAGGCAAAAGAATCCCACATTCCTTTCAAGTCATAAAGTTCACTTCTGGCTAAACATGTTGGAGAAATTCCAGTACAAGTGTACAAAAAGACAGGTACAAGAATGTTCACTGCTACACTGTAACATTAAAAACTAGAAACATGTCCGCGGCTTCGGGTTATTTCTCTGGTCAGGGTAAGTACAAGTAACCAATGAATGCATAAATAAGTGAAACAACAATTTGAAGTCTCCCTTCCCCTTCCGCTCTCGCTCTCTCTAAAAGATCAATTAAACACACACACACACACACACACAAAAACCCGAACTAGAAACAACCTAAAATAGTCACTAACTGGAAAAGAATGAAATTAAGGTGTATCCCTGCAATGGAATACAATCCATTAGCTAATATGAATTAACTGGATCTAAAATGCAAAGGGACAAAGTTCGAAGATACTATGCTGCCCTAAAGAAGCAAGCTGCAGAATGAGCAATGTGATGCTGGTTACATAAAGCTTAAAAAACAATGCCAGCTATGGGCATGCATATACACAGTATGTAGTAACAGCATTAAAAACATGCGGCAAAAACCACCCAATTCAGGGCCGTGGGGGAACTCTGGGGAGAGAGGCGAACGGGACCAAATCAGGAGGTAGGCGCATCCTTCAGAGGTGTCTGGAACGATTTCTTTTACATGAAAATATGCCCTGCACACGCGCGCGCGCGCACACACACACACACACATAATATTATGCTCTGGGAAAGATGGATGGTGTCTACACAAATGATGCTCATGTGAGACTGCATTTCCCCATTATTTCCTAATGAAACACCGTGTAAGAAGGTTCAGCAAAATCCTCCGCCCAGCGCGGAATCCGCGTCTGACTGCCCAAGAGCGAGCCGGAGTCACAGACGGCGAGGTGTGCTGTGTGCTGGTGGGTGGGG
>NW_005371410.1:6045010-6045368 GCF_000412655.1 Myotis brandtii
GGTGAACTCTCGGCCGAGCACACGGAGTTCCAGGCCGACCACCTCAGCCCACCCCTCGCCGCCTCACCCTCAACCGCCGCCCCCCCAACTACTTACGCAGACGTTTCTTTCATCGCTTCCTGCGCCTCCCTCACCGGCGGGTGTCTCCCGCTCCGGAGTCCCGTTCTGGCTCCTTCCCCTCCTCTTGTCCGCTTTCCTCTGGACGCCTGTCGCTCGCTCGCTCGCTCGCTCGCACACTCTCTCACTCACCACGGCCGAGGCAGCCAACCGAGTAGTGAAAACACTACATAACCGGCTCTATTTATGACAATACAGCGCGGACGACGCCAACATGGCGGCGCTTCCCAGCCTGCCCCTC
>NW_005371410.1:6045558-6052184 GCF_000412655.1 Myotis brandtii
CTCCTTGGGGGCGCGGGAGGCTCCGTTGGCCCCGCCCACAGGGGCGCGGGCTCAGGCTGCGGACGTCTGTGGGAGAGAGCGTTTGGTCCTCCTCTTTGTCTGTGGGACTGTTAATCCAGGCAAATTGCCTGGAAAGTAATTTGGAACATATTTTTCTTGTTCTTCTAATGAGAGCCTGTAGCGTATATTTTTTAAAAGATCAGAACGTTGCCTAGCAAATACTGTTTTAACCCTCCTAGTATTCCACATCTTTAGTGGTAGTCGTACGTCATCAATCCACTTGTTGCGCTTCTGTCGTGAGAGGGTCACGCCCAGGAACGTGTAACTCAGCAATTATCCCAGGGAAAAGCAAGCTCGTAAATGGCAGGTTAATTGTTCAGCTCCAAGTCCCACTCCCACTCCCCTCGTGAGGGAGGTTGAGAGGAATCGCTCGCAGTTTGCAATAGGAGGATAAATGTAAGGCAGACGAAAAATCTTACTCTTTCAAATAGTGGAGATCATGTTCCATGTGAGTTGTGAGGATGAAAACGGGAAAATAATGACGAATTTTAAAATGCTGAAGCGTGGAAATCATGTAAAATACTAAATCATTACAAGAAAAAGGATGTCAAGAAGCTGCTATTTTTTCCCCCTCGGGATGTGAGTCAGAGACACAGTAAAGAGAGGAGACTACTTATAGAATTATTCACTTATTGAAAAATATTTATTGAAAGCCTAGCCTGTGCCAAGCAATGTTTTAGGCTCCAGTGATTTCATGGTGCATAAAACCAGACGTGTTGTTTAACTTCATGAAGTTCAGAGTTTAGTGAGGAAACAATCAAATATAAATAATAGTCTTCTGTTGCAGAACTAAAGCACCTACTACAATGTGTCAGGCAGGGGCGATACTTAATTGCTACCCTCAAGAGCTCACAGTCTGGTAGAGGAGAAAAATCATACACAGAGTTCCTTAGACTCCACATGGTCTGTGATGCAGATGGGGTCAGGGAACTTAGGGAGGCATAGAGAGGGCCACCTAAACTTGGGGGGAGGGGTGCTCAACAGTGCCTTCCTAGAGGAAGGGATGCTGCCTAAATTAGCAAGATTTGGAGTAGAGATTGGATGCAGGTGGTAGGGAGGAGGCAAAACCTATTCCAAGCAGCAGAGAGTAGTAGCTAGCACATACTTCAGGGTGAGGGAGATTCAAATGTGAGTTAATAGTTTTGCTAGTACTAGTTATGTGACCTTTTAATTAACCTTAAAAGGCTCTTTCCGCCCTGGCTGGTTTGGCTCAGTGGAGAGGGCATCGGCCTGCGGACTGAAGGGTCCCAGGTTCGATTCCAGTCAAGGGCACATGCCCAGGTTATGGGCTCGACCCCAGTAGGGGCGTGCAGGAGGCAGCCGATCAATGATGCTTTCTCATCATTAATGTTTCTATCTCTCTTTCCCTCTCCCCCTTCCTCTCTGAAATAAATTAAAATATATATATATATTTTAAAAAGCTCTTTACTCAACTGTAAAATCAAAATAATAGGATTACAAGAGAATTAAAGGAGAAGAGTGTGTATAACCACATGATTCTCAAAATTCAGACACACAAGAAATATTTATTTTCTAACAATTTTTTTTTTTACCCTGAGCCCCTCATTCTTCTGAACTGGCAGACAAAGACAATCTTGGCCATCCTGTGTCTCTCCCTCCCCAATGTTTAAGATGGTGCTAAGGTGTTGTGTTTAGTTGTTTTTCTTCCAATTTTTTTCTCTTTGTGAATCTACCTGGGGTTGAATGCCAGTCCCTAACCCCATTTCAATAAGGACATTTTCAAGGAATAACATTTTTACTTTTGAGGGGGAGGGTGTCGACATTGTAGCTATATTTTTTTAAGCTAAAATTTTCCAATTACAAAAATAACCCATGCTTGTAAAAAGAATAGAAATCTGTCCCTCCCTTTCTTTCATAGTTTTATTCCTCAGGGAACCGTTATTAACAATTGGATATCTATCTTTCTGGAATGTTTTCAATATACCCCAAACTGCACGTAAACATATACCAGGGTGTTTGTTTTGATTGTTTTTGTAATTTAAAAAGGGGGGAGAGGGGACCATACCATACATGTTGTTCTGCTCCTTGATTTTTTTTTTTTAGCCTAAAAATCATGGACATCTATCAATGGCAGCAAATGTTATGGACTGAATTGTGTCCCCCTGAATTTCACATGTTGAAGTCGTAACACCCAGTACCTCAAAAGGTGGCTGTATTTGGAGATCGGATCTTTAAAGAAATAAATTAGTTTTAAAAAGGTCATTAGTGTGTTTCCTATTCCAATAAGTCTGGTGACCTTATAAGAAGAGAAAATTTGGGGAGATTAAAAATAGTGGCAGAGTAAGTGGATGCTGCATGGACATGCTCCCAGAAACATGGAATTACAACTAAAATACAGAAAAACTTCCTGAATAATCAATGAAAGACTTGCTGGAGAGAATCCTGATATCTGAGGACTGAAAGTGGAGACCACATAGAGACTGGTGGGAGGGCCAGAGGAGCAAAAGGACTGGCTGGGCACCCACAGACAGCAACTGAGGTCCCAGAGAGATATCCCAACTGTGGGGGGTTGCCACTGAGAACTCCGGGATCTAATCCCCAAGCCGGTCCCCCCAGCAGAGAGCACCAGAACTCAGAAGGATACCCACATAACACCTGACTGTGAAAAACAGCAGAGTTGCTGTCTGCCAGGGAGTGATGACTGGAAATTCAGGCACCCTCTTAAAGGGCCAATACACAAAATTCCCTCTGGAGTCACCCACCTTGTGCTCTGGCAGAGGGAGGGCAGAGTGGACTGGAGATGTGTGAGCTGAAGCCAGGTTTAGGGACTCAGGGGTTGGAGATCAGAAGGCAGACACCCCCCCCACACACACACATTTCCTGTGCTGAGTCATTCCCTCACATAGCAGAAGAGATCTTTTCCACATAGATATTTGCTTTTCCTGGGGGGAAGACAGTTGACCCACCCTATTGAGAAACATCTTGCCCTTAGGCCACTTAAGACACTAAAAATAACAATTAGCCTCTAGGCAGAAGCAACTGCCCCACCCTGTTGAAAAACACTCTCACCACACCTGAGAACGAATACCTGGGAACAATTCAAGTTGGAATCCTATCAGTCTGTAGGCAGAATCAGCCTCTGGAGGCTTTGAGTCTTTGCCTGATCTAATTAGTCAGAAACACCATTTGATACTGTCCTGCACTAGAAATTGAGAGGCATAGAGGACCTACCTAATACAAACCTAAACAGACAGCCAAAATGAGAAGACTAAAAAACAACCCCCAAATGAAAGAACAAGAGAATTCTTCAGAAGAAGAGATAAAGGAAGCAGAGATAAGAAATTTATATGGCCCTGACCAGTTTGGCTTAATGAATAGAATGTCGGCCTGTGGACTAGGGGGTCCCGAGTTCGATTCCAGTCAAGGGCACATGCTAAGGTTGTAGGCTCGATCTCCAGTGGGGGGTGTGCAGGAGGCAGCCAGTCAATGATTCTCTCTCATCATTGATGTTTCTATCTCCCTCTCCCTCTCTGTTCCTCTCTGAAATTAATAAAAATATATTTTAAAAAAGAAATTTATATGAAGCAGAGTTCAGTGTAATGATGGTAAAGATGCTCAACAGCATGAGAAAAGATATAGTAACTATGAAAAAAGAACAGTGGAAAATAAAGAATGACATAGCACAAATAAAAAACACATTGGAAGGAATACACAGAAGATTAGGGGAAGCTGAGGATCGAATCAGTGAATTAGAAGGCAGGGCTGAAAAAAATCACTCAACCAGACAACCAAAAAGAAAAAACAATTTAAAAACAGGAGGACAGTGTAAGGGAGCTGTGGGACAATGTGAAACGTAACAGTATTAGAATAGCAGTTGTTCCAGAAAAGGCAGAAAGAGAGAAAGAGATAGAGAATCTGTTTGAAGAAATAATGGCAGAAAACTTCCCTAACCTGGTAAAGGAAAAAGTCACACAAGTTCAAGAGGCACAGAGAACCCCCAAGCAAGAAGACTCCAAACAGGCCCACGCCCAGACACATCATAAATAAAATGCCAAAAATTAAAGACAAAAAGAGAATCTTAAAGGGAGCAAGAGAAAAGCAAACTGTTACCTAAAGGAGCTCCCTTAAGGCTGACACCAGATTTCTCATCAGAAACTCTACAGGCCAGAAGGGAATGGCATGAAGTACTTATCTCAGAATTCTAGCTTCCAGAACCATGAGAAAATAAATTTCAGTTGTTTCCAGCAGTTGCCAACCAGTGGTCTGTGAGGTCCGAAAGGTTGGTGACCACTGGAACCTACCCACCCAGTCTGTGATACTTTCTTATGGCAGCCATAGCAAACCTATACAATAAATATGCGCCTACTTTGTTCTTTTTAACAGTAACATAGTATTCTTTGTCACAGATAATATATACTATATTGTCAAAATGTATTCAACCATTTTCCTTGTCTCAGATTTGTTTATATTGTAAATAATGCTATAATAAACTTCTCATACTAGTACTAGTAGACACATCCTCTATACTTGTGTCATGACTCATTGAATACATTCTTACTGATGGGATTACTATGACAAAGGATATGTATATTTTAAAACAAAATTTATATATTCTAAATTGTCCTCTCTAAAGCTTATACCAATTTTCAGTCCAACCAACAATATGTATGGAACGGTCATTTCCTCAAACCCTCACAAATGCTAGGTATTAAAAATACTTTTTATAATTATTATGAAAATTATAAATGTACAGAAATGTATAGAGAATCCTATATAATAAAAGCTTATTATGCAAATTGACCAAACGGCAGAATGACTGGTCACTATGACGTGCACTGACCACCAGGGGGCAGATGCTCAATGCAGGAGCTGTCCCCTGGTGGTCAGTGCGCTCTCACAGGGGGAGTGCTGCTCAGCCAGAAGTTGGGCTCATGGCTGGCGAGCACAGTGGCGGTGACAGGAGCCTCTCTGCCTCCACTGGAGGCAGGTGGTAAGGAGCGAGGGGTCCCGGACTGTGAGAGCCCTGGACTGTGAGAGGGATGTCTGCCTGCTGGGGATCGGGCCTAAGCTGGCAGGCAGACATCCCCCAAGGGGTCCCAGACTGCAAGAGGGTGCAGGCCGGGCTGAGGGACCCTCCTCCCCCAGTGCATGAATCTTGTGCTCTGAGCCTCTAGTACAGGGGTAGGCAACCCCTGGCATGCGTGCCAAACATGGCACACCAGTAACTTTTGCTGGCACGCGAAACCCTCTCTTATAATCTTCCATTTACAATTTTTTTCTTAATATCGACTTTTTTATTTTTCAGATAAATTCAGTGTAGGTGCATCTTAGATAAATAAATAATTTTACATAACAAGTTATCTTAAAGACCATAGACATGGATTGACGAGAGAGGGGAAGAGCAATTTCTATGCCTCTGCCTTAACTCTCCCTGCCTTCCTAGATCCGACCAGTGTTTTGGTTTCATCCACATACGCTTGTGAATCTTTGTTCTCAGTGATGAATTTTGTTAAGTCTCATAATAGGAGTAGCCTGACGGATGAAAGTAGTAGCTCGTGCATATCTCTGAAGGTCACGAAATATAAACCTGATGTAAAATCTCTGTCATCAGTGATGCAGCAGCAAAAGTCCCACTGATAATATCAAACGGAGTCATAAAGTTTTCTGTCGGACTATCAGTGTACATGTATACATTAAAAAATAAATGTATTTTTCATCATCATATACTGTGTTTTTGTCGCTCGAATGAATTTTATTATTTCTTCAAGGTTCTTCACATACGTACACCTTAAGAGATATCAAGTAGGCGTAACATGTTCTCAAAAAATTAGGGTTGGCATGCAGAAGAATTTTGAGTCAGAGATTTTGCTGGTTTTGGCACGCACTCACAAAAAGGTTGCCCACCCCTGTTCTAGGGAATAACTGTCCTGCAAGTTAATGTCATAAGAAAAATAAAAAGCTGGGGTGAGTGTGAGAGGGAGATGAGGGGGGACAAGAAAGCAAGTGTCTGTTCTAGATTAAAGGACACTTCAGAGACCCAACAACCAAATTCAATCAAGGTTCTTGATTGGATCCTAATACTGAATGAACTTGCTGCAAAAGACTTTTGGGGACAAGTGAGGGTAACTTGGATGTGTTGATATAATTGTGGGTACGTAGGAAAGTGTTCTTATTTAGATATGCATTTCAAAATGTTTAGGAGTAACATGTCATGATACCCATATTTTAAAAGATTTCAACAAAAAAATAGGTGAACATATGACAAAACGTTAAAGTAATCATTAAAGCTAAGTGATAACTATATGGTATTTATTATACTACTAGAGCAGGGGTGGGCAAACTTTTTGTGAGTGCGTGCCAAAACCAGCAAAATCTCTGACTCAAAATTCTTCTGCATGCCAACCCTAATTTTTTGAGGACATGTTACGCCTACTTGATATCTCTTAAGGTGTACATATGTGAAGAACCTTGAAGAAATAATAAAATTCATTCGAGCGACAAAAACACAGTATATGATGATGAAAAATACTTTTATTTTTTAATGTTTACATGTACACTGATAGTCCTACAGAAAACTTTATGACTCCGTTTGATATTATCAGTGG
>NW_005371410.1:6052777-6062016 GCF_000412655.1 Myotis brandtii
GATTTTTCCCTCAAGGAGGCAAGGTTGGTGGAAAAGAAGAAAGTGGAGCAGAATCCCAGGTGTAGGTGATGTAGAAATGAGACAGCAGTTGGGCCAAGTACAAGCTGCTGGTGGTAACTTGACAAGCCCAGACAGTTAGAAAACCCCTTCGGTTTGTGGTTCTTTCCCAGAACTCACGTTATAACACCATTGGCAAGCAGATTGAAGCTCAGATTTAATTAATTCCCGGCAAAGCACTTGGGCCTTGGTTGGCTTCCTGGCTCTAGGTTCTTGTGAGTTCAAATCAAATTGGCTTTGTTCTGTTACATGGTCTGGTCAGAACATGTCAGTTTCTACCCCAAATACTCAGACCTCTGTTTGTCTATATGCTCCCCTCCCTGCCTTCCCCCTGCCTGCCCTTGGGGGTGGGAAACAAGCCCCTCTCTATATCGTACTGGGATCTTCATTGCAGGACTCACTCCATGCAGATAACAGGCAGTGGAGGAGCTATGACGGGCCCACGCCCAGACACATCATAAATAAAATGCCAAAAATTAAAGACAAAAAGACAGCTACAGCAGCCTCCCAGCTGAGTTCTCCAGAAAGATCTAACCAATAACCAAGAGGGAGCAGAAACGGGGAGATTCTATCATTTGCTTTGGACATTCCATCACATTAGCTACATGCTTTTGATAAACACAAAGCACCTCCTCAAGGCTGGATCACTGTGACACTTCTCTAAAAAGCTCCTCTCCAGAGATGGCCATGTATAGAAGTCATCAGTGAATTTTGCCTGTGGGATTCCTGGCCACTCCTTCTTGTCAGTACTATCCTCATGTCCACATTGCTCCTCTGGGCTCAAGGAAACCATGGGAAGCCATGCTGGAATTCACGTCTGACCTTTACCTTCAATGCACCTTAAATGAGGGTCTTCCTTTTCTACTCAAGTCCCTTCATCCACTGTCCAGGGAGGGGCTGGGAGGAGTTGTGTAGAATGCTGACCCCACATAAATGTGGGTTAAAGCTCTTTCTCTAGATCGGAAGGACATGCCTTCCCTTAACACGCCACAGTGGAGGGAAGGAACAGACAGACAATTCTTTGCTTAGAGATACAGACTGTACTTTGGGTGGAGTGCTGCCCCACTGCACATTAATGACAAAGACAGTAGCTATCCATTTAAGGGATGCAGACATGGGGGAGCCTGCAAAGTCCTTTGATTGTGCTGGGTCTTCCTGAGCAGGCCAACATTTCCCTCTGAGGTGAGAGTTGAGAGTTGGGGTGGGATCCTGGTTGGGTGGCACAAGCCACTTGAGGACAGTGCCGAGGACAATGACGGGGGTGGCCTAAGCCTGAGGAAGACTGGAGTTGATGGGAGCAGGAGCGGTGCCTGAGCTTACTGTTTGGGGAATGGGAGCCTTCCAAGGAGGCCAGGCCCACCTGCTTCTCAGTCAGGGGAGATGGGACTTTGGGGTCCCCTCTTATCTTCTTCTCTGTCTTAGTTTGCTCCATGGGACTTTTGGCTGGAGCCAGCCTCTTTGCTACATTTTCTTTTCTGGTGTTGGCCACGTTCACAGCTGTCAAAAACATGGATTCCTTGTGCTCTTTGCCTTTTGCCTTGAGGTTGATATACTGCAGAAAGGATTTCATCTTATATCTCAAGTCTGATTCTGGAAGGCTGGGCCTCTTGTGAGTATGGGCTGGCATCACCTGCCCCTGCAATACCTGACCTTGCAAAGTTGGGCCCTGTAATGGCTTATGCTGAATGAGTTGGGCCAGGACAGGCTGGGCCTGTGACGCCTGGGGCCCGACAGGCTGGGCATTCTTAGGAATCCTTGCCCCCTTGAGGCTGACATTGAGACTGGTTCGACTGTCTTGCAGGTCATTCTTCTTAGATTCCTTCCCTCCAGGGATTCCTGGAAGGAGGACTGGGGGCTTAAGCTGAGGGCGATGCTGGGAACTGTGTTGACAGAGAGCATCAAGGTGAAAGCCATGTCTCCGTAGCCAGGGGCTTTGGGGTGTCCTGTTCAGAAGCATCCTTTCTAGCCTCTGGGCTCCAGCAGGTTGGCTTTTTTCTCTTGTTGAGAAGAGCACAAACCCTGCACCTCCTTCTCTACGTTTTCCTGATGATTTGGGTTTCCTTGGGTCCTCTTTCTTTTCAGTCAGCATGGGGACTGGGGCTGAGTACTTGCTCTTGCCAGGGTTTTGGGACTCAGGGACCTGGGACTCCTCCAGGCTGGGGTGGTTCACACTGGTCTCCAGCTGAACACAAAGCACTGGGCCCTCTGTCATGTCTCTACAGGGTTGAGTCATCTTGCAGGGCCCATGGGCAGAACCATGGGGTGCTGCTCTGGAACTAGGTTGCTTCTGGTTCTGCTGCACTGCCTTTAACTCAGTGGACAACTGTTCCTTAAGGCAGAGCCACTCTGGATGTGGGGCACAGGGAATGTCTGGTGGGACGGGCAGTTCCTGGAGGCATGTTTTCCCTTGGTTGTTTAGACTCCCAAGAGACTCCTGTGTGGATGTGTTCTCTGGGGTTGCTCCAGTTTGTTCCCTGGACTCCCTTGCCTCTGTGGGAATTCCCCATTGTATCTCTAAGACCTTCCTTCTCAGATGGAAATTTAGTTTGGCCAAGATGGGCTTCTTGAGTAAGTAGGGCCGAGCAGACTCTGTCTGCCTTTCTAGAGGCTCCATCTCAATCATTCCTTCCACTTGCACTTCAGACTGAAAATCACCTGCAATTTCTTCACAAGTCTCTTTGGTATCTTGAAAAAATGGCTCACGACTTAGACACTGCTCTTCAAGTGAGGTCATCTGAGTCAGAGGTTCTCTTAAGATTTTGACAGCCTCAGGCACCACCTCTGTGGTGGCAGCATGAGCAGTGATCGCTGGGGCCATGGCCTTGGAGGGAGCCACGTAATAAAGAGGATTCAGCCCTGATAAGAAGGTCAGATACTTGTGCCGTAAAATCATCTCCAGTTTCTCAAGGACTTCCTTGGACAGGGCTTGAGTTAGCTTACGAGGCTCAGTGACAGCATCTGGGGTGGTCTGTTGCTGCTGATCAAGGACTGTTGGCATCCAGGGCCTAACTTTCTGTTGTAGGTCAGGGTCGGTTGCTGCCTGTAGTTCCAAGAGCTTGCTTTCTGGGATGCAAGTGAAGGGAGCCACTTTGAGGCCCCCGGGAATTAGGCACTCACAAGACCTATACACATGGGCAGGGACCTTACCCTCATGAATCTGCCCACATTTGGAGTTGATGTGGCTCTGCAGTATTGCCTTGGCCTGGTCTAATAAGTGTGGCATGAGGACTGACACTGGGTCCTTAAAGGGTGAGAAAGGGTCATCAGCACCAGTAGCCTCTAGGGCTGAATGTTGGGCAACACTCACATTGGCTAGGGCTGTGCTGCTCCAGGATGGAGTCTGCTGGTGAGTGGGGGCCAGGAGCAACTGGAAGGACTGCTGGATCACCTGGGGCAGGCCCCAGCGATGGTGAATCAGCTGCCTCTGGAGGTGGAAGTCCAGCAGCCTCCGGGCATGCTCCCTTGTGAGAACAGAAATGGGCTTTCCTGGCCAGGAAGTTTTCACAGTCCGAGGAGACTGGGCGGTGCCACAAGACTTATATTGCACAGGGTTCTGGGTGTGCTGAGCTCTTTGCAGAACAGCTGGCAAACCCCACTGACTCTGGAGCTGCCTCTGCAGCATGTGACACTCTAAGGCTTCACACTCAGCCAGAGTCAGAAACGGGACATGGATCTGAGTTTGTTGATGATCAGATGGCATGACCCAATTAGGGGAAGATAAGGAAGAGGGTGGGGCTGACTGGGGTGGAGTTCTAGGCAACAGAGGGAGGAAGGACAGCTCCTTGAAGAGAAAAGGATCCTCCAAGGAGAGCTTGGACATGCTCCCATGTGTGGAGTGATCTTGAGAGCCCAAGGAGGTGTCAGCCAGAGACTCACTGTGCAGGGAAGGTAAGCCACAGAATAGTTGGGTGTATTTCTGCTGTAAGTGGCCCACTGAGTCATTAGCCTGTTGCCCGGGAAATAGGTAGAGGCTACTTATGTCTCTACCAGGTGGAGACGGGAAGGCTAGAGGCACCACATGGTTTGGGCTTTGCTGGTAGTGGTATCTTTGTACTGGGTTTATAATGGACCATTCAGAAACCCAGAATGCCTGGGTAGCCTGGCCAGCCATATATGAACCCCAGGTCTGATAAGAAATGGTCGCAAATTTCTCTACAGAGAATTTAGCAATATCATTTTGGATGAAAGAAACTGGTTGGTTGTTTACAAGTTGGTAAAACAATGGTAGGTTTGGCATAAACTGCCTCAGAGACTTCTCTACACGTCTAGGCAGCCCCCACCTCTGGAAATGCATCCATTTTTTTACATGTACCTCAAGAAGCCACAGGACTTCAGGACTGGAGAATGGCAGGTGGGTAGGGAGGACAGTGGCCATAGGAAAGGCCATAGAATGTGTCAGGGTAGTGATTTCTTGGTTCAGGATCGGCATAGGGACCTGGGGATGCAAGGGTGGCTGACCTTGGTCCCCATACACAAGGTTGAGATTGCTCTTCAATATGTTCTGCTGGTTCACTGTATTCCTAGGCTCCTCAAACCTTGAAGAAACTATAGTCTCTGAATCCACTGGAGTTTCTTGCACTTGAAATGCCTGCTCTAGCTGGGACTGTTCAGCCTCACAATCTTTGATGCTATCTGAACTGACTGACTGTGCAGCTGACCAGGTTAAGGATTTCTGATCCATAAATTGTGATACTGAAGGGGCTGCAGAAAGAAATGAAAGCTCTTTCGGGTGCATGGAATGATGCTCCAGACTCTGCTCAAAAGACACGTTGGACTTGGACAAAATCTCTAGGCAAGGGGAGCCCTCTAATGGTCCTGGTGAAGTGGCAGAGACCGGGCTGTTCTCACCCACAAGCAACCGCTGGATCTCCAGCACCATGGCATTGCAGATTTGGCAGTAGGTATCGGCACAGAGGAGGCTCCGCACACTTCCCTCCTGAGGAAGCCAGCTGTGGCTGAAAGAGAAAACATGGTTACTGTTAATGATGGAGTGACAGCTTCCTCTTTGAAAGTTGTGACCTGAAGATTGGTCCTGTCCTTCCTAGTCCTGTACACCCTGGGGCCTCTCCCCGACTCTAGTGTTTACTCCTACACTTTTCTTCATAGGAAAATGCCATTTGGAAGGTTATAGTGTGCTGAACTGAGGGTCTGGGGCCTTAAGGCAAGGTCTCAGACCATTCAAGAGAACACAGGGCCATGAACAACTGGGAGGTGGGGTGAGTTCTTGGCTGACCCATATGGGGAAGTTGACCAGGAGAAGGAAATATGGCAGATGGGGGAGCCAATTCTTAGCTACTGGAACATCACCAAGTAGAACCTGGAGTCAGTCTCATTTGGGTTAAAAAGGCCACAGACTGGTATTCAATATTTCCAAACTCTGGAAAATAAGTTACTTGTGGAAACTCTGTATTCTAGGGACTCTGATGAGTTCCTATCTCTAGCCAATCCCTTTCTCTAGAGACATTAAGAAGAATACAAGATAACTGGCTCCTGGATGGGGGCTGTCTCAGGAACTGGGCTCCCTGAAGACAGAACCAGAGGAGGTAATGTCATCAGGGTTCAGGGGTCTGCCCTTGAAAGGGTGTAGCTGTAAGAATATGAGAGTGATGACTTATGTATGCACTTATTTATCCATTCTCTTGACTGAGTAACTGTCTTGTAGCTGAGTGCCAACCCATGCAGAGCTTTTTATAAATTAAGTACAAGTCGAATTCTGAATTCCAGAAGCACTGTGAGCTTAGCCCAGAGCAGAAGTAGGAGTCTCTTCTCTCCTGAGATGTCTGAACCTTCCTTGTCCTGGCAACCCTCTCAACCAGTGCTCCAGCCTCCACTGTATCTGACTCCCTCCCAGTCATCATCCCTTTTTTCATCCCTGTCCCAGGCCAAGTAGAGAAATCATCACAGTTCAGGCTGGAGTTGGAAGACTACAAAGAGCAAGTAATCACCTTTTCATGACAGAGAGCAGCTCCCATGGCTTCTCATCTTCTTTGAAGGAATGTTTTCTAGCTGAGAAACCAGGAGACAAAAAATAAAAGGAAAAAGAAACCAGGAGACAGTGTTACATGGAATGGGAAAGGATTGAGGGGCATCCTATAGGGCATTCAAATGAAGGCCTTTGAATAAGAGAAGGTTGGAAATCCCAACAGTCAATTCACTAAGGCACGTCTGCATACAACTTAACCAATTACGATGGGTTGTCCAAGACCTAATCTCATTGGAGCTTCACAATCACACCGTGAGGCAGGATCTTCAAGTGCCTATCCTATCTAAAAAAGAGGGAATATGCTAATTGTCCCTCATGCCATCACAAAGATGGTGGTGCCCACAGCTAATAAGGCAGGAATATGCTAATTGACTGCCACGCCCTCAAAGATGGCGGTACCCACAGCCATAAGATAGTGGTGCCCAGTCCCCTCAGCCCTGCCAGAGCAGCAGGCGTGTGGCAAGCCTCAGATGGCACCTGCCCAGCCTCCCAGGGCCAGCCTGAGGAGCCGGTAACTAGGGCTGGTCAAGGCTTGCGCTGCTGGCAGTGGCAGCAGCAGAGGTATGATGGGGCGTCATCTTGCCCTGATTGCCAGGTCGCCTCCTGCCCCTGAGGGCTCCCAGACTGTGAGAGGGGACAGGCTGGGCTGAGGGACCCCCTCTCCAGTGCATGAATTTTCATGCACCGGGCCTCTAGTTTAATGAATAAAAGACTGAGAGATAAAGGGACTTCCATTGGCTCATAAAAGTAGTAAATTACTCAGTTAAGCGCTTTTGCCCCACTTTCTCATTCTTCATACCTTGGGGTAAAATTGAGGATTTTGGAACATTCCCAGGCTCTGATTTCCCACCCAAGAAAGTTATTAGGAGAATTTGTTGACTTGGAGAATTGGCACCTTTAGTGGTTAGAGTACATGTCCCTGGTACCAGAGATCAAAGGAGGAAAAAATCCATGGGAACCTTGCTCATAGTGGAGGGAAGGCAGAGAAGAGACTAGGACTTTACCTTTTGTTGCTGCATCTATAGCCCTTTGTCTGAGCTTTCGGTGACGCTTAAAGACAAAAAAAGTTAAAGTGTGAAACTGGGACACTTTTCATTATGTCCAAAATGAGACAAATCTAATATATGTTTACTAATCACTTTCTATTTATATGTCTATATTTTTATTTACTTTCATTTCCATCTCCATCCTTTTCACCCCAACATTTCCCCTCTCTGCTTGCTTCTAATTCATTTCAAGACCCTTCCATACTCAAAGCATGAAACAGTGTGTGGAATCTCAAAGAGAAGGCGGGGAAGCGTGCATGGGTGGGAGGTAATCAACCAAAGACCTTGTATGTATATATGCATAACCCTTGGACACAGATAATAGGGTGCTGAAGGCTTGGGGGAGAGGAGGAAGGGAGAGAAGGCTGGAGGGGGTCAATGGGGGAAAAAAGAGGACATATGTAATACTTTCAACAATAAAGAATTATTTTTTTAAAAATGATGTATGCAAACAAGCTGGGGGCTTCACCAGGATTTCTGTGAAAACACATAGACTTTCATCTAATATTGCCTTTATGCGTTAGCATGAAAAAAAAAAAAGAAGAGTGGAACAAATTAAAGGGTGTGTAGATCTAATAGCCAACAACTACCTTAATGGACCACTAATGGAAAGAATCCTTCATATTGGGGAGTTTTCTAAGAGCTAGGGATATAGATTTCATTTAATCTAGGTCTCCATCCAAGGTTGATAGAAAGGTTCTTGATTTTTCCATTAGAATACATTGCCAGGATAGTCTGGCAAGGAGTTATTCTAGTCTCTGAGAAGAAAAGTACCATATTAAAGTAAATAAATGTGTGGTATAATAATGGGTGGGGAGGGTAAAAGGAGAGATTCTGAGGTCTTAAAAGCTTCTTATCCAAGGCATAATTAGTTTAATCATAGTCAGTATTTTCCTACCTGACAGCAGCTCCTTCTAGGTTCTAACCTTAATCCATGGTAACTCCTTTTCACTTGCCAGATCATTAGAACAATAATAAAGATGGAGCCATAGGTATATAAGGGATACATCAAATCCCATAGGAAAAAAGTAGGATTCAACATGGTCTAAAACTCACAAGTACGAGGAGATGACCCTTCCCTATATCTAGGTCATTAGTACCTAATGACCCCCAATGCCATGCCTTGTCATTTCCACCTCACAGGGGATAGAACCATGTCACCGGGCTGCATCACAAAGCCTTTCTGTTTCACCAGACAGGTGTAGTGTCAAAGACTTTTATGTCTTAGGAAAGTTTGTGTGGTGACTCAGTCTGTTGATGAGTGTGTCTGGTTGTCTGTAAAGGTTACAGAGTCAGAGATTAAAGGTACCCATGCATAGGCAGTGTCTATGTGCCCACTTTGTCTTCACTTTCCACACTCTACATCAGCCTGATGACTTGATTCTCTCTATCATGACAGTTTTCTGGTCACCTGTCCCCAGAAAACTGAGTGTCTAGGGACACAGGACACCTCTTGAGAAAGAGGTACAGAAGGATCTTCACCCTCATCTGTACTGAAATGTATGTAGGAAGCATACACAAACTTAGGGTGGGTAGAATCTGGTGATGGCTTGGAAATGGAGAGCTTTGATATAAGCAATGTGTGATGGGAAATCAGAGGTGCATAAAGGGGACCATGGCTAATATGGCAGGGAAAG
This sequence comes from Myotis brandtii, assembly GCF_000412655.1. Lineage (NCBI taxonomy): Eukaryota > Metazoa > Chordata > Mammalia > Chiroptera > Vespertilionidae > Myotis > Myotis brandtii. Next base: position 6,061,501 of record NW_005371410.1, read on the forward strand.
TATTTCTGAAAACTCCTCAGTATGGCCAAGGTGGTAGTATCTCTAAATGCCACTGTGGGAGGCAGGAAGGAGTGCTCCTCAGTCTGTGTGGCCTTAAACTTGCAGATGAATGGAAAGAGATTGCAAACACTGTCTTCCATGGAGATACTCTGAGACTCATGTATGGAGTACTTTTAACAGTTGATTTTCTAGAGCTGGTTTTTTGTTTGTTTGTTACCATGTTATAGAACTCTACCTGCTCGTGGAGATGACTACCGGCAGAGAGTCATAAAGTCAAACGCAGTCATAAAGTTTTCTGTCGGACTATCAGTGTACATGTATACATTAAAAAATAAATGTATTTTTCATCATCATATACTGTGTTTTTGTCGCTCGAATGAATTTTATTATTTCTTCAAGGTTCTTCACATATATACACCTTAAGAAATATCAAGTAGGCGTAACATGTTCTAAAAAAATTAGGGTTGGCACGCAGAAGAATTTTGAGTCAGAGATTTTGCTGGTTTTGGCACGCAC
>NW_005371410.1:6063302-6065679 GCF_000412655.1 Myotis brandtii
GAGAGAGAGAGAGAGAGAGAGAGAGAGAGAAACACCGAGTAGTTGCCTCCTGTATGCACCCCGACTGGGTATTGAACCCATAACCTGGGCATGTGCCCTGACCAGGAATTGAACTGGTGACCTTTTGGTGATGAGTTGACATTCAACCCACTGAACCACCCTGGCCAAGGCTCAATGAGCACTTGAAATATAAATGGCTTAAATGCTCCAATCAAAAGACATAGGGTAGCTGAATGGATAAGAAAACAAGACCCATATTATATATACTGTCTACAAGAGATCCACCTCAGAAAGAAAGATACACACAGACTAATAGTAAAGGGATGGAAAAAGATATTTCATGCAAATTGAAATGAAGAAAAAAAAGCTGGTATATTAGCAGCTATCCATCTCTGCTAGACCTTTCAACCACACACACACTTTTAACACAAGCTTGAGAATTCTGTTCTTACATCACTCCAGCCGAGAGGTAAACTTACCTTATAACCCACAATGTTGTCCTTGTCTTTTATAGGTAACTGTCTTTAAATCAAAAGACAAAAGCGTATACCATTTGCAACAACATGGATGGACCTAGAAGGTATTATGATAAGTGAAATAAGTCAGATAGAGTAAGACAAATATCATATGATTTCACTTATATTTGGACTCTAAAGAACAAAATTAATGAACCAAGAAAACAGAAACAGACTTATAGATACAGAAAACAGACTGATGATTGCCACATGGGAGGAGGACTGGGTGAAAAAGATGAAGGGATTAAGAAGTACAAATTAGTAGTTACAAAATAGTCACGGGGATATAAAGTACAGCATAAGGAATATAGTCAATAATATTGTAATAACTATGAATGATGTCAGGTGGGTACTGGAAATATTGGGGGAAGAACTTTGTAAAGTATATGACTGTCTAATTACTACATTGTACACCTGAAACTAATCTAATCTAATAAAGCAGGAATATGCAAATTGACCATCACACTGTCACAAAGATGGTGGTGCCCATAGCCACAAGATGGCGGCGCCAGTTCCCTCAGCCCCGCCAGAGTCCTGCAGTCCAGGGGTAGGGGGCGGCAGGCGGGCGACACAGCTGGACCTGCCCCCAGGTGGGTCCAGCCACGCCGCTTGCCTGCCACTGGAGTCCCCCAGTCCTTTCAGCCCCGCTGGCGGCAAGCAGGCAAGCAGGTACCGCAGAGAGCAAGCGGACAGTAGGGCCTGCTTGCTTGCCCGTCACTGCGGCGACTGGCGGGCAGGCAAGCAGGCCCCACAGAGAGCAGAGAACCACGGGGAGCGGGCCTAAGCCATCAGTAGGATATCCCCTAAGGGCTCCTGGACTGGAGAGGGTGCAGGTCGGGATGAGGGACCCACCCCCCCCTCCCGTGCATGAATTTCGTGCACGAATTTCGTGCACGAATTTCGTGCACCGAGCCTCTAGTACAAAATAATGTTGAACGTAAACTGTAATTGAAAAATAAAATTTAAAGTTCTTAAAAAAATTAAGTGAAAGTATTTCAAATAGAGGAAAGGAAAAGAGAGAGAGAAACATTGATGAGAGAGAAACATTGATCGGCTGCCTCCTGCACGCCACCTGTCAGGGATCCAGCCTGCAATCTGAGCATGTGCCCTGACTGGGAATTGAACCAACAACCTCTCAGTGCATGGAATGATCGATGCTCAACCACAGAGCCACACGAGCAGGGCTGCATTGTCCCTCTTGGTGTGGTGTGCCTATGCCTGTTCCTCTCACAGCATGTTGAGAACTTGCTTTCCCACCTAACCATAGAGTACAGCTGTGCTTGTGAGGCATCTGGCAGTGTCTAGGGACTATAGGTAGGTCCATCTCTCACTTTAAGAAACTTCTAGATGAGCACTGGCTAATGTTATTCAGTAGTTAGAGCATCATCCCATATACCAAAGGTTTGTGGGCTTGATTCTCAGTCAGGGCACCTATGCAGACTGTGGGTTCCATCCCCGGTTGGGGCACATGCATGAGGCAACCCATCGAATGCTTCTCTCTCACATCGATGTTTCTCTCTCTCTCCCTCTCCTTTCCTCTCTCTGTAAAATCAATGCAAAACATATCCTCAGGTGAGGATTTTTTAAAAAAATGAAAAGAAAAGAAACTTCTAAGAAAGTTTATACATACCCACATACTCCTCTGCCCCAATTAGGCCCATTAAAATAATTTTTTAAAAGCATGAGCATTCTAGATGTTTATGACAGAAAGGCAACGCTGACTCTCTGCTCTAATGCTCACTGATAGAGAAAATGAAATTCAGAGCAGTAAAGCTGTGTTCTGGGTCACAGAGTGTTATATATAAAACTAAAAAAAGCCACTATGTTGCCAACCCAGGTTATTTTATTACCTAAAAAACAAT
>NW_005371410.1:6066237-6091970 GCF_000412655.1 Myotis brandtii
GATCGGCTGCCTCCTGCACGCCACCTGTCAGGGATCCAGCCTGCAATCTGAGCATGTGCCCTGACTGGGAAATGAACCAACAACCTCTCAGTGCATGGAACGATCGATCGATGCTCAACCACAGAGCCACACAAGCAGGGCTGCATTGTCCCTCTTGGTGTGGTGTGCCTATGCCTGTTCCTCTCACAGCATGTTGAGAACTTGCTTTCCCACCTAACCATAGAGTACAGCTGTGCTTGTGAGGCATCTGGCAGTGTCTAGGGACTATAGGTCCATCTCTCACTTTAAGAAACTTCTAGATGAGCACTGGCTGGTGTTATTCAGTAGTTAGAGCATCATCCCATATACCAAAGGTTTGTGGGCTTGATTCTCAGTCAGGGCACCTATGCAGACTGTGGGTTCCATCCCCGGTTGGGGCACATGCATGAGGCAACCCATCGAATGCTTCTCTCTCACATCGATGTTTCTCTCTCTCTCCCTCTCCTTTCCTCTCTCTGTAAAATCAATGCAAAACATATCCTCAGGTGAGGATTTTTTAAAAAAATGAAAAGAAAAGAAACTTCTAAGAAAGTTTATACATACCCACATACTCCTCTGCCCCAATTAGGCCCATTAAAATAATTTTTTAAAAGCATGAGCATTCTAGATGTTTATGACAGAAAGGCAACGCTGACTCTCTGCTCTAATGCTCACTGATAGAGAAAATGAAATTCAGAGCAGTAAAGCTGTGTTCTGGGTCACAGAGTGTTATATATAAAACTAAAAAAAGCCACTATGTTGCCAACCCAGGTTATTTTATTACCTAAAAAACAATTAAATTGCAATGTAAGAAAATTAGAAAGTACAGATTAATGAACAGATGAAAAATACAGCCATACATACAGTTTTTCTTTCAATAATGAGATTATGAGAAAATCTATATTGGGTTTAGTGATGAATTTTTAGATACATAACCAAAAGCACAATCCATGAAAAGAATCGTTAAGTTGGACTTCATTAAAGTTGAAATCTTCTGCTCTCCAAAAGACACTGTTAAGAGAAAATGAAAAGACAATCCATACTGAGAGAGAATCTTTGCAAAACACCTATTTAATAAAGGACTGGTACCCCGAATGCTTCTCTCTCACATCGATGTTTCTCTCTCTCTCCCTCTCCTTTCCTCTCTCTGTAAAATCAATGCAAAACATATCCTCAGGTGAGGATTTTTTAAAAAAATGAAAAGAAAAGAAACTTCTAAGAAAGTTTATACATACCCACATACTCCTCTGCCCCAATTAGGCCCATTAAAATAATTTTTTAAAAGCATGAGCATTCTAGATGTTTATGACAGAAAGGCAACGCTGACTCTCTGCTCTAATGCTCACTGATAGAGAAAATGGAATTCAGAGAAGTAAAGCTGTTTTCTGGGTCACAGAGTGTTATATATAAAACTAAAAAAAGCCACTATGTTGCCAACCCAGGTTATTTTATTCCCTAACAAAAAATTAAATTGCAATGTAAGGAAATTAGAAAGTATAGATTAATGAAAAGATGAAAAATACAGCTATACATACATTTTTTCTTTCAAGAATGAGATTATGAGAAAATATATATTGAGTTTAGTGATGACTTTTTAAATACATAACCAAAAGCACAATCCATGAAAAAAATTGTTAAGTTGGACTTTATTAAGTTAAAATCTTCTGCTCTCCAAAAGACACTGTTAAGAGAAAATGAAAAGACAATCCATACTGAGAGAGAATCTTTGCAAAACACCTATTTAATAAAGGACTGGTACCCAAAATATACAAAAAAAAACTCTTAAAACTTGATAATAAGAAACTGAACAACCCAATTTAAAAATGGACAAAAGACCTGAACACCTCACCAAATATGTACAAATAGCAAGTAAGCATATCAAAAGATGTTCAACATCATATATCATTAGAGAATTGAAAATTAAAGCAACTATGAGATACCACTACACACATATTAAAATGGCCAAAATCTAGAACACTGACACCACCAAATGCTGGTAAGGATGTGGAGCAACAAGAACTCTTATTCACTGCTGGTGGGAATGCAAAATGGTACTACTCCTTTGAAAACAGTTTGGCAGTTTCTTACAAAACTAAAGTACTCTTACCATATGGATCCAGCAATTGTGTTCTTTCCTATTACCCAAATTTACTGAAAATGTATGTGCACACAAAAAAAACCCTGCACTTAAATGTTTATAACAGCGTTTTTCATAATTGCTAGACTTTAGAAGCAACCAATATATCTTTCAATAGGTGAATGAGTAATCAAACCATAGTAAATCTATACAATGGAATATTATTCAGCATTAAGAAGAAATGAGCTAGCAATCCATTTAAGACATGGAGGAAATATATTTTGCTAAGTGAAAGAAGTCAAACTGAAAAGACTACATACTATATGATTCCAACTCTGAACCATCCTGAAAAAGGCAAAACTATGAAGGCAATTAAAAAAATCTGTTGTCAACAACCAAAACACACACAAAAAAACCCCAAACCAATTTAAAAATGGACATTGGACTTAAACATTTCTCCAAAGAAGATACACATAGGCAATAAACACATGAAAAGATGCTCAACATAATTAGTCATTAAAGAAATGCAAATGCAAATGAAGTGCCTATTCATTTTCTAGAATAATATGTAAAGCCCTGGACATGCTTTAAGCAAGTCAAGAGCCCATTGATTAAATGAGTTTGCCCCCAAGAGCAACTCCAATTCCAAATAACTGGATTTTTATGGTTTATGTTTGTGGGTAAGGCTCCCTGGGGATCAAGCCCACAACCCAGGCATGTGCCCTTGATTGGAACCAAACCCCAGACCCTTCAATCCACAGGCCGACGCTCTATCCACTGAGCCAAACCAGCCAGGGCTCTGAGTATTTTCTTGCATTAAAAACCCTGCTAGGCTCATTTGCTCTGTGTGCTGAGATGCATCAAACCAAGCAAGGTGGCAATCAACCGCTTTCCTGGGAGGCATCTTCACAGCCTGAAGTTAGGGAACTCAGCAACCCCTCCCAACTATTTCTTCTCTACACATTTGGAAGAGCAGAAAAAGTCTTTATGCCAATTTAAAACTTTTCTCCAGAGCTCGGGGGATTAACACATAAACTCAGTGGACAGGGCAGGTAGGGTCCCTGCTTCCCTCCAAATTGAAGCCAAGATTAATTACGGCGTTCACCTGTTCCTGAAACAGGCTGGTAATGGATCCTGGCTGTGTGCTCCCCGAAGCAGCACTAATCCCACAGTTCTCCGTGGACTCCCTGGCTTTGATCAGCTCATTCCCTCTCAGCAGGCCAACACGGTAGCCACAGGACACAAGTGCTTCGTTTACAATCACGTTAATTTTGCTTTCTGTTTGTCTTTAGCAGCTGGAGATTAATGAGTAAAAAGGGTGTTTAAATTTCCAACCAGCCTTCTTCTAATCACTTGGCCGCACTGTTGCTGGCAGTTTTATTACTTTGATTTCCTGAATCAAGCAGGTATACAGTTTCCTTGTCCAGTATCGGTTATGGTTCGGGAAAAGACAGTCCTACCAGGAATTGTTTCTACTGCTCTGAATTCCACGAACGGCTATTGTGAAAGCAGCACCTTTGTAATGGCTTATAGGATGTTGTTGCTGGATGCATCCCTGACATTGTTGATAAATCAGAGACATTTCCAAAGTATTTTACAAAAGAATGTTGCTGTGGCCCTAGTTTGTTTGGCTCAGTGGATAGAGCGTACTGAAGGGTCCCGGGTTCGATTCCGGGCATACGCCCCAGTAGGGGGCGTGCAGGAGGCAGCCGATTCTCTCTCATCATTGATGTTTCTATCTCCCTCTCCCTCTCCCTTCCTCTCTGAAAGAAATAAAAATATATATTTTTAAAAAAGAATGTTGCTGTGCCCACTTTTCATAGCTCAGGAATTTTTACTTTTAGATAGGGTGGTGAAGATTAATCCAGAATTTGGAGTAAATTCATTAGAAGATGAGGTCGTTGCTGCTACAATTGCTAAGTCTGTCTTCTGAACTGAGGAAAGCAAACTCCATTCCAGTGCACATTTTCTTTAGTTTGTGCTTCCCAGTGTGTACTTAAAAAAGCTAGGCCTTGATGATTCTCTCTCAAAGACCCTTCAAAGACATGCCCCCCAGGTTTACACATTGTGATGGAGCTCTTGTATACACAGTGCCACAGTAACGGGACAAGGATAGCATTGTTTAACACAGTGATGATTTTTCTAAGGTGCAAACCTGATCATAATCCTTCTTGGCTTAACATCCTTTAACGTTCCCTATGTCCACTGGAGCATGCTCTGACAAGGTTTTAGATGCATCTTTCCACTGTGAATTCCTTCCCGCTTTATCACTGTGCTACCAGCTCCTCACCGAGGTGCTGGGAGCATTAAGGAAGGAATTTCACCTTGGCACATTGGCATGAAGATGCATTCAGGGGTCTGTCCAGCTGTCCCAAGTGTATAATGGCGTTTCTCTGGGACCTCTGGCCTAGGTGACATGTGATACCTATTTCTCCAGCCCACTGGGTTTCCCCCTCACCCTCCAAAGCAATACAATTCACTGTACACTCCTACCAGAATGACTAAATTACCAAGATTGACAATACTAATATGGCTGAGGATGTGGATCTAGTGAGAATTCTCACTACATTGGTGGCGGAGATATAAACGGGTATGACTACATTGGAAAAAGCTGTTTAGCAGTATGTCTAATTGAACATACACACATCTTAAGATCTAGCAGTTTCACTCCCAAATATATGCCCTGCAGAAATGTATTCAATATATACCAAAGGATCTGAACAGAAATATTGTTTATATTAGCCCCAACCTGGATATAACCCCAAAATAGAAGGGATAAATAAACTGTGGCATATTCATCTAATTGAACACTATTGGCAATAAAATGAATGAACTGCAACTATATTCAACCACATAATGTTGAGCAAGGTACAAAAGAACACATGTGATATGATTCCATTTACATATAGTTCAAAAACAGGCAAAACTAATCCTTTGAGAAATGTTGTTGAATTATAATGTGAGAAGAGAAAATGCATGAATCTTAAATGTACAGGATTTAAATATGTAAATGCTCCTGATAACCATCATTAAGATCAAGATGTGGAACATTTTGAACATCCCAGCAGACGTGTGCCCGCCCCTCCCCCAGACGAGAACTCCCAACCTTAAACATTTTTCTGACCTATTTTTACCCTGAATTAGTTTTTCATGAATTACTATTTCTTGACTTGATTGTTGACTAGATAGATGTGGTCACTTCTTCTTCTTCTTCTTCTTATTATTATTATTTATCCATCTGTATATTTAGGACTTGTGCACCTTCCTGTAATTATTATTATTATTATTATTATTTATCCATCTGTACATTTAGGACTTGTGCACCTTCCTGTATATTATACTTAAATAAATTTTTAAAAAATAAAATGACTCTATGACCCAGGGCCCCTCAAACCCTGCACAGGGACTGTAGAATTTTACTCAGGTGTGTTCTGAACACTAGCTTCTTCCATTTCTGATACTACAGGCATAGTTCAAGATTTTATGACTATCATCATTTTATGAGTCTGTCTGTTTAAACTGCAGACTCACATTAAAATAGAAGGGGAATAACATTAAAAATTACTGTACTATAAAAGCCACTGTTTCTCTGTGAGGAGAGGTGATGATTACATGTACTATTTTTTTCTCCCTCGGTTTCCCTGGTCTTCCAAAGAACAACCTGAAAAACACTCTGAAGAGGTGGGGGAGGGGGCTCGACAATGAGCAAACCAAAGCATCTTGTTTGGAACCAGTGTTGACCCAAATGCTCTGTCTCCCTGTTAGCCCGTTTAAATTAAGGTATGTTCCCAGGCCTGGTCTTCAACATTAAAGTCTGCCACCAACACCCCAATGTAGAATCTCTTATGGTGTCCCGTGGTATTCTTGTCATGAGTTCATTAATTTCATGCTGGTACTATGTATATATTTCTCTGTTGCTTTCTGAGGAAACTTACAGAAGGAGCGGATACCAATAGTTATTGAAACTGTGGCAAGTTACGTAGGAATTGACTTTTTGTTGCTTTACCCTTTCCCCACCCTTCTCATGCTGCACAACCTTCCTATTGAGATAATGTCAAGCTGCTATGATGGCTAATGTTAAAGACTATTATTTTTATCTGCCTTAGTTCCAATTTAATCTCCATTCCATAAAGCTACCTCAAAATGAACTGATGGCTTTAAAAAAATCCCTTTTATGAAACAGTTAGTTTGAGACATTGTGTCTCTACTATTAGGTGAACATCAAGTGGAATTTTATGTTCAAAAAAAATCAGAAGCAGTTAATTGCACTCAAATTATGACTCTCTCCTGAGGAAAGCACTTTGCAGACTAGAACGATTAGTCCCACTTTGTAAATGAAAGAGCAAGCGTTGAAGAAATTAAGTGCTCGGTGTAACATTAGAACCAGGAATGAGACTCGGATTTCTGGTTCTTGTTCTGGTACCAAACCATTTGACCACAGGCAACTTTTAGAATTTAGACTAAAGAATAAAGGATTTGTCTAGGTAGCCTTAATAAATTAAGGTGTAATAGTAAAAAGAAATCTTTTATCTATGCAATCCTCATTCACATGAAATTAATGACATATTTAATGCATATTGCAAGTAAGATATGAAGCCTTACATGGATGTTATGGTACGTGACATAGGTGTGGCATTTTGAAATGGCAACATTGACACTATCCTGTGATTTCATGCTTATAAGATGTGAAGAAGACGCAAGTAAGTATTCTTTTTTTTTTAACCAACTTTTTAAAAAATATATATTTTATTGATTTTTTACAGAGAGGAAGGGAGAGGGATAGAGAGTTAGAAACATCGATGAGAGAGAAACATCGATCAGCTGCCTCCTGCACACCCCCTACTGGGGATGTGCCCACAACCAAGGTACATGCCCTTGACCGGAATCGAACCTGGGACCTTTCAGTCCGCAGAAAACATTAATACAGTTCTTATTTGTTAGGTTTTGGCAGCAAGTAAGTATTCTTTTCTGGAAAGTCTCATGGCCAAAATGGAATTTAAATAATTAAAACATTAATACAGTTCTTATTTGTTATCTTGTGTTCTGAATACAGGCAAGTACACCAAATACTTCTGCAAATATTATCATTATTATATAATAGAATGCCTTTTATTCTGCATTATAATAATCAATAAGTTTTATAAATATGTTGGCTCAAAAAGAATATACAATTCTTCAAAAGTTTACCCAGCTTCTGCACTCTTTCTAAATCTTCATATTATGTGCCAGTCTATTTTCCTATTTGTTTCACAATTGAAAAATTTTAAACTGATTTTATATATAAAATTGTTAGCTTCACAGTCACCATCAATTTTGTAGCATTCTACTCTCTCAATAATGAATATACATGTATACATATTCGTCCAACAGGTAGAATTTCCACTAATAAAACACATAAGTAAAATTTACTCAAAATTACATCTAGATTCTAGAATGCTCACTCATTTTGTTTTATATTATTATTTTTTTAACTTTTACTAGCATTTATTTTATGCTGAGCCTCTTGATTTGCATGGTTTTGTGGGGTTTTCTGGGTCAAGTGAGTAGCAAACCATTTTCAGAGGTCACCTTGGGCTGCTTATGGGAAGAGAATGCTCACTCGTTTTAGAAAACATATCCTAATACTAACGATAAACCAAATCACTTGCCTTGTTTATAGAATTGTTGCTGTTACACTGACTAGATAGGATGGTGATCTATACTTTGACAAGATCACTGGTTACAGAGGTGCAGGATGTCAGAAATGGCATGAAAGCGGCCACTCGGTCAGAGTCTGGTTGAATTTCGAGGTTGAACTGAAACTTCTGGGTATGCATATTTTTTGTTTATTATATCTGTCCTGTCACACTCATAAATTATACACGTTATAAACCGTACACAGAAACAAAATGATTACAGTACAGGATTAAAGGTCTAACCTGTTCTTCCTGTATTCTAGGGAGGGTTCTCGTGCATATCCTATCACCGGGAGGTGCACACGCCCTGTTGGGGACCACTGACCTACAAGATAAAGTTCAAGCTCCTTCACCCGATGTAATGGAGCTCTTCAAGGTCCGGCTCCTGTTTTATCTGTCCCCTCTCCCTGTCTTGAGCCTCGTACTCTAACAACATTGAATGGCTTGCAGTCTCCTAGGCGGCCCGCTATTTCTGGCCTCTGGACCCTGTGCCATGCGCGCGGTTTTCTTTCTTTCTTTGCTGGGCTACCTCCGTTCATCGTTTTTGTTTCATCTCACACATCACACTCTCCAGGCAGTTCCCTGACAGCCCTTTGTTCCTCCTCGGAGGCTGTTAGGCTAGCCTCCTCTGGGCTCCCAAATGTCTAGTGTGTCCTATTCTTACTTATTAATGGTGCTGTAATTGTCAGGGGTGACCCTGAGCTGGTTTAGCTTATGTCTCTGCCACCCTGGAGGAGTAGGGCTAAAGTCGAAATTAAGTTGGGTTGTAGAAAAAGTTGTACTTTCTGTGCACTTGAGAATTTTCAGACTGAGGTTTGAACTTACGATTCCTCACTGACCCAGGCCCTTGGTGTAAGGAATTATACTTAACCCAGAGGTTAGGTTCAAAGGTGAAAAACACATGTATTTACCAGGCAGAGTGCTAAGAAATAGAAGGCTCTGTTAAATGAAGATGCTGGAAGAGGTTTTAACAAGGGACTGTCTAGGGAAAACACACTGTTTTCCTTCAATCCCACATATAACAGGTACGTGGGTTTCTTCTCCACACTGACCAATTCTCTGACACCAGCTGGATGTCCTACAATTCAATTCAATTCTGAAAGTAACTGGAGTCAGCACTGACATCACAGGTTAAGGACTCAGATCCACAATTCTGTCACCCCTCTCCCCCCGCCCCCGTCCCTTCAGATGCCTATCACAGTAGTTAGTTCCTGGGACATCCACAACTTTTGTCCAACGTGGCTACAAATTGGAGGTTCCCACATCCCCTTCTTCAGGTTCAATCATTTGCTAGAGCAGCTCACAGAACCCAGGAAAGCAGTTTGCTTGCTATTGCCAATTTACTACAAAGGATATTTTAAAGGCATGTTTGTATCTTTAAAAAAAATCAACTTCTTGGTTTATTGATACTTCATATAATTCCCCCCCTCTATTTCTTTATTTTTTATCCATATTATTATCTTCTTTCTATGCTCTTTGGACTCATTCTCTTGCTATTTCCAACTTGTTAACTTTAGTATTTAAGTCATTAATTTTTAGTCTTTCTTTTTTTCTGATATAAGCATTTATGACTACAAATTTCCCTTAAGTATCACTTTTGCTGCACCTCAGAAGTTTTGGCATGTTGCATTTTTATTATTATTCCACTTCTAAGTATGTCTTTTCATTTCTGTTATAATTTCTCCTTTGACCAATGCATTGTTTAAAATGTTCTAAAATTTCCAAATGTAAGGGGACATTTATATTTTTTGTAATTGAGTCTCAATTTAACTACATTATGGGGCAGCAATTGTGGTCTGTATTATTGGTACCTATTACCTTTCAATTTGTTGAGACTTGCTTTATAGTCTAGTTCAGCAGTTCTCAAAATGTGTTGTCTGCAGATCCCTGGGGATTCCCAAGGGCCTTTAGGAGATCTATGAAGTCAAAACTACTTTCATAACAATACTGGGACATTTTGCTTTTTCACCCTGTTGCTATATGTACTGGTGTTGGGTCAAACTGCGGTGTCCTAGCAGGACTCCAGGCAGTGCAATCAAACTGTACTATTAGTGTAAAGCAGTGGTTCTCAACCTTGGCTGCACATTAGAATCACCTGGGAATCTTTTTAAAGTCCTGATTTCTGGGCCCCATCCCCTGGAAATTCTGTTTCTTTGTTACGGGGTGAGGCCACAACATTAGTAACAAAGAAACAGAATTTCCGGAGGATGAGGCCCAGAAATCAGGATTTTAAGAAGATTCCCAGGTGATTCTAATGTGCAGCCAAGGTTGAGAACCACTGGTGTAAAGCTTGAGGGAGGGAGCAGTGGGTCAAAGGAGAGAAAACACAGGGACTTTCCATCTGGAGTGATGGCCAAGGAGGAGAGGGTGTGAAGCATGCTGGGATTGGCTGGCTGTAAGTTTCCAAATAACATTCTAGATAATGAGGTTCAGACTGGGGCCTGAAATAGCATCAGTTTCTTTTTCTTTTCTTTTCTTTTTTAATATATTTTTATTGATTCCAGGGAGGAAGGAAGAAGGAGAGAGACACAGAGAGAGAAACATCCATGATGAGAGAGAATCATGGATTGGCTGCCTACTGCAAGTCCCCCACTGGGGATCGAGCCCACAACTCGGGCATGCGCCCCTGACCGGAATCGAACCCGGGACTTTTCAGTTCACAGGCCGACGCTCTATCCACTGAGCCAAACATGCTAGGGCTAGCATCAGTTTCTTAATAATGTAGGCAAGGAGGAGGGCAAGGAGGGGCAGATACAGATAGATCACAAGAAAGATGACTTTCTCAATAAGAGTGGTGCCCAGCTGTAGAATAGTTTGCCCCATGGGGTAGTGATTCTCCATTACAATTTTTTTGATTTGTTTAAAAAGAAGTTGGATGGCATTTTTCAGGGAAACTGAGGCTTCAGGGCTTCTAAAATTCTAACAGAAAAAAAAAATCTTAGCATTTTTAGAGTATAGTATTTGGCTATGTCTCCCTCTAGTGGCCATTACGCAGAATTAGCAAAAATGAATTAAAAATCTCATATCCCTAAAACTAGGGTTTGCGACTTGGAGTGTCTAAATAGTTCTACATGAACTCCATATAGGCCTATAGGCATTTATTGTTTGAATCGCATTGATGATATTTGTAAATATGAATTGGCTGCATTAGGAAGCAGATTTCTGTGCCAGGCACATAAGGTCTGTAGGGTGGAGCGTGAGACAAATTAGATTCCTGCCCGCATGGGGCTTACCTTCTAGTGTGGGAAAACAGCAAATAAGAAAGTTGCAGCCTCCGATTAGTGCTATGCAGGAAATAACAGATGTTGTGACAGGGTGGTCAGGGAAGACATTTTTGAAGATGTGATAGTTAAGAAAAGGCAGAGGAATATTCTGGGCTGGAACAACAAGTGAAAAGGCCGAGTGATGGGAAAGACTTTGGCCTGCTCTAGTCGCTAACAGAAGACTGGCACAACTGGAACAAAATTAGCAAGTAACATAAGGTGTGAGTTTTAGTTGAAGGAGATGGCAGGGGCCAGCCCTCGTAGGCCATGGGCAACCTCAAAAGCCATCAAGAGTTCAGCGATGACAACGTTTGTTCTATCTAAACAGATTGCATTTACTTTAAAAATTGATTTTAGTGAAATTATCCCATACCTATACTTTTCTTCAAAACAAATGGAAGAGTTATTTTAAAATGAGAATTTGATTTCATAATAACTGATTTGATCTGTTGGCTCATCAGACCATGGATTTCCTTGGCACTAAACATTCTTTCTGTACGGGCATTTAGAGGGAACTGAAACAGGATATTGACTTAGAACAGCAGGTTCTTTGTTGAAAAACATTTTCACTTACGTGGGATATTGTTCTCTTTAAGGAAGTGAACATCACATTCAAGGACTGGCTACCTCCTGGGGAGAAACTGGACAGAGCTTTCTCTTTTCATGAGCCTGACTTCCATATTTGATCTGCCTCATCCCAAAAAGGACTTACTAGAATTAGCCAAGCCAAAAATATGATAGTTCTTCTGCAATGTGAAAAACTTAAGATCACTTATACTTTGTCAAAAAATTTCAGAAGCAAGTTTCAAATTTAAAGCCCAATGTAGAGTAGTCAGCCTTTTTAGATCTAAATATTTCTTACTTTGGAAGAAGCACGGTGAGAAATGAGGACGTGCCCTGACCGGTTTGGCTCAGTGGATAGAGCGTCAGCCTGCGGACTGAAGGGTCCCAGGTTCGATTCCAGTCAAGGGCATGTACCTTGGTTGCGGGCACATCCCCAGTAGGGGGTGTGCAGGAGGCAGCTGATCGATGTTTCTCTCTCCCTTCCTCTCTGTAAAAAAATCAATAAAATATATCTTTTAAAAAAGAAAAATGAGGACAATGAATGCTACACAAAAGCAACACTGCTAAGTTTATAAACGGAAACTGTTCAGTGCGACTCTATGGTGAGCCCACTGTGCTGTGCTATGTCGGACACACTGTGTGGTTGTACCAAGGAGAGAGCCTTCCTTACCTACCTGTGCATCAGTAACAGTAACAGGATAATGGTAAAGCTCAATTCATTAGATAATGCAAGATATGGGAACATGTTAGTTTTCCAGTCAGGAAATACAAGACTAGACCCTGGTTCAAAACAGGCAGCTGTAAGAATGGCACTTGGCTAGAAGGAGGAGGGGAAGAGGGAGAGAAGAAGCATAAATGGATCGACTGTATCATCAAAGGTGATGGGGCATGAGGAAAAGAACATCAAGGTTGTCTACTACCACCACCACCCCAAATACTTTCCCCACCTGTAGGGAGTGAGAGCAATAGTTAACTGGGGATCTTTAAATTTAACCAGGGTTACATATTTTTTTTTCTTGAAAGTTAAATCATATTCTAAAACAGTGGTTCTCAACCTTGGCTGCACATTAGAATCACCTGGGAATCTTTTTATAATCCTGATTTCTGGGCCTCATCCTCCGGAAATTCTGTTTCTTTGTTATGGGGTGGGGCCACAACATTAGTAACAAAGAAAGAGAATTTCTGGAGGATGAGGCCCACAAATCAGGATTTTAAAAAGATTCCCAGGTGATTCTAATGTGCAGCCAAGGTTGAGAACCACTGTTCTAAAACATTAGTATAAGCATAGCTCGGACTATCTCAGTCAGCCACTCTAAAGTTCTGTGCATCATATTATTCACATCCTAAACTTAGGTACCAAAAGCCTCCAGATTCAGTCACCATATTGGGTTGTAATCAGTTGTGCTTATAAGTTGAAAATAAATGCTGGCTAAGGAGCAGATAGATTTTCAGGGGAAAATTACTATGTCAAGTTCCCAAAGCATTCTTTCTGCCTAGAATGCTCTACACCTGCCACTTTATGTGGCTTTTACTTTCTCAACTTAAACATCATCTACTCAAAAGGATAAATTAAGAAACAATATTCATTTTAAAAATGAGCATAAATAAAAACATAATTCTATAAAGAGACGTCAATAGCTGGACAAAATCTAGATGAGAAAGAATTAGAGCATTAATAAATTGGGAAATAGTGGTGAGAAATTCACCCAGGACCCAATGTAAAGAAAAATATAAACAATCAGTTAAAGATGTGAAGGGAACATTTTGGAGGCTTTAGGCATATCTAATAAGAGTTCCAGAAGAAAAGGAAGGAAGAAATTATGAACAAGCAATATCTGAGATAATAATTTTCAAAAATTCTAAAACTATAGAAAGATGTACATGAAATTGCATTCGTTTCATTTCTTAAATGAAACCGCATTCCAAATACCAAGCAGTATATATGTGAATAAATCCACACAGTAGGCACATTGCATAATAGATAATGAGAAAATAATAAAGTAGAAAATATTAAAAGACATATTATCTACAAAAGAATTACAATTTAATGAACAAATGGTTTCTCGTAAGAAATAATAGATGTCAGAAGACAAAGGAGTAATATTACAAAAGTACTGAGGCAAAATAACCATCAATCTAGAAATTCATACTCAGTTAAACTATCACTCAACACAAAAGGAGAATAAAACTTGCCACAGAGACTCTTATTCCCTGTTTATATATATAGATTAGAAACTTGTTTATATCAAGTATCAGTACAAAGAGAACAAAAAGAGTAAAAACCAAGTAGGAGAAACTACTTCTCACATGTATCCAGAATATATAAAGGCAACTTATGAATCAATGGGAAAGAGCCAAATAGCCCATTTAAAGATAGGTAAAATACACCCGCAGGCATTTTAGACCAGGGGAACCAAGAATAGAGAATATGCATATGAAAAGATATTCAACCTCATTCATTACCAGGGAAATGCAAAGTAAAACACAAAGAGGTTTTATTTCACACTTACCATACTGGCAAAATGTAAAAGTCTGATCATTTCAAGTGAAGCAAAAAGGACATATATAAAATTGGTACAACCTTTATGGTAAACAATTTGATATAACCTAGAAAAGTTTTCTCATTATAAAAATGGGCTTACTTATATCAACCTCATGGAGTTGTTTTGAGGATTGAGTGACTTAACATGTTTTTAGGAAGGTAATATTATTATTTCCTTCCTTCCTTCCTTCCTTCCTTCCTTCCTTCCTTCCTTCCTTCCTTCCTTTTTCTTTGTATAAGAAAAGTGAGATATCCAAAGGTTTAAGTAATCTGTCTATGAACTGCGAGAAGCTATCTGCAATGCATATAAGTGACAAAGCTCGAGTATCCAGAATGTGCCAATATAACTTATAAATAAGAAAAAGGCAAATAACTTAATAAAAAAGGGCAGATTACCTAAGAGGAAACATAAATGGTCAATAAACATATGAAAAGATATTCAACCATATTAATAATCAGGGAAAGACAAGCAAACAAACAAACAAAAAATGCAATGCCAATGAAAAATCAAAATATATGTGGAAGTACTACTGCTGTGGGAATATGAACAGATTCTACTGCTTTAGAAGCCATTGTCAATATCCAGTGAAGTTGAAAAT
Source organism: Myotis brandtii (assembly GCF_000412655.1). Taxonomy (NCBI): domain Eukaryota; kingdom Metazoa; phylum Chordata; class Mammalia; order Chiroptera; family Vespertilionidae; genus Myotis; species Myotis brandtii. The sequence continues at coordinate 6,080,976 of NW_005371410.1, forward strand.
GTGCACAGTTTCTGACTCTGTAATCCCTCTCTTAATATACACCCTGGAGCTGTGGTCTTCAAACTAAGGTATGCATGCCCTTGTGATTATATGAAGATTTTGCCAGGGCACTGGGGCACTGACAATTAAGAGAATCTTCAACTCGCATGTGTACTTTCCCCCATGACTCCTGGGTGCTTCTTTCCCACCTCTTTCCTAATTGCTCTTTGTCCACTCTCCAAAAAGAAAAAAGGCATACCTCTTCTTTAATGAACTTTTCCTTAATTTAACCCTTCTATCCTGTGATTACTGTCAAAGAATACATTGACGAGAGAGAGAGAGAGAGAGAGAGAGAGAGAGGCTAGTGAGAATAAAGCAGAGAATGCTGAGAAAGAAAATGAATGCTAAAAATGCTATTTATCTCCAACTTTCCAGCTATTCTTAATATTCATCCCAAGATGGAAAGGGATACGCCCTCCTAGGAAATACAAGGACCGGAAAGCACTGTGTATACTATTAAAATTAAAATGCCCCAGCAGTTAGCATATTATTCTTTTGATAACAGGAAGTAGAACTTATTTAAACATTTTATACAGTGAAATAAAATAAGGAATGACTGTAATCGGAATGTTTATAAAATAATTTTGTATAATAGTTTCAGCAAGTTTATTGAATGACACAAGATAATCTAAAGGAATTCCCATAAAGCTTTATTTTCAGGGGTTATTCAGTATAACTCTAAAAATTTGATAATCCCAGGATACACTGCAATGGCCAGAATCAGTGTCATCAACCTAAATTGCCTCGGTTGCTCAAAGAGTTTTTTCCCACTACTAAATACACAGTGTCTCATCTTAATATATATATGGAATTATTTTTGAATTTTATATATAATTTTAAAAACACATTATTTCCCAAAGCCAGCATTACAGTACATATACATGCACATCTTCACTGAAAGACTATCTCACTCCTTGCTTTAGAAAGCCGTTATTTTAGCTACATCTTTTATTCCACTTTTATAAATTAAGAAATGAATAACAGCATAGAGATTTACTTATGTTTTAAATAATTTATTAAAAAATAATTATATTAGATCTACATAGTTTTGATCTTGACTACTTTCATTAATTTATCATAAAGATGTGTTCAATAATTTATTTCTGATAGTAATTTATTTTCTGATATTCCTTGAAATGCATATGACCACATTTATTTTAATTAAAATACTTAAATTCCTTTTAGTTCCCCCTCCTGCCTCATGGGCTATTGCCTCTATATATTTCAAACCACATAAGATATTGTTTGATGCAGCTAATCTTCATATACATTTAGCCACATACTTACCCTTCCAGTGCACCTCGTTCCATTCTGCATTTTTGTGTATCCATCAGGGATTATTTCCCTTTTTTAAGAAAGCAAGCCTTTGCAGAGATAATAAATTCTGGAGGTAAGGAGAAGGGGAGAAAAGTCTATAGAAGAAGCAGTAGGAGTACAGAAGTGTCACAATAATTAAATTCAAGGACACTGTAGGAGTCCAAGAACTTCTGTGCCAACCTTAAGGCCCTATGAGATGCCCTAGAAACAAACAACACGTGCCCAGCACTAAAAAATAAAAATTGACTTATTCAGGATCACAACAGCTATTTGCAGCTATTCATAGTTAGAAGAATTTACTAATCTGTAAGGAAGACATGGTAAAACAAGAATGCATTCATGTACATGGTGGGTCAAAAGTAGTTTTACAGTTGTGAGTATGTGAAACACAGAATTTATTCTTATTATTTTAATATTAGTGTCCCAGTGCATGAAATTTGTGCATGGGGGGGGGGTTCCCTCAGCCCAGCCTACACTCTCCAATTGGGGACATCCCTCTCACAATCTGGGACCGCTAGCTCCTAACCACTCACCTGCCTGCCTGCCTGATTGCCCCTAACTGCCTCTGCCTGCCTGCCTGATTGCCCCTAACTGCTCTCCCCTGCCGGCCTGATCGCCCCTAACTGCCTTTGCCTGCCTGATGGCTCCTAACTGCCCTCCCCTGCCTGCCTGATCTCGCTCCCAACTGCCCTCTCCTGCCGGCCTGATCTCGCCTCCAACTGCCCTCCCCTGCCAGCCTGATCACCCCTAACTGCCTCTGCCTCGGCCCCCACCACAATGGCTTTGTCTGGAAGGAAGTCGGACGTCCGGAAGATGGTCGGTCGACCCGGTCTAATTAGCATATTACCCTTTTATTAGTATAGATAGATTATATAGGATAGGATTGCTTAAATGGGGGGGGCGGGGAGAAAGCCTTTTTCAGCAGAAGGAAATGCTCTTGGCAGACAAAAACACATAATCCCTATATCTGGACTGATAGCCAGCCATATGCACTATACTGCCAAACCGGTCATTAAAAAATTGAATCACTTTCTTACACCTTACACCAAACAGCTGTTGCCCTTAAAACCTCTTCTCAACCCCCACCTTAGGTTCTGCCTTCGCAGTTCACCCAGATTAGGTTCTGATTGGTTGGTTTCTGTCTGCTTCCTAGGCAGCCATTGGCTCCTTGCAATTAACCCAGATTTGGTTCTGATTGGTCGGTTTCTATGCCAGTCAGCGTCAAAACCTCTGCCTCCCAGGCAGCCATCTTGTGACGGTGTGATGGAGAGAGGGTTAATTTGCATATTACCTCTTTATTATATAGGATGAACAATTGTAAACCTACTTTTGCTCCACTCCATAGACCTATTATAATCAGTTGCAGTCAAGTAAACCAGAGTGTGACATATGGAATCAGGCATTCTTATTTTGATTTCCATTCTGTGACCTTGGCAAATCACATTCCCTCCAGGTCCTTAGTTTTTGTAAAATGGAGATAACAATTTGGCCTACCTTCCTCACAGGGTGAAGGCGAGAGACAGTACTGCGACCAGCGAAGGGCATGGGCTCTGCAGTCAGGGGGGTCTGGGTCTAAATCTCCATTGTAACACTTACCTGGGTGTATTGGGTAAGTTTCAATATCTTTAAGCCTTCATGTCTTCATTTGTAAACTCTAGTTAATGACGATAACCTTAGGATTCATCAGAGTATGCCAAGACTTTTGTACAATCCTTGATATATAGTAAATATGTTCTATTATTATGATTGAGAAATGAGCAATGTATATAGAAACACTTTGAAAATTATAAAGCGTTACATAGTTATTAGCAATTATCATGATCACAAGTCTTATTCTGATTCTTTAAACTGTTCTCTCTATTCTTTCCAGCGTCCTGAGTAAAACAATCCCTCCAGGAACTGTGACTATAGCGGGATGGTTGAACAGAGGGGGACTGAACAGACTGCTCAGACATGAGCTTCTTTTTTTTTTTAACTTTATTTTTTTTAATTTAAATTCTCTATTGTTTAAAGTATTACATAAGTCTCCTTCAGACATGAGCTTCTTTTGATAGAATGTGCTTCATGCTGGTCACACAACTGATTATCTATGCTGATTACATATAGATCTTAAGACGGACTAATTCTCAGGGCATTCTAAGGGACTTTTAGTTAAAGTACCATACGTCTTAGGTGGCCCCACAAATGGGATCATTTGACAGAGGAAGTTAGAAATAGCAAGAGACAAAGGGCACATGAGAACCAATCTACTAGCTTTGCGCACTTCTGCCCAGGCTGACGCTAGAGAGAAACCATATACTCGTAAGTTCCCCTTTCCTTCTAACTTTAAGTACGTGTCCTGTGACATGCAAACCTTTATAAATATAGAAAGCAAACCTTACCCTATTTAAAGAAATAGAAACAAAGGGTAAATACAGTATTTCTGTATCTCTACAGGCAAATACAAGGATGATAATTTAAAGAATTTTTAAACATATCAAATGTTTATTCTTTAAATAGGTAATAGAGTCATGGTACAACACTCAAAAGCACAAGTGTTATACATTCCTTCCCCTTTCCTAGTTAACCTACTTAGGTTCTTCTCTAGATTCAACTGTAGTTGAATGCCCAGTTTCTTATTTGCCCTAGATATTACATATGAGTGTGAGTAAATATATACACTGTGTGCATATAGGTGTACACGCACAGATTTGTTGTAGGGGTTTAATCTTATGCAATTGCAGAAGATGGCTAAACAGCCCTTTGGCTGTTGTCTGTCTGTCTGGTGCTAGAGCTTAAAATCTGCAGCACAGATAGCTGAGGGAAGACGGATATAAAAGAGGAGGGAGCAAGCTGGAACCCATGAGCATGAGCTGGAATCTACCAGGATAAATGGGAACATCCATCAATTCTCACTGCCTCTGAGTTGGTGTGGTGTCCTGCAGAAGCCGGTACCCTTCACAGAACTAAACCAACACTCACCTGGGCCCAGAGTTGGTGAAGCGGCAGAGAAGACAGGGGACAGTGAAGCAGTGGCAGGACGGGCTGCTGTGCTAAGCCAGAGACTGGCCAACAGGTGAGCACTAATGTGTGTGCACTGATGTGTGTGCACCGATGTGTGTGCACCGATGTGTGTGCACCGATGTGTGTGCACCGATGTGTGTGCACCGATGTGTGTGCACCGATGTAATGTGTGTGCACCAATGTGTGTGCACCAATGTGTGTGCCTGTTTCCACTTTGTAAGCATTCAACGCAAATGGCTGCTGCATGACTTCTGCCTTCCAAATCGCGTGCAAAAAAAGTCTCACCCAAACTGGAACCGTACAGGGAAAGGAATTCTGGGAAATGTAGTTCAGGCCGGTCAAGTGAAGGCACTGTAGTGGGCCTCCCTAATCCATGGTTTCCCTTTCTGCGGTCAACGTGGTCCAAAAATATTAAATGGAAAATTCCTGAAACAAAAAATGCGTAAGTTTTAAATTGCACGCCATTCTGAGTGCCGTGATGAAATCTCACGCAGTCTCGCCCTGGACGTGAATCATCCGTAAGTCTGTCTCCACGCTGTTGACGTAGTCTCTTAGTTGCCGCCTGGGTTATCAGATCCACTGTATCGTGTGTTTGTGTCCAGGTAACCCTCATTTTACTTAACAATGCCCCCAAAGTGCAAGATTAGTGATGCTAGAATTCGGATATTCCAAAGAGAAGTCATAATGTGCGTCCTTTAAGTGAAAAGGTGAAAGTTCTTGACGCTAAGAAGAGAGAGAAAAAATCATACGCCGAGGTCAAAATCTACGGTAAGAATGAATCTTGTATCCATGAAATTGCGAAGAAGGAAAGGGAAATTTGTGCTAGTTTTTTGTTGCACTTCAAATTGCAAAAGTTATGGCCACAGTGCATGATAAATGCTTGGTTAAGATGGAAAAGACATTACATTTGTGGATGGAAGATATGGAAACATATAAAAATGTATGCATACAGTAAAAATATATACAGTGGGGCCTTGACTTACGAGTTTAATTCGTTCCGTGACGGAGCTCATAACTCAAATTACTCGTATGTCAAATCTTAAAGTGAACGAGTGAGACACGTGATGCTGGGCTGATGTTGTGGCGTTCACTGTGACGTTCGCTGCGCCAACTAGCGATGGGGTATCTGAAGCTGGCTGGTAACCCGAATTTTAGCTCGCAACTCAAAGCAAAAAATCGGCCGAGAGACGGCTCGTATCTTGAAAAACTCATTAGTTGGGACACTTGTAAGTCAAGGCCCCACTGTATGTATAGGGTTTGATACTATCTAAGGTTTCAGTCATCCATTGGGAGTCTTGGAATGTATTCCTCACAGGTAAGGGGGGACAACTGTACAAAGGAACTATACAGGGGTGGGTAAAAGTAGGTTAATAATAAATAATATAATAATTAATAACTAAGTAATAGTACAAGAATAAACTCAGTGTTTCACATACTCACAACTCTAAGCCTACTTCTCCCCATTCCTTACATAGATACCATTTTAAAATTCTTACACAAATGTTACCATACTATGTATACTCCTTTGCACCTTGCTAGAGGTCCTACCATATTATTATATACTAGAGGCCCGATGCATGAAATTCGTGCAAGAGCAGGCCTTCCTTCCTCTGGCTGCCAGCACCAGCTTCCCTCTGGCACCCAGGATCCGGGCTTGGTTCAGAAGGATGTCCAGTCTAATTAGCATATTACACTTTTATTATTATAGATAGATTTGTGCCATTCCTTTTAAAAAATATTTTTTTTTATTGATTTCAGAGAGGAAGGGGGAGGGAATGAGAGAGAGAAACATCAATGAAGAGAGAGAATCATTGATTGGCTGCCTCCTGCAAGCCCCACACTAGGTATGGAGCCACAACACGGGCATCTGGCCTGACCAGGAATTGAACCGTGACCTACTGTTCATAGGTCCATGTTCAACCACTGAGCAACGCCCGGTGGGCCTGCCATTCCTTTTTTTAAAAAAATAATTTTATTTAAAATATTACAAATAGTAGTACATATGTCTCCGTTTTTCCCCCATTGACCTTCCGACATTCCTTTTTAATGGTGGTACAATATTGCATTGTTTTTGGGTTGCTCCAATTCTTTGCTATTTCAAATGATGCATCACTGAATAACCTTGCGCACATGTTTTGTTGCATATGTGCAAGTATGATAAGTTCCTAGAAGCCAAAGGGTTTTTGCATTTAAAATTCTGATATATTGCCCAATTGCTTTGTGTAGACTTGTATCAAATTGCTCTTCTATTAAACAACATATGATGGTGCCTATTTTAATGTACTCTGGTAATACAATGTCTTTTCAAATCTGTTTATTTGTGCAAATGTTATAGGTTAAAAATGTATTTCAGTATGGCAGTGTAATTGGAATTTGAACTTTTATATGAATGGGTTTGATCCCTTAGGGGATGTTTCTGAAAAAGGAAAGAAAAGAAAAAGTTAAGAAATTTCAACTGGATTGAATTCAATGGACATTTAAAAAGTTATCTTTAAAATATACTGGCCCCTCCTCTTCCAAAACTCATTGGACATTAAAGAATCTCTCACTGGTAACAAATGATAATACTGATGAGAAATAGTGTATAGCTGTACTATAAGGCTCCCTCATTGTAGCAAAAAGCAAGAGAGTAAAGAACAAACTAGAAGTTGCTAAACTTGCTTTTTGTCCTGGTTTACAGCAGATACATAATATACTTAGGATTAAGTGAGAACAATGTCTTACAAATATCTGATTTAATGTAATCATACATCTTTTAGAGTAATCTTGGGTTGTATTAGCCTAAAAATCAAGGCATAGATTCTGGGAAAAAATTTCTCTCCTAAACTCTTCTTGGATTGTTGTTAAAGTAAAAGATTAAATATATCTACATTCTAGGTATTCTGTGTAGGTCAAAGTTACCTAACACATTTATGAGTCAGTATAAAAATTCAGTTACTTTTGGAGATGGCTGGACTCTACCATGTTTTTTTTTTCTTAATTCTTTCATTCCTAGGAAAACATTAACACTTTACATGTACAGTAATTGATTTTTTAAAAAAATTACAGTGTCCTTAGATATGGCTGGCCTGGTATTAATGGTCTGTTTTATAACTCAGATATTTGCATATGGCTTTTAGGTACTTCATTTTTTCTTAGTTGAGTATTATTTGATTTAGTAGGAATTTTTCAACATCTCAGCTTTCATCCTCTCTTTTAAAAAATCGCATTAAGAACTTTTTATGGATAGATTTGGTGACATCTGTTTTGATTGCTCTCGGTTTAAGAATTTTCTGTTGTTTTTTAATTTTATTTTTCCTTTTTACCTTTTGACCCCCTTGACCATTCCTCCCACACACCACCCTGGCAAACACCAATTTGTTCTCTGTATCTGTGGGGTTGGTTGTTTTTCTGTTTGTTTGTTTTTGGATTCTACATATAAGAGAGATCATATGATATTTGTCTTCTGTCTGACTTAATTCACTTATCATAATGCCCTCGAAGTCTATCTATGTTGCTGTAAATGGCAAGATTTCATTATTTTTTCATGGCTGCATAATATTTTATTGTGTCTAAAATTTCTTTATCCGTGAATCCATCAATGGTCACTTAGGTTGTTTCCATATCTTGGCTATTGTAAATAATGATGCAATAAACATGGGGGTGCATATATCTTTTCATTTTCTTTGGATACATACCCAGAAGTGGACTTGCTGGTTCATATTGTAGTTCTATTTTTAATTTTTAAAAATATGTTTTTATTGTGTTTAGAGTGAGAGGAAGGGAGAGGAAGAGAGAGATAGAAACATTGATGAAAGAGGGAATCATCTATCTGCTGCCTCCTGCTCGCCCCTTACTGTACTGGGGATGGAGCCTGCAACCCAGGCATATGCCTTGACTGGGAATCAAACCAGTGACCTCTTGGTTCACTGGTCGATGCTCAACCACTGAGCCACATCAGCGGGGCCATTTTTAATTTTTTGAGAAACCATCATACCGTTTTCCATAGTGGCTGCACCAATTTATATTTCCACCAACAGTGCACAAAAGGTTCCCTTTCCTTCACACTCTCACCAACACTTATTATTTTTTTTAAATAAATAGCCATTTTAACAGGTATGAGATGATATTTCATTGTCGTTTTGATTTGCATTTCTCTGATGATTAATGATGTTAAGCATTTTTCATGTGCCTGTTGGCCATGTGTGTGTCTTTTTTGGAAAATGTCTATTCAGATCTTCCCATTTTTAAATTGGATTGTTTGTTATTAAGTTGTATGAGTTCTTTATATATTTAAATATTAGCCCCTGATCAGATACATGATTTGCAAATATTTTCTGATTCAGTAAGTTACCTTTTCATTTTGTTGATGGTTTCATTTTGTTGATGGTTTCCTTTGCTGTGTAGAAGTTTTAGTTTGAGGTAGTCCCACTTATTTATATTTTCTTTTGTTGCCTGTGCTTTTGGTGATTAAAAATAATCACTAAGACCTATAACAAGGAGCTTACTGCCCATGTTTGTTTGTTTTTTCTAGGAGTTTTATGGCTTCAGGTCCTATGTTTAAGTCTTAATCCTTTTTGACTTATTTTTTTGTGCATGGTGTGAGACAGTGGTTGAGTTTCATTCATTTGCATGTGGCTGTCCAGTTTTCCCAGCACCACTTACTAGTATTAAATAGACTCTCTTTTCCCCATTGTATATTCTTGGCTCCTTTGTTGTAAATTAATTGACCATATATACAGTTTTATTGCTGGACTTTCTATTCTGTTCCATTGATCAATGTGTCTGTTTTAATGCCAATACCATACTGTTTTGATTATCATTAGGCTTTGTAATATAGTTTGAAATCAAGGAGCATGATGCTCCTAGCTTTATTCTTCTTTCTCAAGATTGCTTTAGTTGTCCAAGGGTTGTGTGTGTGTGTGTGTGTGTGTGTGCGTGGTCTAATATAAATTTTAGGATCATTTGTTCTATTTCTTTGAACAATGCCATTGGAATTTTGATGGCGATTACATTGAATGTGTAGATTGCTTTGGGGTAGTATGAATATTTTAACAATATTGATTCTTTCAATCCATGAGCATAAAATATCTTTCCATTTATTTGTGTATTATTTAATTTATTTCATTAATGTCTTCTAGTTTTCAATATACAGGTGTTTCACCTCCTTAGTTAAATTTATTCCTAGGTATTTTATTATTTTTAATGAATTATAAATGGATTTTTAAAATTTCTCATTATTAGTGTGTAGAAATACAACAGATTTTTGTGTGCTGATTTTGTATCCTGCAACTTTATTGAATTTGTTTATTAGTTATAAAAATTTTGATGGATTCTCTAGAGCAGTGGTTCTCAACCTTCTGGCCCTTTAAATACAGTTCCTCATGTTGTGACCCAACCATAAAATTATTTTCATTGCTACTTCATAACTGTAATGTTGCTGCTGTTATGAATCGTAATGTAAATATCTGATATGCAGGATGGTCTTAGGCGACCCCTGTGAAAGGGTCGTTCGACCGCCAAAGGGGGGGTCGCGACCAGGTTGAGAACCACTGCTCTAGGGTTTTCTATATACAGGGGTGGGTAAAACTAGGTTTACAATTGTTCATCTGGAAAATAATACAATAATTAATAAATAATAATAAAAGAATAAACTGTGTTTTATATACTCACAACTATAAATCCACTTTTAATATCATGACATCTGCAATTAGTAACATTTTTACTTCTTTTTTTCCAATTTGGATGCCTTTTGTGTCTTTTTCTTGCCTAATTGCCTTGACTCGGTCTTCCAATAGTGTGTTGAATAAGCGGCAAGAATGAGCACCCTTGTCTTAGTCCTGATCTTAGAGCAAAGGCTTTCAGCTTTGAGTGTGATGTTAGCTGTGGACTTGCCATATATGGCCTTTATTATGTTGAGATGCATTCCCTCTGTACCTACTTTGTACTTTGTGGAGTTTTTAAAAAAATCATGAATGGATGTTCAATTTTGTCAAATGCTATTTCTGCATCTATTGAGATGATCATATGATTTTATCCTTCATTTTGTTAATATGGTAGATCACCCCGATGACTTGCAGATGTTGAACCATTCTTGCATCTCTGGAATTATGGGTTCATTCCTTGAAGTACCAACTTTTCCTGGAGAAACTCTGATCTATTTGATGAGAATAAGACCAGCTCCCTTAGGGAAAATCTCCTTTCAAAAGTAATTGTGTAGCCAGTCCACAGTGCCGGTATTTATAGTGGCATTACATTTGTTAAAGACATCCAGGGAGCACTATTCATATGTCTGTGTGGAGTTGATGTTAATTTGGTGAGTGTAGGGAATGTTTTATTATAGCAAGTTATCAGAGATAAGTACATATGAGTGGAAGGCACACATTAATACTTAGCCACCATACATACCTATTTATTTTGCCTATAAATTAAAGTACCCTTCTACTTTGGTTAAGGAGAGTCCTCATCCTGACAGTGGGCTACCTCTTGTTAGCAGAGTAAAAAATGGCCCGGCTGGTGTGGCTCAATTGGTTGAGAGTCATCCCAGGCACCAAGAGGTCACTGGTTCGATTCCAGGTCAGGGCACTTGCCTGGGTTGTGGGCTCAATCCCCAGTAGGGGGCATGCAGGAGGCAACAATCAATGTTTCTCCCCCCGC
>NW_005371410.1:6092029-6107537 GCF_000412655.1 Myotis brandtii
AAGAAGAAGATCAAGAATGGTGAAGGCTTTCATGTTTTACTCTACTTTTAAACTGACAAGATAGCCTGCCAGTTTCCTGGCTGTTGGAAGAAGACATGAGGCTCCAGGGTCAGAAACACAGGACTTCATGACCTGTGGCACAGTAGGCAGCATGATCTCCATGTTTTCACCAATCGCCTTGCTGCCCGAGCCCCACAGGGATGCCGAACATCGCAGGTGAGGGACCATGAGCTTGGGAAACCCCAGTCTTACAAGGGGGTTGCTGCAAACCTGTTCAAACGTTGCCCTAGAGAGAAACATTATTTTTATTATCCTGGACGGCAACCAAATCTTCACTCTGCCCTTGAGGGAGACACTATCTCTATCTTCTAAGACTGTGCACTAGAACAGATAATCTGGAATAAAAGCCGACACGAGTGGAGCAGAAACACAGGGGACTCATGGAGAATTGTCTGCCAACAAGAAGTAGGGACATTTTCCCGACCCCGTCAGCAAGTGTGAATTCCTATTTTTTCTTCTGCATAATGTTTTTCATACCCAAAACCTAGTTATTCATCCTAAGTATCATCTTCTGCTCGTGGGTAACTTCCATCTATGTAAAGGGTTTGTTGGAAATAAATACTGGATTATGAGCACAGGATATGGAGAGCTAGAATACTTGTCTGCATCCGTTTCAGCTCGAAATATCAGAATAAATGAGGGACAGAGCCCTGAGTGCCTGTCTTGGCCTCTTGGGGGAGCTTCAATGCCCCTCAGTCTTCTTGGATGTGAAGTTACATCTAAGTAGGGCCAGCACCTAATAAGGCCCTAAAAACAGATGTTTTTAATAAACCTAGGAAAGCATGGGCTTGGATTCAAGTGACACTTTTTGAAACTCACTGATGAGCTTAAGATTCTCAAGGATGCTCAGGCAGTTTGAAAGACCTTGCAGAAAAAAAGTGATTTTCAGGGACAGAATTCTGTTGGCCATAAGAAAACACATCACATCCACCAACCCCCGGAAACGGCTAACCTTTGCCTAAGGATGCAAAGCAGACTTTCTTGGAGTTCTCAGTAATTCCCTGAGGTGATAGAGAATGCTGAACACAGTGAATATTTAAAGAAAGGATCTCTTTGGAGCTTCTACCAATAAAATATTCTCTAAGTCAAAGAGTACCTTCACCTCTCAGCTTCTTAATAATGAAAGTGCTGGTCAGGGTAGCAGGCTTCGGGCATTCTCAGTGTTGGGAAAAGACTGACCAGTGTGTGTGTTTCCTCTAGCAAAGTGTGCTTTTGTCCATCTCTAAAAAATTAATTTCCCTCCGTCCTTATCAGGGAACTATAATTTTTTAAAGTCCTTCACTTCACTTTAGAACTACTCACTCTGCCAAACTAGATAGAAATGGTAACTGTTTCTCATTGGAGAATGAAGACTAGTTACTGTTGTATTAAGGACAGGAAAGGATTCTTCCTTTCCTTTGTTTTTCTTTTTTTTTTTTTTTTTGGGGGGGGGGGGGGGGGGTAGCAATAAATTTTAAAAAATAATTGATAATATAACATAAAAGCATCAGAGGAAATTTTGGAAAGAGAAAATAAGTCACCCATAATCATGTTTTCTGAACATGGAAGTTAGTCTCTTCAATTCTGACCAACTGCCTGTTGGTCCTTATTTAAACATAGATTTTTGGCATAGTTGCAAGAGGTGTATTTATAGCAAGTACCAACTAAATTTATGGATATATCATGCTAGATTTTTAAGGAATGGGATTTTTCTTTAAAAGTCATCATATACTGCTAATGTGCAGGGAATAAATATATTTTTTGTCTGACGGTAGACATGCAGACTAATTGCTTTTTGGGGTCATTCCTCGTTTTGATAGAGAGACCCACTGCCATCCCCTTTTTATCTGGTATGACATATAAACATGTATTTGGTTAACCTAAAAGTCAGACTATCCTATATAATAAAAGCCTAATGTGCAAATTGTCCCCTTGGGTGGGCGGTCGACCAGGAGTTTGACCAGGAGTTTGACTGGGAGACCAGGAGTTCGACCGCTTGCTATGATGTGCACTGACCACCAGGAACAGCACAGAACATGGCAGGTGTCAGCGATGCAGTGCTGGCAGTAGGTGGCAGTGGAGGCGCTGCTGGCCCTGGTGGGCCCTGGGACCGCCGGGGATGGTGGAGCAGGTGATCGGGTGGCGCCAGGCCAAGGTGGTTGAGAGCGGGGGGCCTGATTGCCCCGCCTATCGCCCCGCAGACGGCGACCAGCAATGGCTCTGACACTTCCATTACAGAGAAAGGGCAAATAGCAATATTAAAATATTTCTTCTAATTATTTTCCTTTCAATGTGCATGAATCCATGCACTGGGCCACTAGTTAAAGTATAAATTAAACGGAGAAGGGGCTAAAATCATAACTCCATTTCCTGCTGGTTTAGATCGTGATCTTATTTGTTGGAAGATAATGTTTGCCCACAACAGTGTTAAAATAAAAGCTTCACAAAAGTGTTGACAACTGGGGAATAGATACGTGTTTGATTGTGTTATCAAACCTGAGCTGATACCTCTCTATGGGCGCAATCAGGGAAAGCTTCAAAGTGCCCTGGATTACTCGTGGTTTTTAAATCTATAAGGTTAAGAAAGGCGTAAAGGTAGGTAAGAATCGATGTAGCATAGTGGAGGATTGGGGGAAACCTTCCCTTGGAAATGCATTATTGGGTGGGAAGAGACTGCCAAGTGTTCACTCAAAACTCGTTTCCTCCATCAGTAGATGAATGGATTAGAAAACTGTGGTACATCTACACGATGGAATACTATGCTGCTGTAAAAAAGAAGGAACTCTTAGCATTTGCAACGGCATGGATGGAACTGGAGAGCATTATGCTAAGTGAAATAAGCCAGTCAATGAAGGAAAAATACCACATGATCTCACTCATTCATGGATAATAGAGACCTTTATAAACTTTTGAACAATAATAGATACAGAGGCAGAGCTGCCTCAAACAGATTGTCAAACTGCAGCGGGAAGGCCGGGGAGGGTTGGGTGGCAGGAGGGAGGGGGGTAAGAGATCAACCGAAGGACTTGTATGCATGCATATAAGCATAACCAATGGACATAAGGCACTGGGGGGTAGGGGAGGCCAGGGGATTGGCAAGGGCAGGGGAAAAAAAAAAGGACACATATGCAATACCCTTTGTAATACTTTTAGCAATAAAAAAAAAAAAAAAGACAGAACCTTTAAAAAAAACAAAAAAACTCGTTTCCTTCTTTCCCAGGGCTCACAGCTGGTTGACATTTCCCAGCCTCCTTTGAGGTTAGGTGTGGTCGTGAGACTGAGTTGTAGCCATTGGCCCACGTAATGTGTGCCACGCCCAGGCCTGGCCCATAATAACCTCTAACAGATGAGCCTCCTGCTCTTTCTCTTTTCCCGCTTGACCCAGAAGAGCATGGTGACCTTAGAGGCCATGAGTTTCTGAGGTGGTGGAGCTGTAAGATGTTTGCAAGAATCATTGTCTGACTGGGAACACCTATTTCACACTTTACTTTAGCAAGAATTAGGTTTCCATTGTGTTAGGCAAATAAGACTTTGGAGTTGTACCCACAATAGTTGCTCATATTGCCCTAATTAATATAATTATGAAATAGAGCCCTAGCCGGTTTGGCTTAGTGGATAGAGTGTTGGCTTGTGAACCAAAGGGTCCTGGGTTCAATTCCGGTCAAGGACAGGTACCTCGGTTGCAGGCTCCTCTCTGGCCCGGGCCCCCAGGTTCCATGCAGGAGGCAACTAATTGTTGTGTTACTTTCACATTGATGCTTCTCTCTGTCCTTCCCTCTCTCTTCCACTCTCTCTAAAATAGAAAAATATCCTGAGGGTGAGGATTGAAAAGAAAAATTATGAAATAGAAAGTTATTTGACTTGTATAATCATACACAGAGACATACATTAGTTTTGTTCCTTTGTAAACAACCCATAATGATGGCAGAGAGGGTGCTAGTTAGAAATATTTTGAAGTTAAAACACAGATAGGGACTAAGATACTACCCAGGGGAACAATTATCTGTGGGATCTAAGAAGTAGCATAAGTTGTGGTTAAGTACAAGGAATCTGGGGCCAGAGGGTCTGGGTTCCAGTCTTGACTCTGCCACTTGTTATCTGTATGACCTTTGACAGATTATCCAAACTTTTCTTTGCCCCAATTTTCTCATCTGTAAAGTGGAAATAATAATATGGATGTACCTGACAGGGATCTTGTAAGATTTAAATGAGGTAATATGGGTAAAATGCTTCTAGCAGTGCCTGGCAAAGCAAGCACTTAACAACTGTTAGCTTATTTTTAAAAATATATATTTTTATTAATTTCAGAGAGGAAGGGAGAGGGGGAGAGAGAGATAGAAACATCAATGATGAGAATCATTGATCGGCTGCCTCCTGCACTCCCCCTACTGGGGATTGAGCCCACTAGCCAGGCATGTGCCCTTGACCAGAATCGAACCCTGGACCCTTCAGTCCGCAGGCTGACGCTCTATCCACTGAGCCAGACCAGCTAAGGCTGTTAGCTTATTATTATTAGCGAAGTAAGAACCATGTGTCAAGCAGGGACCCGGAACCCAGAGAAAATGAGGAGAGAGCCTCTGAGTATAGAGGTTCAGGCCATGATGGCCGCTCAGTCTTCTGGCTCACTTTCCCCTCACCGATGTGCTTTCCGAATGGTGGATAAAATCTTGTGGTAAGACACCCTCAAATGGAGGAGCACCTCAAACTTCTGTAGAGAATATCTCTTCTGCCCTGGCCAGGTGGCTCAGTTAGTTAAAGCATCATCCTGTACACCAAGGGGCTGTGGGTTTAATTCCAGGTCAGGGCACATACCTAGGTTGCAGGTTCAATCCCCTGGTGGGGCATGTAAGGGAGGTAACAAATCGATGTTTCTCTCTCACATCGACGTTTCAAGCTCTCTCCCCCTTCCCCTTCCTATCTCTAAAATCAATAAGAACATATCCTTGGGTGAGGATTAAAAATATATATATATCTCCCCTTCTTGCTCATCTGCCATGGGCATGTTCTACCTCCAGGAGGGACTCCTTTCTCCGTCATCACCAAGTGGCAAGTTGTACATCTTTCCTGCTTTTTATATTCCCTCTGTCTTCCAAGTCTTCAAGGTGGAGAAACAAAACAGAATTTAGGGAGCCACGCCCTCTGTCTTTGTTTATGATTGGTTCTATCTCTAGGTAGCCTCAGGGTAAAAATGAGCTGCCTTAAAGTCACCTTGAGTGGCTTTCTAACAGAAGGGGGCGGCACTCCACTGTAGGCAGAGATAATTAAAGGATGATTGAAATTGGGGGGTTTAGCAATAACAATACAGAATTAGAATTCTATTTAAAATCAGTAGCATATTGAATCTTTAAGCAAAATGCAGAATTGAGAGAGCCAGACTTGTAATTTGTTAAGTAAAAATTAGGCATACATTTTTTCATTCATATTTTTATTGTGGTAAAATTTTATATATATATAAAAAATACAAAATTTAACACTTTAGCTATTTTTAAATGTATAATTCAGTGGCATTAAGTACACAATGTTGTGCAACCACCACCACTGTCCGTTTCCAGAACTTGTTCATTACCCCCAATATAAATCTGTACCCATTAGACAACAGGTCCTCACTCCCCCTTATCCCCAGCCCCTGGTAATTTCTGTCTCGATGCATTTGCCTATTCTAGGTGCCTCATACAATATCATCCTTTGTGGCTTATTTCACTTAGCAGAACATTTCCAATGTTCATCCCTATTGTAGCATGCATCAGAGTTCATTCCTTATATGGCTGACTAATATTTTGTTGTGTGTATACATCACATTTTGTTGATGTACTCATTTGTTGATGGATACTTGTATTGTTTCCACCCCTTGGCCATTGTGAATAATGCTGCTATGAATGTGGGTATACTAGTGCAAGTATCTGAGTCCCTGTTTTCAATTTTTTTGTGTGTATCTACAGTACCTAAGAGTGGAAATACTGGTAATTTATGTTTTTAAATAGGAGATTTCTACATATGTCTCATTGGCCAAAACTGATGGCGTCTCCTTACTGCGAGGGGATGAGAAGGAGCTGAGAACACGAAGTTTTATTCCCCCCCCCCGTCCCCCAGCTCCTGTAGTAGAGAAAGGCAAGAAAAGGGGTGAGTGAATCCACCCAAGTATCTGCCACAATATACAACCGTCCTAGACGATGAATCTAGAATTGAGATTCCATGCTCCCACAGCAGTCAATATGGATAAGAATTGATTCCCTAGGGTAACTATAATGTTGTTGGTTCTATAAATTCAAATTCAATGCTGTCCTTTCTTCCTGGATCTAATTTTCAGTGATTTTATGACTTAAAGGAACTGTCTCACCTAGTTTCAGTGGGAATTTAGATAAATCTGCTTTTGATAGGTAATTACCCACAGTTTGGTTTATATATAATAGGCTTTCCAACAGAAGGGGGGGCACTCAACTGTAGATAAAGATAATTAAATGATAATTAAAATTGGGAGGTTTAGCAATAACAATACAAATGGGGAAGGGACGAGATAGCATCTTGAAAAGGAAGTCATTTCTATTAGAATGCTCAGTTGTGCTCTTTAAACACAACTGTTTAAAGATTACTATTCAAAGATTATTGTTCAATTACTCCAATATTTGCTATTTGACTTACCTAAAGACTTTCATTTACCCCCAGAAGTTTGGGAGTAGGATCTAGCCATTGCATTTGTAGACACAAGACATTCAGAAAGAAGACATCCTTATCTTAGATATAATTTAAAATTTTCCAATATTGAGGAGAAAATCACCAAAGTGACAATTTTATCAATGATGGATTCAAGAATGGAGTGAAGGATGGGAAGATCAAAATATGAATTGGGCTTTTTGTATGTGTTTGACACATACATGGCTACAGAAAGAGAAGGATGAGGCTGGTAGGATATCATTTCAGAGGCATGTAACGGAGCCCCCAAGTAACAGTGGGTTGAACAAGAGGGAAGTTTATTTCTCCCTTGGGAAGGTGGTCCAGGGCAGGCATAGTGGCTCTGCTCCGTGGAACCCCCCGGGCACCTTGGCTCCTCTGCATGTTGCTTTGCCATTCCAAGCAGTAGAATGGAAGCAATGGGAAGGGTAAAGCAATGGCACATCCCTTACCTTTAAGAGTGTGACCAGAAGTCACTTCCCACTGTGCTCAGAATTTAGACATATGGCCACACCTCACTGCAAGGGAGTTTTGGGAAATATAGTTTTCATTCTGATGGCCATGTGTCCAGCTAAAAATTAGAAGTAGTACATGAACCAGGAGGTCACGGTTCGATTCCAGGTCAGGGCACATGCCCCGGTTGCGGGCTTGATCTCCAGTAGGGGGCATGCACGAGGCAGTCAATCAATGATTCTTATCATTGATGTTTCTATCTCTCTCTCCCTCTCCCTTCCTCCCTCTGAAATCAATAAAAACATATTTGAAAAAAAGAAATTTATAAAAAAAATTAGGGGTACTATTGTTTAAAAAGAAGAGAATTTGAGATACAATGAATGGTCATTGCTCAAATAAAAGTGTTGCTATTATAGAAAATATAACAATTACTTTAAAGAAAATTGAAAACATTTGGAGCCAGAGGAGATCTTGAATTCGTGCAGAAACAAATCCCTTCCATTCTTTTGACAGATTAGGAATCCATTCTTCCTTAGGAATTTGGGACTTCTCATTACATGGCCAGAGGCAGCTATTGCCCTGCGTTAGCCATCATCCTGAGCAAGAATAGCTCCCAAATAACGATGCTCTTGTAAGAGATGCACATAGCACGAGGCTCTCTCTCTGGCTGCTTGTGCCATTGCAGACTGAGTGACTTCCATACTATTGCCAGTTACTTCCTGTGAAGAGCATGGCAGCCCTTGCCCTGTAATCTTTGTCTGTCCCCACTCATTATTCTAATTTGATGCACAGAAAAGTAGTCAACAGGAAAACTAGGACACAACTGTGGTGCAGGAAGCACCATTGGAAAAGGAGTCAGGGGGTTGTTGGGGAGAAAAAGTTTCTACTGGGCCTCAGGTGGCCCCCGGAGAGAGGTGGATGTAAGGGAGGAAGGTAACCAAGAGCAGGGAAGAAAAATGATGAGTAAAAGGAAATAGTTTCTCTCTCCCTAGTGAAAATGAGGCAGGGCGGGAACTTAGGAATCTCAGCCTCAGGGGGATTGAGGTGGCAGAGACCACTTACCTAACTGCAGTTTGACCTCACAGAAAGGGGGGAAGTGGAGCAATGCTACGGAATCCCAGCAAGAACAGCGGGAACAAGTGTACCACAGTGTGGAGGGAATCTAGGGAAAGCCCCCGATGCCCAGTCTTTAGGAGGCCCGGCAGCCTTCATCCTCACTGGGGCTTCTGCTCCACCAGCCTCACCTGGCTTTCCTTCCCTACAGCCCTCCTGTGTCCATAGTTCCCACCTTACTCAGCCTGGATCCCGTGGTTCATCCCCCAAATGACACTCTTGCATAATATTCACTCTCCCTCCACATTTCCCTCGCAAAACCTCAGCTCTAATTCAACCCATCACTCCCCCCACTCCCTGCTGCCTTCGAGCAGCTGGATGCGGCTGAAGAAAAGCCCATAATTGAGCCAACGCAGCTGAATCTCGGGAGCCCGCAGCCTTGTCCAGCTGCCCTGCACATTGCCATAGTCAAGTCAGTCTCTTCTGAAATGACTATTTTCTACCTTTTCCTCTGTCATCTCACTGTCAATATCAGTTCTCTCCTATTCACCCTTAGCTGTTGGCCTGGCTCCTTTTTTTCACTGAATAAGTAAAAACAATCAGCAGAGAATGCTCTCAAACTCTTCAGACATACCTGCCTGGGGAGGCTGCGCAGGAGCTGCTTCCTGGTTGTTGTGATGAATGCCTCTCCCGCCTCAGGCTCCACTTATGCACTGGTCCCTCATCTCTTGCCTCCTCAAGGTCTTGCTCCTGCAATGAGTCTTTTTCTCTGGTAACATTTCCCAGTTAAGACAATACCTCCTTGAGCCCACAGTCTCCTCCAGCGATGGCTCCGTTTCTCTTCTCTCCTGAAAGGTGTATCTTTGAAATACATATTGACTGGGGCTTTCCCTGTGCTCCTGGCACTGATGATTAGGGCCAAAGATGGGGACAAAGGAGAACGTGTTAAGAGATGATTTAACTGCCTCTGTTGTCCCAACGATCATTTCCCTTTTCCTAGAAATTCTTAGCCTATTTAAAAAAAAATAAGAAAAGGAGACAGGATCACACTGGTTGAGTGTGACCTCCTAGCAAGGAGATCTACCCACCATGATCTTCCAAACATATGTCTTCAGCTCCAATCTCTGCCACACCTTGGAGCTCTATAGCTGCACAAGTCCATTTGTCTACCTGACATTTCCAATTGGAAGTCCAATAGGCACCTCAAATTGGACCTTTTCAATATAGGACTTCATTTTATCCCTCAAATCTGCTCCTACCGCCATCTTTTCCATCTCAGTTTATTAGCCTAGATTTTGCTCAGGTTGAATACCCAGAAATCATCATTGAATCATAGAATCAGTCTAACCACAAGTTATAGCAATTCCATCTTCAAACTATATCTCAGTTGAACAACCTCTCATCACTTCCTCCTGCTGATCTAAGCCACCCCCACCTCTCATTTGGACCTCTGTCATACCCTCCGATCTTCTGGCCTTTCTGCCATAATTCTTGCTTTGCTCTGACACCTGCAGTCTATTTTCCACACAGCAGCGAGTGCTCTGTGTAAAGAGCACGTCAGCGATGAAACCCTCTACTCACAACCATCCAATGGTGTTTATCACACTTTGAATGAAGTCCCCTCCTTAACAAAGCCTACGAGGCTAACATGAACTGGTCCCCCTGCTTCTTGACCTGCACGCACTCTGCTCTGGCCACACTGGGCTTCTCTGGGTATCCCATCTAAGATAAACCCTCTCCCCCACCACTCTCCATCCCCTTAGGAAGCCACCTACTTCCTAGGGCCCCCATGACCCTGGAGACAGCTCTTCTCAGTGATGACCACTGTTGGGCTTGTCATGGGGGAGGGAGTGGCTATAACACCTGGCACCAAATATCCCCCCAGTCAGAAGGGAGAGTGGCTAGAAAAATCAGTGTGGCATTTCTTACGTCCGAGTTTATAGAGTAAAACTCACATCTGCTGAGTAATGGAGCACTGTGGTAAGAGTATACATCCTTCCTGTATTAAAAAAAAATTTTTTTTAACATTGTATAATGTTGATTGAGCAGAGGCAGAGTGACCTGCCTGTACTGTAGACCTAGGCAATGCAGAGAGACATTCTGGAGGGAAGAATGTGGGGTGGGAAGGAATGCCTGCCAATCAGGAAGTATCTCATAAAACTGACGTTTAGAAAAATCTGTTTAAGATCAGAGCTCAGTGACTTTGTCTGGCTGTAGTAATCCTCTTTTCAGGGTCACAGTGGAGTGGAGATTCATTAGTGGTTGACTCTGGCCAGCAGTGAAGGACTTGGACAAAGAAGGACTTGAGTTCAGTCAGGGAGAACCACTGCAGGAAGGAGACAGTTCTACCATACTCTTGTTTAGCGACCATTATCTCGTGCCTGAGGAATAGCCAGGGTTTCGCCAGGATCTGGCCTTGAGGGAGGGCTGTGGGACCTGAGCAACCCCAGGTCCTTGATCATAACCCGGCCCACGAAGGCTGTTGGGATCCTGGAGGGTCAACCTGCCACCCTCTCAGCCATGAGGGAGAGTAAGAGAACTGAGTGCAGACCATGTTCTAGGTGCTATGCAACCTGCTTTACTGGGTTAGTTTAGCATTCCTAGCACTCGTCTTGGGAGGCTCTATCTTGCTGCATCACCTCATGTATTCATTGTTTTAACAAAAGTTTATTGTGCACTCATTATATCCCGGACATTGTTCCAGAAACAATGGTTCCTGGTGGTTACAGGGGTGAAGAAGACTAAGTGGTTGCTTTCATGGAGTTTACGTGCAGGGGGAGGAGACCAAGTAAACAAATGAATAGATGAGTAAATCTGGTATCAGACACGGTAATAGTCACTTGCTAGGCCAGCGATTGCCTAAGTGTGATCCATGGACCTCTGGGGGTTTCTGAGACACATATAGGAGGTCTGGGCAGTCAAAACTATGTGCACAAAAATATTAAGATGTTATTTGCCTTTATCACTCACACTCTCACGAGTGTACAGTGGCCTTTTCCAGAGGCTTCCTGATGTGTGATGATGTCACTCTGGCGGATAATGGAATGCGTGTAATATGGTCAATCTTGATAGATATAACCCACATACATTCAAGCTCTTTGGGGTCCTCAGTAATTTTTTAAGAGTGTAAAGGGGTTCTGAGACCACATAGTTTGGGAACTACTGTGATAGACAGAGACCAGGGTGTTGGGGGGAATTTATAAATTATGGAATCTGTGCAAAACAAAAAAAATCAGTGCTATTCACTTGGGTGAGACTGTGGCTCCCAGGGCAGGGGTCATGACTTCACTCCAGGGAGGCCTGGGCCCTGAGCTTGAGAAGAACCCCAGCGACGTTGGGAATCCGGCTCTGGGGCATCTCCCTCCTAACTGGGCCACGAGCTGATCCCGAGGCTCTGAGGGGCAGTGTTGACCAGCGCCACTCATCAGCAGAAGGTTTCTTCCTGTTCTCTGAGCTGCAGGAAGACTCTCCTGGGGGTTCCACCTCTCACTCTTCCTTTTGCAAACACAAGACTCTCGTGAGGAGCCAGGGAAGCTAGAGTCGGGACCCTTTCTGATAGCAGCTACGACAGGCAGGACGCCTCAAGGCCTCACTGTTCAGCCCCCGTCTCCACACGCCAGAGTCTAGGGCACTGAATTGTGAGGACTTGGTTTATCCCGGCACAGTCTCGGGTGGCACAGGGCAGGGAGCCCAGGGAGCTGGCTCACACCCACGTAAGTTGCCGAGGCTCAGTGTGACATGATGACTTCCGCAGGGCCACCCAGCAAATTGTTCCCCGGTGCGGCTGCCTCGGCCCGACAGTCTGTCAGCCGCATTTATTGGGCACCCGCTAGCAATGTGGATCGGTAGGTGATCCAGACATTGAAGTCGCAGTTCCCAAGAGTTGAGGGCTAAGTTATCTATCTATCTCTCAAACCCCGTCTCCCCGCTGACATCTGGAGAACGAGGTGACACCCACACACCTGAGGCCTCGGCTGCAGCCCAATTAAAGGTTGCCGTTGTTCTTTCTGACCTTGGCGTTTGAGAGGGTGGGCATTGGGCTTTGCTTCCGATTAAACTGCACGAGCGTTCCGAGGTCTAGGCGTTTGGAAATTAATGTAGCCGAATGTGCGTGCATGTGCGCGGCACACTTTGTGGGGTCGCTTTCACGATGACCTGAGATTGATCCCTGGACAGTGACTGATCACTGAGCACTCACTGACTTCCACAGGCAGAAGCAAGCTGCCCAGGAGAAAACCCAAACATGCCACCGGATAAAGGTTTAAATGGGCTTCCTGCCAGTGAAGTGCATTTGATAGTTGAGTGGGTGCAGCCCATGGCAGGAGCGCACACAGCTCACAGGAGATCTGTGGGGCCCTGGGGGGTTGCAGTGTCACTCTGTCTGGGTAAGTGACAGCCAGGATGTGGGATTTGGTGATTATTTTTGGTTTGGTGTGTTTCTAGCTCAGAAGAAAGACTATATATAACATTGAGAGAGGCATAACTTCTAGATTGTCAAGGTGGGTGCTAATAGTGAATGATATACTAATATATGTTACATGGAACCACAGGCCTGCGAGAGCAATGCTCACGCACTCGATGAAAGGATAAATCTTCTGTTGTGTGATGGGGAAGGAGAGCTGGCGATGTAAATGCAGTCTTAATACATTTTCCAGCGTTGGATGTGTAATTAGGCCTTCAGTGACTTCCTCCTCTAAGGAGATTTCACTTTAACGGGCGCTAACTATGGAAGGAGTCTTTTGAAAATGCAGGGGTGAGGATGGGAATGTATTAACCGTAAAGACAGATTATTTCCTTGGCCTTCAAACAAACACCCCCTCCCCACCCCCCCACCAAACGGTCAGCCTAAAAAGTATGTGAAAATGAACCAGGAACAGATAATTTTTACCTCCTAATGCATATGCCATGTTTGGTGACTTAAGGTCCTCCTCCCAAAGGACTTCTGCTTAACAAACACAGTTTCATTGTCTGGAAATTGCACCGTTTATGGTGCAGTCTCATGGTGTCTTGGGAAATTAAAGCATAACTTTGGGTAAATCCAAAATTCAAAGGGAACGTTTAAACACATAGTTTAACCAAAGCCAGTACAACAGAGGCACTCCCCACCCTGTCCCCCACCCTCCAACTTCAGAGAGTGTCTGGGAACAGCCAGGGAAAGTAACAGCCTGAGCAGGACGAGTGTTAGGTCTGACAGCACCAAAAATGCCTGCTGGGTGCCAGGGAGGGAAGGTTTAAGTGAAAAAAGGCGGACACTGAGTTTAAAGATTGGAGACCATGGAGGCAGCCACTCATGTCCCAAGCTCCCCTGTGTGGTTCATTCTGGGGGACACAGTCTTAGAGAGTGGCCCTGGGGCACCCCATCCTATCTTCAGCTTAAATGGCCAGGATCCCTATATGGCTTCAATACACAGGGATTAGTAGTCTATTAGGGGAGGGGATTCTTTCTAACCAATAGTAATTAAAAAACAAACAAACTTGTTTTGGAAGAAAATTAACCTACTCTTCCTCTTTTGGCATTTTACAGAAAATATTTTGAGCTGTCAAAAGGGGGCATCCTTGCTTTTCCAGACAAAAGAAATAACAATTTCAGTTTGCTTTTTGGAGATGCCTCAGCGGGAGTGGTAGGTAGCAGCAGAAATGTAGTGATTCTAAACAGAACAGGTGCTAGTAAGGGCACACAGGGTGGAGGGTTGGGGGCGGGGGTGCGGGCGGACCCTGAGTGTCCTCGAAGGGTGGCCATGGGCCAGCAGCACCAGCATCGCCGGGGAGCCTGTTACAAGTGTGGGGTCTCAGGCTCCAGCCCAGACCTTCTGGATCAGAGTCTGCCTGTCACAAGGTCCTGGGTGGTCAGTGAGGTTCTTCAAGTCTGAGAAGCAGAGCCACATTTCTCAACTCTCCCGGGCAACGGGAGTCACCCTGGGTGCTTGTTCAAAACAGGTTCTTGCGCTTCCCACTCTAACCTCTGACCCAGCGTTTCCAGTCAGGAGGTCTGGTAATCTGTGTATGTCGCACGTGTTCCAGGTGATATTCATCCCGAGTGAAGTGTGAGGAAGACAAGATACTTTTGTTTTTGTAGGGCATACATACTGATCTTTAAAAGACCCTGCCTTCTCCAGAACATGTTTTCCTTTTGAAAAGGTGCGGTCTCCCTTTTCCTCCTCATTCCCACTCAGGATGCTAAGGATGGGGAAGTGGGACGCAGAGGAGAAGCTCCAAGGCGGAGGGTGTAGCAGGAGAGGCCAGAGGGAGACGGGCCTGGTGACTCTGCAAATTTGGATGTTGCCAGCAGAGGGCAGCAAAGCACGCCCTGCGGCCGGGATTTGCTTCTGTGCAGCGTGGCCTGACCAGAGGGAGAAACCGTGCAAGTGGCCTGCTACCTGCTTTGGGACTTTCTGGAGCTTTTGGTGGACCTCAGGTCTGGCTGGACAGCCACTATATTGGTCAAGTCAATGGGGTCGCCATTGGACTGGCCAGTCTGAATGGGAGCCGGGTCAGATCTGAGTCAGTGCTGTCCAGTAAAAATAGAATGTGAGCCACATGGATTATTTTAACTTTTGCAGAAGGTGCATTTAAAAAAAAAGAAAAGAAATAGGTGACATTAACTTCAATAGTATATGTCATTTAACCCAATATATCCAAAATATGATCATTTCAACAGGTAATCAATAATAAAATTCTTTTCCTGGTACTAACTCTGAAATCCAGTGTGTACCTCACACTTGCAGCGCGTTGCAAGTGCTCAGTGACCACCCATGACAGTGGCTGTCATATTGGACGGCGTGGGTCTGAGTAGTGGAAAAGCAGAGAGAAATGGTAAAGGTTAGGACGGGGAACAGGGCAGGATAACGATCTGGCCTCGGGGCAGATGCCGGTGTTTTCATACACGAACAGATATTCCCCGTGGGGCTGCATTGCCGTTGCTTACCGGGCACCTCCTCCATGCCAGGCGCCGGGCTGGGGGCTGGAGATACATGTATTCTCAATCACGGTCTCTGAGGCGGAGGACCTGGGTCCAGATCCATGGGGAGACGGCTGGAAACAGAACCTCTCAGATCTGTGTGGCGGGTGCTGCTGTGGGTTTATGAACAGGCACTGGGGGGACCCGCCCGGGGGAGGGACTTAGACCATTTCCAGGTTTACCCAGCAGTTGTTTGAAACACGCATTTGTTTGGTCTGAGGGAGAAAATCTGGCGGAGGTGACAGGAAAAGCAAGTGCCTTCCCAGCTCACTGCTTGCTGCACAGGGGTTTGTCTGGGGCAGCCCCCTGACCTTTTCCCAAAGGTTGAACCCACCA
>NW_005371410.1:6107570-6176273 GCF_000412655.1 Myotis brandtii
GTGCGGTCTCCATTTCAGTGTGAATTTCCTCATCTTTCCACACAAATGGGTTGAAATCTTTAGGGCATTTTTTTCCTAAAGATGCAGAGAATGGAAGGCCTCCAGCTGTTTGAGGCTCTCTGTCCTCAACGACAATCAAAATTCTCCATCTTTTCTTGTTCTTGGCACTTTCTGATGGAAATAAGATTCCAGCATTTATCTGCACCTGCAATTTTGACAAAAAAGGAAAATTTAAAAGACAAGTGAGAGAATTCTCTGAGGGAAGTCAGTGAGTCGACAGTAGTCAGCCGCCTGCGAAATCTCTTTGCATTCCTCCATCAATTAAGCTACAGTCACATCGGAGAGAACTTAAGTCTGTGAGTAGAAATGCAAAAATGGGCATCGATCAGTTGCAGGAGCCTTCCTTTGGAGTGACTGTTACTTGGCGAGCAGCTGATGACCCATTTGCCATTGAAATGGAGAGGATTTCGAGTCAAAGAGGCCACTTTAAATTATAGATTTGAGTTTAGTTGAAGGTCAAACTCACCTTGCATGAATAAAATCCTCAGAGATTTTTGGAATATACTCAGAAAATGCAGGCTGTCGTGAGCACATAAGGGGATAGGAGTGGTTTAATGTTATTGCCCTCTGCATAATTATTGATCACACGAGCGTGGAAAGGCAGAGTAACAACCTGATGACCATTTTGGTTCTCAGCAGCTATCACCATGAGTTTAGACAGGAGGTTGCCTGGAGACCTGGGTAGATTGTTCAGGGAATTTGGAACTGGCTGTCGACGTCATTTTGGCTCAACAGATGGCAAAAATGACCCCTTGTGAGGTGAAAGATTAGATAGCTAATCCCACGTGACAGAAATAATCTCCCGTCTCCAGGAATTTGGGAACCATCTGTGGGATCATAATGTTGATCTGGTTACCTGGATGCATATGTTACCTGACTCAAAGCTTCCTGGCAGCCAAGAAGAAGAGAGAAATAGAGTGGGTTACCCACTTATCATTTAGGAGGGAGTAACGCACTCAGCGCTCCAAGGAAACTGGGACCTTCGCAAGGAAGCATTTAAAATATTTGACTCATGGCTCTGAGATTCTTTCCAAAGCTACCAGTTCACCTTGAAGATGAATGATGAGGGTTTAGGAAAGTGTAAACGCACTTATTTTCCAACCTGTTCATATGAATTAACTTCTTGTCCCAACCCCTCCCCGCAACGCTAATCTAAAGCCTGTGTTTTCTCCCAGGCTTGCTGAGTTAATTGGATTACAGAGATAATCCTCTCGCAATATAAAGTAATCTCTGCAGGTTTTGGAATCTACATTCTGTTACATTTTGTAGGATTATCTCTCAAAGGCCACAGATTAGGAAGACTGGTTGGTGCAAATAAACTGAAGTCCATGCTGTAACCCATTCCAGTGAAGGTGGGGCCTGGGAGGCCTCGGGGTTACAATGAAGGAGAGAAGGCTAGGCTAGCAGCCTGAATACCTGAGTCCTAATCTCAGTATTGCTGCTACTTCGTAGTCTTATTTATGGCAACCACTTTACTTCTTTGAGACTCAGTTTCCTGTGCAAAATGAGGAGGTAGTACTAAACCAACATTTCTCAAAATGTGGTTCAAAGAAACCTGGCTCTTCAAAATGATAATAAAAATTCCATGAATAAAGAATTGGAGATCAAGTACATTTTGAGAAATTTGCATATCTCATCTCCCTCTAAACCAGTGGTTCTCAACCTTCCTAATGCCGCGACCCTTTAATACAGTTCCTCATGTTGTGGTGACCCCAACCATAAAATTATTTTCATTGCTACTTCATAACTGTAATTTTGCTGCTGTTATGAATCTTAATGTAAATATCTGATATGCAGGATTAATTTTGCTACTGTTATGAATCGTAATGTATAAATCTGATGCAGGAGGTATTTAGGCAACCCCTGTGAAAGGGTTGTTCGACCCCCAAAGGGGTCACAACCCACAGGTTGAGAACTGCATCCCGATGTTCATTAGCATATGATAGGGTTCTTAAGAGTTCCATAGTAAAGAAACATATATATATATGCATACGTAATGTATTTTACATATGTACATGTCTTTTCAAATGCAGGAAGTTTTAAACTTTTTTTGGTCATATAATCCTTTTTTTCTAAAGAAAACTTAGCTTCTGGAATATGGTTGGTAAATGTTGAACTAGATCAGGACTCTTAAAATTGTTGAAAATTCTGCCCGGCCCGTGTGGCTCAATGGTTGAGTGTTGACCCATGAACATTGATTTGATTCCCAGTCAGGGCGTATGCCCAGGTTGTAGCTCGGTCCCCAATGTGATTCTCTCTCATCATTGATGTTTCTATCTCTCTCTCTCTCTCCCTTCCTCACTCTGAAATTAATAAAAACATGTATTTTTAAAAATTCTTGAAAATTCCAAGGAGCATATATTTATGTGAGTTATTCTATTGTTATTTATCATATTATACATTAAAAATACATTTAAAAATATTTAGTAAGTCAGTGATGATAAAAATAATAAACACATTGCATATAAATATAAATAACATTTAAAAAGTAGCTATATTTTCAAAACCAAAAAGTATTGAGAAGCATAACATTGTTTTACATGTTTGCAAATATCTTTAACATCTGCTTAGGTAGAAGGCATCCAGTTTCTTATATCTGCTCTACATTCAATCTGTTGTGATATGTTAATTTGCTGGAGTATATGAAGAAAATCCAACGTTAGAGAGATACGTAATTGGAAAAGGGAGGAGAATTCTGATAAATGTGGAATATGAAATGATACCAACGAGCTTTTCAGGTTCTGTTTCATTAAAATCCATCAGTCCACCTTGTATTTTGAATGGATTGTTTACTCCCACAGGATTTTATAACATCATATATTCATCAATTAGAAAATGGTGGTTGACTGAGTTATGCATATGTGCCTCCAATTGTTGACACATCCATTATACAATATCAAATATACATTATTACATATACAATACCAAAAATCCACATTTGCGAAAATCACTACATATCTATCAGAAAAGTCTTTAAGTTTTGGGAAGCTGTCAAGCTCACTGTGGTACAATTTTTCCAAACTTCACCATTTTATTTGAAAGCCCAAATTTTATCATTCATCACAAATATGTCTGTTGTTTTCCTTAAAGCAGTAGGCTGACTTGATTGTTTTTGAGAAGATAGCTGCCTCAGACCCAAGTCTGAAGAACCACAGCTCATCAGGTGTTCTCACGAATACAGATGATGCCTCATGGTGAGATCAGCTGGGTTGGCTTAAGGCTCAGCAGTCTTCCAAGGGCTTCTGCTCAGGACCATTGTCCTAGGAATTCCACAGATGTGGCGCACGTACTTCCTATTTCGTCCCATAGCATGTTAACTCAAAGGCCGAGATTTAACAAAATTAATAATTTTTGCAGTTTCATCAGGGATATTCTTCAGGGACATGGGCTCTATCCTTTTTAACTGCTACTCTCTAACAGTTTGGTGCCACTGCTTCGTCTCATGCTAAGGCACCAGCAGTTTTAGCCACCGTTGCTTTTGTATCATTAGTGCAAATGTCATCACAGTGAAAAAGACAAATAGTGTCTTAGTATTATTATGAAATAACCTTTGACCTCTCTGATGCCACCGGAATACTCTTGGGGACCTTCAGGGGTCTGTGGGCATCCCTGTGACAACCACTGGACTAGGTCATCTTACAGGTCCTGCTCAGCTTAGGAATCTAAGATAAGGACAAATACTAGTATAGATTCCCTTACATTTCACGGCTCGTCCCTCTTTGTGTGCATTGTGTGCAGTTGTCTGGAACATGGGTTGAAATAACCTTTGGGGACCTTCAGGAGTCTGTGGGCATCCCTGTGAGGACCACTGGACTAGGTCATCTTGCAGGTCCTGCTCAACTATAAGAATCTAAGATAAAGACAAATACTAGTATAGATTCCCTTACATTTCACAGCTCGTCCCTCTTTGTGTGCATTGTGTGCAGTTGTCTGGAACATGGGGTTCAGTCTGTGACCCTGGATCAAAGTAAAACAAAGCCCAGTGGTTAAAAGCATGGAGTCTGGAACCGAACTGTGTTGATTTGAATCCCGGCTCCTCCACTTCCAACTGTGTGACTCTGGGCAAGTTACTTAACCTCTCAATGCCTTGGCTTTCTTCTCTCGAAAAGGGGCATCATAAAATATATTTAAAAAAAAAAAGAGGTTGTTGTGAGGATTAAATGAGCTAAGGATTAAACGAGCTAAGGTAAAGTGATTAGAACAGTGCCTGATGCGTAGCCAGCCCTCAGTACATGTTCCCTTTCTTATGATTACCAATCCATGGGAGGCCATATACCCCTAACTTCATGAGAGCATAAGGTGGAGACTGGTCGCCCCTGCCCCGAGGTCTGCCAGGGCTCTCCGCGTGCTGGCAGTCAGTTGGCTGGGCAGCATCTCTATATGATGACTGCCATCCCACCATTTTGTATCCAGCCAGCTTGGGGTTGGGAGTTTCTATTCTTTTTTAAATATATTTTTTGTTGATTACACAGAGGAAGGGAGAGGGAGAGAGAGAGAAATATCAATGATGAGAGAGAATCACTGATTGGCTGCCTCCTGCACTCCCCACACTGGGGATCAAGCCTGAAACCCAAGCATGTGCCCCTGACCGGGAATCGAACCTGTGACCTCCTGGTTCATAGATCGATGCTCAACCACGGAGCCATGCCAGCCGGGCAGGAGTTTCTATTCTTAACACCCAGAATAGCCTTAATAAGATGAGAGCCCATCTTGTGTAGTAAAAACAGCTGTGTATTTTGGCTTGGCAGATCTGTCCTTTTAGTTTACAAGGAATCCCCTCTATCCTCTTCCAGTGTAGAGGAGGTTGTTGAAATAAAGCCTCCACTTTCTTGTTAACACCTTGTGGTTTGATTTCTGGTTAATTAGGACCACAACAGCCACTGATCTCTCTGGTGAACACTTGGTCATTGGGTACCTAATTAGGGGCTTCCTTGTACCTGACCAAAAAAATCATTTAGATTTTTTCTATATTAAGAAACATTTGCCAAAACCGGTTTGGCTCGGTGGATAGAGCGTCAGCCTGCGGACTCAAGGGTCCCGGGTTCGATGCCGGTCAAGGGCATGTACCTTGGTTGCGGGCACATCCCCAGTGGGGAGTGTCCAGTAGTTCCTAGTCCACCATCTGAAGATGGTATTTGCCTCTTCTGGTTTTTTTTCTTCCCATCAGTTCTTCCCTCTTCTGTCTACAAAACCATAACGATCCAGTGGTAACCTTGAGATGCCCTTTAACAAGTCATCATGAATTATAAGATACACATTGCTTTAATCCCAGCTTTTGGATATGGGGGGGAAAGAATCATGTACAAATATTGTTCAGAAAATTATTTCAGTGCCAGAAATATTGAAGTGAATTTTAGAAACAAGGAAATATAGTGCAAGGGGAAGGAGATTGAATGCTTTAATATTTTAGTGCCATGTACATATGTGCCATTCATATAAAAAATGTATATCTGATCAGTGGACTGTGTCTAGAATATATAAAGAACTCTTACAACTCAATAATAATAAGACAAATAACCCAATTAAAAATGACTCGAATAGACGTTTCTCCAAAGAAGATATACTAATGACCAATAAGTGTATGAAGATGCTCAATATCAGTGAAGTGCAAATCATGGGCTACCACTTCATCATCAACAAGATGGCTACAATCAGAAAGTCAGATACTAACAAGTGCTGGTGAGGATGTGGAGAAATAGGAACTCTCACGCCCGGCTGGTGGGCATGTAAAATGGGACACAGACTGGCAGTTTCCCAAGGAGTTAAACATAAAGTTATGAGCTGACCCAGCTCTGCTTCTATCTCACCAAGCAACCTTCAGATGAGGAATTCAGCTGGACACAGAGAAAGGGTGGATCTTGGGTTAGGGAACTGGAACTTTCTGTGGAGATGACCTATGTGAAAAGAATAAAATGCTGTTTGGATACATATTTTAGTTTCTTGTGAATTTAATTAACTGGAGTTTAGTACTCTCAGTACTAAACTGATCATCTCTGGGTTTGTTGATTAGGTCCATTGTCAAACACTTCAGGTTGAAAGTCCGATGCTGGACAGTGATGTATTCATCGAGACCATCCATGCTATGAGGTCTCTCAAAGGCCTGGCAACTGACTTTCCCTAGATGGCACCCATGACCTTTCTGCTCACACATCTTTCTAACTATAACCAGTCTGGCATCATGATACATATGCTGACATTGATCTTCAGTGGCCCGAGCAAGAATCCTGCCAGCTCTGTGGACCAACCAGCCAGTTTTTAAGCGAGACCTTTAATTGCTATTGACTGATCTGACATTGTGAGTGTGGACCTGTGGTCATTTGTTTGGCTGCTTTGACTTGGGAGGGTGAAAAATGCACTCAGTAGTGGAATAGTGTTTGACCTGCCGGGAGACTCAATGGCCTAGAACTTGTTAGTGAGGCAATTTTGTGCGCGTCTCTTCTGCTCTCTGACCTGCTTTTTCGGCTGGTGGGAGCACGGAGCGGGAGGCGCAGGAAGGCACATTCTCCAGGCCAGCGATGCAGAGGGAGATGGGTGGACTGTCCAGGAAGTGGGCTGCACTGCATGAGCAAGGATGACGAAAGCACATTTTGAGGCCATACCATCTCATTGGGGTTTCATTTATTCAACAAACGATTTACTTGGTTTTAGTAGACGGCAAAGAAAATAAACTATCCACTTCCCTCAAGGAGTTTATATCCTGAAATATGGGTAAGGTGAGCATGTTAACTAATCTGCTAATGGGGACACCTAATTGGTTGCATTGTCAGATTTATGGTCATCGGTGCTAACTAGTTAAGTCAGCTGCTGCCGGAAAGTTCAGAAGGTATGGGTCTGGGGAGGGTGGAAAGGACACAGATAATGATAAAATTCAGGTGCTTCTACACTGAGGATGGGCACCCAGGGCAAGCTTGAGCAGCAGGATCTGGGGATGAGAGGTGCATATTGCCTTGCCTATGTAGCCAAAATGCATGTGCTTCCTTCTCTAGCACCCATCCCAAAGGGCCCCGTGTTTTGGGAGCCCTGTAGTAATCACCGACTTGCTAGAGTGCACAGTGATTGCCACACTGAGAAGACAAAGCTCAGTTTTGGTGGAAAGACAGGAGCTGGGGTGGTGACTGTAGGCCTGTCAGAGGCTAAGTGAAAAGAGTTGGCGGGAAAGTGGGTTAGCAGAGAATCTGGGGACAGAAGCTAAGAGGAAAAGAAGAAACCCAGAAAGAGGAGAAGCTGGTTCGAGGTTGGGCAATAAGGGGCAGAGAGGGTCTAGTAGGGGCTCTTGGCCCGCACAAGGCCCTCTGCGTGATGGATGGTCTGCACAGAGTTCTATTTCCATTTCTCCCGACTGTTGTTGTTTGAGCTTTAAAATATTATGAGGTGCAGCAGAGAGAGAGGAATGGCATGAAATATAGCCGGAGTTTGACAGTAGCAAATATACCGAGGTGGCCAAATGAAAACAAGAAGATAAGAATAGATTAGGATATTAAGAAAAACAGGGTATTTCTTAAAAAAAAAAAAAAAGAGGAAGAGAAACTCAAGTCAAAAGAGGCATTTAAAGAAAGTGAATTTTACTAACGCGCTGGGAATTGGAAGCTGGCACAAGAAAACAAATACTATTCACAGGGGGCAGGTCTAGGTTTGGGGGCCAGGAGCTTAATCAGTTTGGGGAGGGGGCTTTATGAAAGAAAGACCACAAATGATGAAGATGAAATTAGAAACAGGCCTTGGAAGGGGACTGTGCTGGGGGTGGGCCCTGGAGCTTAAACTTCAATAGCTTCACAGTAGATCCCACTGCCTTCTGGGGTGGGGGTTCACTGATCTCCCCAGCACCACCCAAGCCCTCCAACCCCCATTCCAGGTAACCTTTAGTACAATCTGTTGAAGGGGCCCGTTTGCTGGCCTTCCCAGGTGGCCCCTGTCTCCTGGGCACAGGTGAAGCTCCTCAGCAGGCACACCGGACCCTCTGTAGACCAGCCTGGTCCTTCCCCTTCTGCTTTCAACGTTACAGGTCACCAGCTCCACCTTTCTTGTCACTCCCCTAATTCTCCATCAATATACGAAATACTCATTCCATTGCCTATGCCTGGACTGGCGGTCTTCTAGTCAAAGCAAAACAAGGAAGTGGCCAATTATTTTCTTGAAGGTGCTTTGCCCTCCATGGTGGATGTGTCTGTCACCTCCAGGGTCTCAGTTATGATCTTGTGGGATGGCTAGCTAGTCTCCCTATGGGCATAAGCAGAGAAAAGTTAGCATGTCTTCCCCCTCAATTAAGTGATATTTTTAAAAGAGACTTTTTATTGAAACAACTAAGCATAAACTAATATTACTGACAATTTTATTCCAATGGGTGACACACAATTTAGTCAAGAGGTGAAGAACTGTGAATGAGGATGCTTAATTAGGTACCACTCTTATTGGCCCTTAATTCCATTGCTGCTTGAGTAAAATGTTGCCTTCATTCATTCATTCAGACATTCATTCATTTACAACCTACTACTCACACTCAATGCCAGTCATCAAGAAGCTTTCTGCAATCTAAATCAAATGTCGTAAAACCTCATTAATCGAATGCCACTGGCTCAGTAGAGGACATTTACTGTATTCATGTTTGGTGTCATTCATTCAGATGATGTTAATTCAAAACCCTCCTTACAGTGCTCAAGACTTCACTTTAATTGAGAATATCGGTTCCAATTTCTGCCAATTATATCCCACGTGGAACTCCAACGCACACTAGCCCCAGGATATCTTCAAGGGATATAGTCAAGAGGGCTTTGCAATCTCCAAATTTGGGAACTCCAAAACAGTGCTTCTTGGAGAGTGTTGTGGAGATGAAGACAAACAGAGAAACAAAGCTGTGCTGAGATGCTGGTGCTGGTGCTGGGCTCCCACACAGAGAACCTAGCAGGTCAGTGGTGTGGGATACTGAGGGTTTCCGGAAGGACTGAGTATTTAAGAACGGTGTCAAAGCAAGATAATGAGGCAAGACTTGAGAGCATCTTGGTAAAAAGATAAAGAGAGCTCAGAGGCAAAAATGGAGAGAGATGTGAGAAGTACGTGGGGGAAAAGGCTAAAGACGAACAAACTGAGCAGAAACAGGCTTCCATTAGGCCCTGCTTTAAAATTGACGATAGGAAGAAGCCCCAGGGTGTTGTGTAACAGATCACCCCCACCTTTGTGACTTAACACCCATTGACGGTCTCACAGTTTCTGTAAGTGAGAAGTCTGGGCACAGAATAGCTGGGTTCTCTGCTCAGGGTCTCAGAATGCTGAAACCAAGGTGTTGGCAGGGCCACGTTCTCACCTGGAGCTCCGGGTTCACTTCACACTCCTTCAGGTCGTTGGCAGAATGCAGCTCCTTGTGGTTATAGGGCTGAACCCCACTTTCTTGCTGGACATCAGCGGGGGTTGATCTCAGTTCCCAAGGCTGCTCTCGAGTCCACGTGGCCCACTCTGTAGGCAATTTACAATATGGCTGTGCTCTCTGCCAGGCCAAAAGGAGAGTGTCTGTTGCTGCTTCTTGTCTCTTTTCAGGACTCAGCTGATTAGATGAGGTCAACCCAAGGTGATCTCCTTTCTTATTAACTCAAAGCAAAGGCAGCTGATTAGGATCTTAATCGCATCCGCAAAGCAAAATCCCTTGTTCCGTACATATAACATATTCGCAGGAATGAGTAGTCATCATCTTCAGGTCCTGCCTACACTGAAGGAGGCAGTGTTATACAGGGTATGTATACCAGGGGGTGGAAATCTTGGGGGACATCTTAGAATTCTGTTTGCCACAATGAGCTAAACCAAAAATAGAAAAACATTTTTGTTGTGGGCCTTAAAGTCATTTGGGTTCTTAAATAGGAATTCAGTAAACACAATGCCTATCGATGCAATGTTCAGGCGATAACAATTACAAACGTTTGACCAGCTGAACAAAAATCTCCAGGAACTGTAACACTGGGCCATCCCTTTGGCTAACGTTCCAAATTGAGGCAGCAACAGAGGAAGGGGAGTCTGGTAGGGTTTGAGAGGGGATGGAATTCCAGTTCTTTCTCTTGGGCCCAGGGAGCTCATTATATATGACTGCCAGTTTAGTCCTGAGCAACCATTCAGATTAAAGGCCACTGGCAATACCCAGGGCCCCTAAGAGAAGTTCTTCAGGGAGAAAGCTCCTAGCAGAGGAATGTCAGGATGGTGTGTGTTTTCTGGAGCCATGCAGGGGTGTGTGGGAGTGAGGGTGATGGGGAGGTGTTGAGAATTCAATTTAACATTTAATACCCAAAAGGGTTAAAGGGGTGCCCATCTTTAACCTCTACACTCACTCTTTATGGACAGACATTCAAGATGTTGCATTTGAAAAGGCAACTGATCTCAGACCTGCTCCCCTCTTACTGCCAGAGGCTCTTGGGTGGGTCAGTGAAGGGCCTAGTGGAGCTCTGGGAGTACTGGTCACCATGTTACACAGAACTACATTTTATCTCACAAATATTAAGCTGCTAAGCTCCATCATCACAAACATCTACATTCCTTCAGTGGTCAAAATCCAGGGAGAAGGGAGGAGTGGGTTGTCAGGGCCCTTCCAGTTCTAAATAGATGCCCTGCTCAGCCGGACTGGAGCAGGGGAGACGGGTGAGGAGTGGATCAGGGATCCTCATAATCATGGGAACCAATTAGATAAATCCAGCTATAAAGACTTGGACTTTGAGTTCATCATATTTGAGGTTCCATTCTCTGAGACTGTCCCTGGCAACCACTATCCCATGGGATGAACCAGTTAAACTCATGTTCACAAAGCTGATGGACAGAATGCCATAGATGTCAGAAAAAGGTCTCAATGGAACCAAAAAAGCAACAAAACTCTGACATACCAGAGTCTGCAGGAACAACCTGCATTGGGAGCTTACAAAACAGGAGCCGTGCAAAAGTCTGCTGAGGGTACAATCCAATGCTGGCCAGGTGGCTCAGCTCAATCACTAGTGATAAGAGACACCCTCCTTGCAGTGCCTAGACCAGTGGTTCTCAACCTTCCTAATGCCGCAACTCTTTAATACAGTTCCTCATGTTGTGGTGACCCCCAACCATAAAATTATTTTTGTTGCTACTTCATAACTGTTATTTTGCTACTGTTATGAATTGTAATGTAAATATCTGATATGCAGGATGTATTTTCATTGTTACAAATTGAACATAATTAAAGTATAGTGATTAGTCACAAAAACAATATGTAATTATATATGTGTTTTCTGATGGTCTTAGGCGACCCCTGTGAAAGGGTCGTTCGACCCTCAAAGGGGTCTCAGCCCACAGGTTGAGAACCGCTGGCCTAGACTTAAATAAATGTCTCAGTAGAGTGGCAGCTCACACAGCTCGTGGCCTTACATTTCCTCACGAAGAGTGCTACGTTTTGGTGAGCATTGAGGGTCAACTGTTTTCTCTGCATGAAGGCCCGGCCTGACCACTTAGAAAGAAGAAGGAGCCCCACTCTACAGCTGTCCTCTACTGTCCCACTGTCTGCCAGGAACTGTTCTAAGTGATGTGTGTAGGTACGATGGTCCCTTTTTACAGATGGGGACACTCAGGCATAGAGAGGCCCATCGTTTGAGGCCATCTGAATAACAGTGGCAGAACCGGGATCTCAGCAAGTCAGCATCAGGTCAGAGTCCTCGTGGTTAGGGGCCATTCTGGCCTCCTGCTGTGCTGTACAAGCAGGAGAGAGCGCCCACAGAACTTGGCACTGTTTTTCAGGCAGGTAACACAAATTGGGTAAAAATGTCTACAGCATGGAGGGCAGTAAAGGGGATTGTCGGGTGCCTCGATGGTAATGATGGGCCTACGGAGGTGTCCCTTTCTCTCTCCAGTGCTCACTGCCTGCAGGATTATTGATTGCAGCATTACAGAAACGCCACTCTCCACTTCAGGGCCATTGGTACTTGCAGCGCCAGATGGCTGTCCTCAGGGTTCACTGCAGCTGAGCATAAATATGAAGCCCCCCCTTTCTAAGGGGGGGGGCAACGATGCCCAGGTGTGTGGTTCCGGAGTCATTCTGCCTTGAGTAAATCAGTAGGTTCATATTAGAAAACACGTGTTAATTTATTACAGCAAGATTTTATGTCTTAGTCAGTCATTAGCAAAATTCCGTACCAGAAATTCTTTCCTCTTTAATCTTGGTGGGATTGGTATTACACATAACTCGACTATTAAGACAAGAATATCTTGCAGATGGGGAGGTCGTTAATCTAAAGGGTTTTTGCAGTGTGAAATGCAAATGCTCAGTGACAGGTACGCCGGGATCCCCCAAAGTCTTCTTAATCTGCCATAAAGGGATCTAAGGAAAGGTTTGATTGTTTTGTTAACACAAATAAGAAGCCTTTCTGCAGCTCAACTCTCTGTGCAGCTCCAATTCCTTTACCATTTGTTCAGATGAGCCATTCAGCCTCCAGAGAGTCCGTTCATCAACACCTTCTTTCTCTCTGTGTTTCCCAACGACAGACCTGGGGCTTGGGGTTCACAGCCACAGAAGGTGAGGGTAAAGCAAAGGTGCGCTCTCTCCAGTATCTCCTCCGTGGGCCTCTGTGGCTCCTCCTCCCTCTGGGGTAGCACGCCTGGGCGTTTCCCTACACTGTCTGCTGGGTTGATGGCGCCATTGGTCAATTCTGGGACATGAGCGATGTTGAGCCATCCTTGCAGCAAAGCAGCCCTGACTCTAACCCAGCTCTGCCACAAGGTAGTTGTGTGACCTTGGGCAAGTCATCCCTAGTGCCTCAGCTTCCCCAGGTGGGACTAATGATTGCTCAAGTCCCTTCAGCTTTAAATATTATTCTGCAATCTCTGCTTCACAACATGCAGAGGCCCTCAGTGAAGAATCTCACAGTTAGCTCACTTTATTCAGTATGTTATGCCTCCTAATGTTTTCACAGTAGCACAGACAATGCTCTGGTAGAGAGTGTTAAAAGGGTGGGCTCTGGTGTTGAACTATCCAGCTCAAACCCTGCTATGAGTGATGTGGGGCAAATGTTGTAACCTGTATATGCCTTAGTTCCCTCATCTAAGAGTACTAGTAGTACCAAACTCATAGTGAACTTGTGAGATTTAAATAAGCTAATATGCATAAACTACTTAACACAGTTCTTGGTATACCTAAATACTAAATGTTAGCTGTATTATTAAATTTATTCTCTACAACTTGGAAGAACTATGGGCTTAAATTTCTCTTGCAAATATAACCAGCAAACCACTTCCCCCTTCAAAAAAAATCAGTCTTTATTTAGAGACTGGTGTAGAGAGGTGTCGAATCTCCCTCCCCTAGCACCCCCTCATACCCCAGGTTTTTACAAGAGTGTTGACTTCACTTGGGAGGATGAAGATGAGGCTAGGGCCTTCTTTGGAAGTCCCTGCAGCAAGCCTTCCTGAGGTTGGCCCATGATCTGCTCCTGTTTTGCCTTTCTGGAGCCCACAGGCACTCTGCCCGCCAGTGGCCCGACTGTGTGCAGCTTTCTGGCTTGCCTAACCCCAGAACCTGTGGAGCACTTGTGGCACCTTCAGTGGTCTTGTGGCAGCAAGGGATCTTGATGTCTTTCGACACTCACTCTTTCCTCTCCCTTTTCTTAGGTGCCCCCCCCCCATATTTACCTCCCCCCCGGAGACCCATTGTTTTCTCTTCATCCCCAAAGAGTCCTCCATATTTTCCTCCCCCAGACCCATTGTTTTCTCTTCATCCCCAAAGAGTCCTCCAAGGACTCATCTGCACTGGTCTCAGCTTAGTGCCTTGCAAAAAAACCAACAAAACAAAATTCTGTCCCTCTGCACCTTTCAAGGAAAACGATCAGCCCAAAAAGTTTAGGAAAAAAATTCATTATCTTTAATGGGATTTCGTTACCAGCCGGGGCCAGGAGGGACCAGAGTTCCCAGGAAATCTAAATTAATAAGTGCCCTACCAAGGGGGGAGGGGCGCAACCAAACCCAAGATATAATTTCTTTTTTGAACTTTGCAATGAACAGAAAACCAAAAATGCCGTCTAGCTAGGAAGAAAGATGGAAAGCATCTGCGAGAACCCCAGGACTGTTTGGAATCCATTTTGAGCAAAGTGGAAATATTTGGATGAGTGAAACGGCTGCTCTCTTTTAATTGGCATCTGGTTGATCAGGGACTGCTGTCTACGACCGTGAGAGGGTTGTCAGGAAAATCAGCGTAAAGAACATTTCACTAACAAATTCCTAATTTCATCTGCGCCAGCCACAAAACTTATTGTGCTCATTTTGGCTCTCGAACGAAAGAGCAACTGGCGGGTACCTTTGGGGTCTCGGAAGAAGATTTAGAGAGGTTTGTTAGTCTATTAGGAAGCAGAGGGAGCGGCTCTTCCCTTCAGCTGTAAACTCTGGAGAAGTCTATTAGAAACTCTCCATGTAGAGCGCGAATCGCCTTCCCCTTTGATTCCATCACCCTGAGTCATTAGGCTGGATGAACGCCACTTTAGACTGTGCACTATAAATAATTAAAACGTAGAAACATGTGCGGTCACCTGATTTAGCCCCAAGAGGAAGTGGTAATGCAGAGGATGTCTGACTTTGTGCCGAGCTTCTTGCTGATGGCCAGGATTTTACTAGTAAAACTGCATCTCTAGTCCCAGCCCAGTCCTCTAAGCAGCAGCTCCTCCTTGCAAACTAGCACCATCCTGGCATTTGCTGCACCTGACAAACTGCACCCAGGGAATCCTGAAACTAGCACCTACCCCTCTAGGCTAGGTGTTCGTCCTGGTGTTATGTTTCAAGGCTATAGCTCCAATCATCAAGCCACCGGGCACGGCAGGTGGTATTCTCTAAGAGGCGCCATGTATCAGTTTCCTAGGGCTGCCGTAACAAATGACCACAGACTTGGTGGCTTCAAACTACAGAAATGTATTCTCTCACAGTTCTAGAGACCAGAAGTCCAAAATCAAGGTATCAGCAGCTCCCTCCAGAGGCTCTAGGGGAGGGTCCTTCCTTGCCTCTTCCAGCTTTCGGTGGCTCCTAGTGTTCTTGGCTTGTGGCGGTGCAACTCCAATGTCTGCCTCTGTATTCACATGGCCTTCATTTCTGTGTGTCATCACCTCTTTTAATGAGGATATCAATCTTTGGATTTAGGGCCTATTCTAATTCAATATGACCTCAACTTAATTAAATCGGCAAAACCCCTATTTCCAAATAAGGTCACATTCTGAGAGTTTCTGTGTGTCTGTCTCCTCTGTGTCTGTGTGTCATCTCCTCTTTTAATGAGGACATCAATCTTTGGATTTAGGGCCTACTCTAATTCAATATGACCTCAACTTAATTACATCAGCAAAACCCCTATTTCCAAATAAGGTCACATTCTGAGATCCTGGGTAGACATGAACTATTTTGGGGGGTGTCAGGCGCAGGGGGGTGGGCACACCATTTAACCCAATACAGCCTACAACAATATTTCCTATCCCATATGTGCTTCTGGAACCTTGTCACTGTCCCGTTAAGAGGTGAAGTTTATGCCCTCTCCCCTTTCTAATGGCTTTAATTAATAGAGAACAGCAGAAATGATGCTAGGTCATTAAAGACATACATACAGTCTCCGCCTGCCTCTCTCTCTTGTGATGCTTGCCCTTAGAATGAGCCACCATTCAGTGAAGGACCCCAGGCACATGGCGGGGACTACATGGAGAAAAACTAAGGGCTCCCGCCCCTCAGCCCCAGCTGACCACTGACTGACCACCATCAGTAAGGTGCCAGCTGTGTGAATGCGCCATCTGGGAAGAGGGTCCCCTGGTCAGCTGCCCAGACCGATGCTGCATGGAGCACAGAAGACCCTTCACTACTGAGCCCTGCCAAATTGCACATTTTTAAGCAAAAGATTGTTGTTTTAAGCCACTTGTTTTGGAGTGGTTTTTAATACAACATTAGATATCTGAAACTCGGAGCCTACAACCTTCAGAGCATTGTAATTCCTCTCGCTCACCTCAGAGCCCTCTTTCTGCCTCTAACTGTTTAGTCCATAAGTCTCTTCCCATCCCCCTGCCCCCACCTAGCTGGGCACCTAATAATTTCTCTCCGGATCACATCCTTAGCAAATTAACTTGCCTCTGGACTTCAGTCCTCCCTTTCTCCATCCTACCAGATGATCTCTGTATCGAATTTTGGTCTTGCCCCAAATTCATTGATGGCTCTCCATTGCTTAGAGCCTTTACCCACATGCCTTAACTGAGAGATAAGACTTCTTTAATATGGCCTCAGTTTACTTTTCCTGCCTTATCTCCTATGCCTTCTCCATAAGGATTCTTCCTACATACCAGATTATTCACTGTTCCAAACACACCTCCTCCAAGAAGCCTTCCCAGGTCCCTTAGCCCAAAATGATCTTGGCTTTCCTCCAAACTCTTCTTACCTCTTCTCCAATCAAACCAATGGTTTGCAGCTCTGTGACCATACCCTTGTGCATGCTACATGTTGTTCCTTCACCCTTTTCCAGTGGGCCAACTCACACTAAACTTCGTACCTCAACTCAATATCTTTTTTTTTTTTTGAGGAATTTTCTGTGATCCACTTGATCTGGCTTAAATATCCAAATGTATGATTACCCTGGGCTCAGAATAGATCCCTTGTCTATCTCTGTGGCTGTGGGA
The DNA here is from genome assembly GCF_000412655.1 of Myotis brandtii. Classification (NCBI taxonomy): domain Eukaryota; kingdom Metazoa; phylum Chordata; class Mammalia; order Chiroptera; family Vespertilionidae; genus Myotis; species Myotis brandtii. Next base: position 6,124,244 of record NW_005371410.1, read on the forward strand.
GGGCATGGCCTGGATCTTTAACTCCTGCACCCCATGTACTAGTATGCAGCCCATGGAAAGTGTTCCATAATGTTTGTTGAATGACTAAATGTTGAATACACCAGGAACTCACTAGAAAGATCTCAAAGACCTTTCAACATGGCTTTGTAGGAAAAGGATTTGGAAATAAGTTTTTGCTTAGCCATTTAAGGTTTGGGGCTGTATTTCAGGTTCCATGAGTTAATTTTTGAGCTTGGTTCTAGGTAAAAGAACTCTGTAAATACCCTTTCATTGGGCCCCTACATATTTTGGTAATGAAAAAACGTTTTAGGCAGAAGACAGTCAATTTAGCATTTTGATAATTATTCTTTGTGTAAAAATCTTATTTCTTCAACAGATTTATACATTTTCAAGTATTGGGACTGCGTATTTTCTCTCTCCTGATTCTCTCATAACCCCTATTTTAATTTGGGAATAAGCACCTCAATATTTATTCAGCAGATTTTTGTGGGGAGATATAACAACCCCCCCAAATTTATGTCACTTTCTTTTGAAAACAAAACCAAACACACATACAAAAAAAAAAGCCCCCAAACAACAAAACTGCTTTTGTGCGTACCAATCTGCAAAGCTGCTTCCTTCTCTTCCATGGATCAATGATGCTCTTAGACTTGGGCTATTGGAAGAAGTGAATTTTAAAGGGAATTGCATTCTGGGAGGAATTCCCCATTTCACACTCTTTAACTTGTCTGTCCTTTTGGGGATAGAATTGTGAACCTTGAGTTTCCTGGGATGTCATTATACATCCTGGGATTTAATCATCCAAGACTTGCCTCCTCCCAACCCCTAACACATCCTCAGGGACCATGAAGACATTACTGTGAGAGAGAGGTAAGCTCTTTTAAAAATCAGAGTTTTAAGCTATATAGTTAGATGACCTCTCTTAGGCTCTAATATTAAATCGGAGACTCTTGAGAGCATTTGCTGAGGGAATCCATCATCCCTTTATTTTGTGTTTCCTGGGTCTTACTCAATGCTGTGACTCTAGGGGAAAAAAATACCATGACTAGTACTTGAAATGTTGGCACCTATAGTATCTTGAGTTAATGTTACTTGCAGCTTTATCCAGGAACAATTCTGCCGTGAAATACTCAGCTGTAAAAGAAATGAGACTACTGAGAAGAATTCTTTTGAGTGGCTCTGGCATGCAGAGAGGCGATGGGGATCTGTGTGTGTACGTGTGGGAAAGTGAGGGGGGATGATAAATAGTTGCTACCTCTCCTTTAAGAGCACGTCCTTTTATTCCTGACACTTAAAAAGACACTGTCAAAAAGATGTTTTACTGATTTGACTTTCTGTGCAGGAAAACGTGCAACAGTTACCTAGTAAGTGGTTTTATAGGGAGTTTCACCCACACGTTATAATAAACTGAGCCCAAAGATAACATATCTTTTGTGCTTTTACAGTGCTTGGATGATAACTGTGAAAAATTATCTAGTGGAGGTTAGCAAACTGTACCCGTGGTCTTTTTCTCATGACCTCTGTATGATAAAGTTTACTATCTTGGAGCATGATGCATTGTCAAATAATAGGTTTGCTTGTCTGGCCAACAAGAAGTAATTGAGGAGTGTTATAGTTTTACAATCCATGTTTCAATGACTCTGCTGCTTTTGAGTTGTTAGACCTGAACAAAATGGGTCAATGTTGAAAGAATCAAGGTGTTTTGTTTTTTTCCCCTCTCTCTCCCTCCCCCATCTCCCACCTTCTTTATAGAGGTGTTTTGAAAGGGAGGGGTGGATGGAATATGGGCCTTGACTATGATGATTCTCTGCGTTAGCATCCCTGACTTTTAGTATGGGGCTTGAGGTGGGAGATCTTGGTCCTAGTTTAATGACGGAGAGCAATTTTGGATTTGGCTTACCAACAAATATCTATTGAGTACCCTTGTATTCCTTCTGTTCTTGGATAGAAAACAAACTTATTTTGGGTTAGAGATTCTTTGGACCTCATATCAATGTCTTTAAGAAATGATTTTCCTGGCGCGTTCTTTTTTTTAAAATATATTTTTATTGATTTCAGAGAGGAAGGGAGAGAGAGATAGAAACATCAATGATGAGAAAGGATCATTCATCGGCTGCCTCCTGCATGCCCCACACTGGGGATTGAGCCCACAACCCAGGCATATGGCCTACCTGGGAATTGAACCAGTGACCTCTTGATTCATGGGTCAGTGCTCAACCACTGAGCCATGCCATTCGGGTGCCCTGCACATTCTTAAGACTTGTTGGGAGCAGATCAAAGCTTGGGTGACCTGGATGATCTAAGACAGGTAGCACATTAAAGAATGTTTGATTTAGCTACATTCCATTTTTGGCAGGGCTAGGTCTTGCCCAGCATTTTATAAAGTGTGTTCCATGAGATGCTTTGTGGTGAAGTGAGTTTGGGAAACATTGCACACCCAATCTAAGCCCTTATTTTATTTTTTTATATTATTTTTATTTTTGTTAATCTTCACTCAAGAATATTTTTCCATTGATATTTAGAGAGAGTGGAGGGAGGGGAGAGACAGAGAAACATTGATGTGAGAGAGATTCATCGATTGATTGCATCCCGTACATAACCTGACCTGGGCCAGGGGTTGAGCTTGCATTCTCTATATGTGCCCTTGACTGGGAATCAAACCCAGGACACTTCAGTCCACAGGCTGATGGTTTATCCACTGAGCCAAACCAGCTAGGTCTAAGCCCTTATTTTAGTACCTCATGATGAATATTAGCATGTTAAAGGGTTGAGAAATCCAACAGCAGAGAAGCACCTTAACTATAGCATTTCCCACAGATGATCACAGAAGCCCACCTCACTCCCAACATCCTGCAGAACTAGTGTGTTCTACAGTGTATTTGGGAGAATTTTGAAACACTGAGGTTTTGGTGATTTATAAATATAGTCATCATTCTTTCCAGAAAGAGAACATTGAGAGGCCAATCACTGTTTAGCAACACCCCCAGGTCCCCACACAACATATACACATATGCACTTGTCTTAGAACATTTTTTTTCAATAGGGCTATTAAGATAAAAAATTAAGAACTTTCATCATGCATAAGAAGAGTTATTTCACTGTTATGAGGGCCAAGGAGCTTTTTAGGAAAATAAATAAGATAAATCGCTAGCAGTCATGTTTGTGTAGGAATGTTTGAAGGACTTATTTGTGTTTGCTGATGGTGGTGGTTACTAAATATTCAGGGAGGGGATGAAGAACTGGTATTCAAGATATACAAAGAACTCTTAAAACTTAACAATAAGAAAAACAATTAAAAATGGGCCAAAGACCTTAATGGACACATCATATTCATTAGGGAAATGCAAATTAAAACAACAATAAGATATCACTATAGCCCAGTTGGCGTGGTTGAGCGTTGACCTATGAACCAGGAAGTCATGGTTCGATTCCTGGTCAGGACATATGCCTGGATTGAGGCTCGATCCTCAGTGTGGGGCATGTAGGAAGTAGCCAATCAATGATTCTCTTTCACCATTGTTGTTTCTATCTCTCTCTTCCTCTTCTTTCCTCATTGAATTCAGTAAAAGTATATTTAAAAAACAGATATCACTATACATCTATTAGAATTGCGAAAATTTGAAATATCGACAACACCAAATGCAGACAAGGATGTGGAGCAATATGAACTCTCATTCATTGCTGGTGGGGATGCGAAATGGTATAGTCCTTTGGAAGACAGTTTGGTGATTTCTTACAAACTAAACATACTCATACAATACAATCCAGCAATTGTGCTCCTTGGTATTTACCCAAAGGAGCTAAAAACTCATGATGCCCACACAGAAACATGCATACAGATGTCTATAGCAGCTTTATTCATAATTGCCAAAACCTAGAAGCAACCATGATGTCCTTCAGTAGGTGAATGGCACATTTAGATAGTGGAATATTATTCAGCACTAAAATGAAATGTGCTATCAAGCCATAAAAAGACACGAAGGAATTCTAAATGCATATTATTAGATGAAAGAAGCCAATCTGAAAAGGCTACATACTATTATAGTGTATGAGTCCAACTATATGATATTCTGGAAAAGGCAAATCTATGGAGACAGTAAAAAGATCAGTGGCTGTCAGGGATTGGGGATTGGGGGGGGAATGGATAAATAAAAGATGAACAGAAGATTTTTAAGGTAGTGAAAATATTCTATATGGTACTATAATGATGAAATACATGTTATTATATATTTTCCCAAACCCATGGAATATATACCAAGAGTGCGCCCTGTGTAAACTATAGACTTTGGGTGATAATGATGTGTTAATGTAGGTTCATCAATTGGAACAAATATGCCCCTCTGGAGGGAGTATTGATAATGGGGGAGGTTATGCATGTGTGGAGGCAGCGGGTATGTGGGAAATCCTTTTACTTTCCCCTCCATTTTGCTCTGAACCTAAAAATGCTCTAAAAGAATAAAGTCTTAGAAAAAAATGCAAGGAGGGGCCTGCTGAGTCTGGGAGAGAATCTACTCTAAAAAACAAAAGTGCTAAATGTCATTAGCCAAATTCAACAACCAGGCTCTGGGGGTCAAAGGGGGGCAGTGGTCCTTCTCTGGTGTGCTGGTCACTAACTGCACGTGACCTCCTAGTGGTGGCTGTGTGTGTAAAGTTCGAGGCGCCCTAACAGTGCTGTGGAACACCTTCAGGACATACTAACAGAGAGGAGGACATCTGCTAGGTAGTTCGGCATACAGTGACAACAACAGGTTCCCAGGGAGTGTGACTTAAAAGCCAAGAAATGGACAATGATGGTGGCTTGGGCAGTGGTCTGGGGGAGTATGAAGATGGGCCTCAGAGATGATCGGTGGTAGTTGTATGGCATTGGGAAGCAGACAAGTGTGTGGGAATTTTGAAAGAAGGCCTTGGGGCTGACAGAAGCTAGCGCTACTATATTAATAGGACTTAGCTTTACCCACAAGGTAAAGTCCATGGACTTCCTTCCCATTAGTCAAGTACTTACACTCCTGGCCAATCCAGCCCAACTGTTGCAGACAGAAGAGACAAGTTCCTCGAGGAGTACAGTGGGGACATCAGACAAGAACCCACAGGATAGTTGTATTAGTTATCTATTGCTGTGTAACAAACCTTAGTGGCTTAAAACAATAGTAAACATTTATATCTCACACAGTAGGTCAGGAATTTGGAAGCGGTTTAGCTGGGTGATTCTGTCTCAGAGACTCTCGAGAAGTTGGCTGTGGTTGCATCATCTGAAGACTCGACTGGGGCTGGGTCCACTTCCGAGACGGCTTCCTCACCAGGCGGTGGGCACATTCCTCAGTTTTTGGTTGGCTGTTGGCAAGAGGCCTCAGTTTCTCATGTGGATCTCTCCATAGATCTGCTTGAATGTCTTCATGATGCGGCAGCTGGTTTCCAAGAAAAGAAAAAAAACAAAAACAAAGAAGAGGCCACAGTGCCTTTTATAACCCAGCCTCGGAAGTCACACTCCACCACTTCACTATATTCTCGTTGCTAGAACTGAATCACTAAGTTCGGTCCACACTCAAGGGATAGGGTAGTGAGCTTTGCCTTTTGAAGAGAGCAGTGTCAAAGAAATTGTGGACATAATTTAACATCACCACAGTGGTGGTTTACTTGTATTTAATCCCCCCGAGAGGTGAAAGGGTTAACCAGAGTGTCAGGAAGGTCTTTATTTGGAGAAAGGTGTGGATAATTTAATTCCCTGGCCTGCCCAGAGGTGAAATGGAAATTGTGAGTCATAGAAACTCTTTTTAAATTTATTTCAAAATCAAAAGATGGGCTCCAGACAGGACTGCTGGTGAAATCGGATGAAATTAAAAATAACTGAAACGTTTGGGAAGAGGGGGGAGATGATTAGTTCTCAGGATATATTAAATGTCCTCACATGAGAAGGGAGTCAGCTCTCGGGGAGGGCTGCTTCGGAAAACATATGCTGTGTCAAACCCCGCCAGCAGATGCAGAATCCGCTGCTAAAGTTAGCTCCCCGAGAACGGAGCTGGATGGGCTGCCATCACAGATGTCTCTGCAACCAGCACCCGAGACAAATATAATTCTTACCACTGGAAAGCCAGGCCCCCCACAAGAGCCTTCTCACCCCGGAGGAGGGGTGGAAGGGAGGTGCAAAGACAGATTTATGACCCCAAATGCTGACTCTTCTGTGATTCTTGAGGATAACAGATGATTTTTACGCCATGAGGTGTCCTGGTATTTTGCATTTTCTAAATTTGAGAATCCCTCATAAGGTGAATTCTCGTTACTTTCAGCGGAACTCGTGCTACATAAAATTCAAGGCCTGATTGGAAAGGATTCGAAATGTGTATTTTGAGATTTATAGTCCTGAAATGTTGGAAGCAGAGGAGATGCGTTCCAAATGCCTAAAACCGTTAGAAAACTACACAAATGAGAAATGATTTAAATTATTTCATTAACGCAGGAACCAAACAAGAAGGGGACCCAGTTTCACGGCAGATGACAGATGATGTTCACATGCTGAGCTTCCAGTACGTTACAGAGCAGGATTTCTTCAGACTGGGTTTCACAGAATGTAGCCCACAAGGACGTCCCTGCAAAGAGGGATTCTCCGATAAATAGAGCCGGGGAATGATGCAAACACAGTTCCCCTCTTGAAGTGTCGAGGGGCACACATCAGCATTTTAATGGCTCTAAGAAGCCCTTGGATCCGTGGTTCTCAACCTTCCTAATGCCGCGACCCTTTGATACAGTTCCTCATGTTGTGGTGACCCCCAACCATAAAATTATTTTCGTTCCTACTTCATAACTGTAATTTTGCTACTGTTATGAATCGTAATGTAAATATCTGATATGCAGGATGTATTTTCATTGTTACAAATTGAACATAATTAAAGCATAGTGATTAATCACAAAAACAATATGTAATTATATATGTGTTTTTCGATGGTCTTAGGTGACCCCTGTGAAAGGGTTGTTCGACCTCCAAAGGAGTCTCGATCCACAGGTTGAGAATCGCTGCCTTAGATGAAGAAACATGTTACATTTTGTTTAGCTCTTTAGTCCCCATATGACCATGGATCTCCCCCCACCTCCACCCCTTAGATTCTATTAATCTCCAGCTCCCCTTTCTCTCCCTTTAGAACAGCGGTTCTCAACCTGTGGGTCGCGACCCCTTTGGGGGTCGAACAACCTTTTCACAGGGGTCGCCTAAGACCATCGAAAAACACATATATAATTGCATATTGTTTTTGTGATTAATCACTATGCTTTAATTATGTTCAATTTGTAACAATGAAAATACATCCTGCATATCAGATATTTACATTACGATTCATAACAGTAGCAAAATTACAGTTATGAAGTAGCAACGAAAATAATTTTATGGTTGGGGGTCACCACAAAATGAGGAACTGTATTAAAGGGTCGCAGCATTAAGAAGGTTGAGAACCACTGCACTATAACCTCTGAGCCTCAGTTTCTTCGTCTGTAAAGTGGGAGGGGGTAGAGTAACAGTGTCTATCTGTGCCCAGTGCCTGAAACACCTGACTGATAGGAGGAGCTCAACAAATAGTCACCTGGAAGGTGACCTGGAGTGAATACAGACTTAGACCAAGATTTTCTTGAACATTGTAAACTTAATTCATTTTAATCTCTGCATGCCCCGTGACCCTAGCACAGGACCGGCACAGGACTGGTGCGGGAGAGCACTTGCTGGGAGAGTTGGAAGCAGCCATGGATGGGCAAGTGGGCACAAAGATGTGTGCACGGGTGGGTGGATGGACAGGCATGTAGCTGGATCAATGATGGATGGAGAAGTCGGACATCTGGGTGTATAAATGTGTGCTAAGTGGGGGGAGTGGAGGGATGGTGGGTGGGTGGGGTGAGGGTAGAAGAAATAAATACGGGACACGCCCTCATTGTGATCTGTCTGCTGGAGGGCTTCAAGATGGAGTGAACCCAGAAAGCACGTATCAGCAGGCCAAGGCCCACGTGAGGCAGCAGCTCTGCCTTTACGAGTGTGTTCTCCAGGCTAACCCACACGGGGATGGTGTGGCCAGGACACAGGTGACCTGCACCACTGTGTGCAGTAATGACATGTGGAGGCGGCTTCGACTTTATCACTCCGAGCAGGAGGGAGGCCTGGACTAGGGCCTCACACCTTAGAACAGCACCTGGTGGGGGCAGGCGATTCGTCCGTACCTTGGAATTCTGTGTGGCCATTAAAAATGGAACGGCTCTTTATGTCTTGAGTGGAATAAACTCTGATATATCATTAAGAGGGGGGGAAAAATCAAGGTTCAGCTAGTGTGTGTACAGTGCTTTCGTTTTCTGGTTTTTAAGGGGTGGCAGGGAGAAGACACGTAGATATTTGCTTCTCCAAGATGAGCGCCCCCCCCACCCCCCGCCGCCAGGAGACTGGTGACTGGTCCTCCCAGGAAGGGCGCCGGGCCTGGGGAATGGCCAGCACTTCACCGGATCCCCTTGTGGACTTTCTCAGTCATGACCCAGGCAGATAAGTTGTCTTGTCAAGCACAGACTGAGCAGCGTGGAGTGCGTAGCAGAGCTCCTTGGAGGAGGAGCAACCTTGGTCCCCGGGCTGGCGCTCACGCTGGGGCCAGAGCCCAGGCATGGAAGCGGACAGGCATATGGGCCCAGTCCAAACACCTAGTCGCCGTGGGGACTTGGCAGGTCCTCATCTGTGAAATGGAGATAATTGTAGTCTTAGAGAGTGAGCATGAGAAGTAAAGTGAGCCACAGAAAGTGCCCAGGAAGTGGGGCCAGAGAGGAGGAACCTTCGGGGGGCAGTGTCTCAGAGTAGCAGAGAGGCCTGGGGCCATAGCCTCTGCTCAGTGCCCCGGGTCTGACCGTGTGTCTGAATGCCCACTGAGTTGTGGGAGGGCAGACCCACTCAGCACAGGGCAGACTTCTGCTTTGGCCAAAGACCTGGATCTCTGAGCGGTGGGGACGCCAGAGCTGAACACTCCGCCTGTCCATCTCCCTCTCCACCTTTATCAGCGTGGCCCCCCACAGAGGCCTGGGTCTCCAGGGTCTTTGGAGCTGAGGGGCCTCTCCCACTTGGCCTCGCCTCCTGGGAGGAGTGGCACTCACGTTAGTGCTCCCACCGGCCATTCAGGAAGAGTGAGCCCGGTGGCCAGGACATTCATGTACCCAAGACCACTCAGCCAGGGGCTAGCACGGTGCCGCCGAGAGCTCCCTTCCTCTCTACGAGCCTCAGTTTCCTGATCTAGAAAGTGGAGATGGTCGTAATGGCCTCCCTCCTTCTTTCCCAGGAGGCACAGGGGGAAATGGAGGTGGAGCGGTTTGTAAAGTGTGAAGACTCTAAAGCGTGGGGGTTTGAGGAGGCACCCAACACTCACAACAGGGTCACTGTACTTACACCAAGTGCAGTGGAGGCCGTCACATGGGAAGATCCCGCCACACACACACGTGCTCATACACACACATGCTCTCTCACACACACATGTTCACACACATACATGCTCACACACAAGCAACGAAAATAATTTTATGGTTGGGGGTCACCACAACATGAGGCACTGTATTAAAGGGTCGTGGCATTGGGAAGGTTGAGAACCACTGCTTTAGAATGTCAGCTTCAGGGGCCGGCACTGTTCACAAAGGCACTGTGAACAATGGCACTTAAGCTTCAGGATGCCCCTTCCCAGGCCCGGTACCTAATTTTGTATTCACAGGTTTGTGTTCTTCCCCTCAAAGAGGTCCTCCGCGGTTGTTATGAACTTCAGGCCCCACACAACCTGGATCTGCCCCTATGTGGAACACACGAGGTGCCTGACCAGTAACTATTGGATAAATGAGCCAACGGATACCACAGAACCACTGTTCATTGGGATGCTCACTGGGAAACACCGTCGCAGAAATAGGAGCCTCCCAACAGGAGGACCTAATAGTTAATGTTCATGTTAGACGGAGCGGGCATAAGAGAGGAACAAAGTCTCACCCGGGAAAGGGAATTGACTGCAAAATATTGGAGCTGGAAATAAAGTCTACTTGATATGTGATTGATGATTAGGGCTTACCGGTCTCTGTTCTCACCAGTTAGGATTTATCGGATAAAATCTTAGGGAATTTCATTAGGAGGGTTTAGAGGGCAAAGGAAAATCTCAGCGCGATGTTTTGTCGTCGCACTTAGCCACGGAGGCTCCTGAGAAGCAAGGTGCTGGAGCTCCTGCACGCAGACCCTCGGCCCCCGGCCAGCCAGCGCTCTGCCCGCCGGGAATGTGGTCCGTCCTAGACGTGGCCAGTTGGATCCAGTGTGGGAGGGTGAACAGAGCTCCATAAAGCCCAGGGGCTGTCGGTTCTGACCCCTTCCCACCAGTTTCCTCCCTTCACTTCTAAATGCAGGTTTGACTCTTAGGTAATGAGGTAGATTTTTAATAGTCCCAGCAGACCTCACACGTCTGATGAGCGTTGTCTTCTAAAGATGGTACTTTGGGGAGCAGCACACGGGCTTCATACAGCTGTTACTAATAAAAACGTGGCCCTCTTTTGGAATTGTCTTTTGTGTCAATTATGAGGCACATGAGAGAAATCCATCCCTTTGGCCATATGTTGCTTTTGACCAAAAACGGGCTTACCCAACTTATCCTGCAAAATGGCCCAGCATATTCAGCTGGCTTGATTTTAGAATCACTTTAGGATTTTATTCAGACTCAAATCCACTGTCAAAAGACAGAAATTTTCCAGTATTGCTGTCGTTCCAGAATATAAGCCATGTGATCTGAAAGCACCTCCCCAGGAGGAGACCAAGACCATTTTGCGCAGGGACCACGTCTCCAGAGAGCATGGAGGCGTCTGGGAGGGCTGCCTCCAATGGCATAGTCTTTGCTGTCATTTGTCAAATTCTATTGGAGTTTTGAAAGCTCTGATTCTGAATCCTGGCTACTCATTATTGTCACCTGGGAAGCTTTAAAAACACTGCAGGTTCAGACCTCTCCCTAGAAGTTTATATTCAACTGGTTTAGGGTGGGGCTTAGGCACTGATTTTCTATATGTGTCTGTGTGAGTGTATGTGTTTTATTTGAGTGAGCAGCCAGGATTAACCTTTATGTTAAAGAACCAATGTTATTAACTGTAGTCACAGTTGTTCCTGTTTAATTTTTCTGTTCAGATTACAATCTGTTGTGACTAGGCACCACTGAAGGTTAATTTAACCCAGATAGGGGGAAAGTTTTGGGGCTGAATTCAGTAGCAAAACTGGCACTGTCTGCCACCACCACTAGGGGGCAAACTCTAACATCCTGTAAATAAAAGCCTAATATTCAAATTGTCTCCTTGGCGGTTGTTCAGCTGGGAGACCAACCGCTCACTATGATGTGCGCTGACCACCAGGGGGTGGCACAGAACATGGCGGGGTTGGCAACCCGGCCCCCGGGCGGGGGGCTGCAATCTCTTTCCGGCTACCTGGGGGCAGGGGTGACATGGACGGAGGTGCAGTGAGATTGCGGGGGTGTCTGCTGAGTTTGCTTTCACTCTCCCTTCTACCCTCCCCTGGGATGCCAGGGCTCGTGTGCCAGGAAGCCCCTGCGCTCAGGTACTGGGCACCCGCAAGGAGCCCACCCTGCACCTGTGTGCGGCCTCTTCCAGGTGAGCCAGGCTGCATCTGCCACTCGGGCTCCCCATGGGTTCATGCAGGAGCCAGTCTGTGAGGCTGGCTGGGAGAGAGTGTGCTGCGCCCTCAGCTTCTGTGCAGAGCTGCTGGGTGGCCCAGAGGCCCACGCTGTGCCCTGGCCCAGCTTCTGTGCAGAGCTGCTGGGTGGCCCAGAGGCTCACGCTGTGCCCTGGCCTGCGGCATTCAGCTGCGCTCACTGCATCTCTGCCTGGGGACTCAGGTGCTGTGACTCAGGCAGAAGGGGGTGCGTGGGGGCCCAGGTATTGCCCAGGGCCCGGAGATCAGCTGGGACCTGCCCTTCTATGACAGATGCTCATGCTTTGATCACTGGCCAAGCCTAGGGACAGCACTCATGCACGAATTTCATGCACTGGGCCTCTAGTTTATTAATAAGAGTGCAAAGATAGTAGCTTTCTTTTTTTAAAATATATTTTTATTGATTTCAGAGAGAGATAGAAACATCAATGATGAGAGAGAATCATTGCTTGGCTGCCTCCTGCACACCCTCCACTAGGGATCGAGCCCGCAACCCAGGCATGTGCCCTTGACCAGAATCGAACCCTTCAGTCCACAGGTTCCACCGAGCCAAACCAGCTAGGGCAACAATAGTAGCTTTCAACAAACAAACAAACAAAACAAATCCAGGAAGTAAAAGAAAAGATGGTCAAAGATTTTGTTTGTGATCAGATTACCCACTCCCTGGTGCCTCGTGCTAAATTTCTTCAAAGGTACCAGTCACGAACTGCCAGTGCTAACTATAGAAGAGGGAGTGATAAAGAAAAGTTGCTGATATATTTTGAGCACTGTGATGTGCATTGCATCCATGATCTCATTTAATCTGGCATAACCTTATATAACAGAATTATTACCTCCTTTTTATACATGAGGAAATCTTTTATAGATGTCTGAGGCGCAGAGAGGTGAAGTCACTTACACAGCATTGCAAGGCCAGTAAGTATTAACAGCAGATCAAAGTTTCAGGTCTAAGTCTACCTGATTCCTAAGTCCATGCTCTTTCTTTATGCACACAATCTTTCTGGAGAAGGATGGTGTTTGGGGTTGTAAATTTTTGTTTTGTTTTTGTCATCACAGGTCAGATAGATTAAAGTGACAAGCTATGTGTATCTCAACTGCAGAGATACCATTTTCTATAGATGAGGAGAGTCAAATTCTTTGTCCCAATACCAGCTGTGAGGTTTAGGGGAAAGAATTATGGGTTATAAATCTATGTGGAAATGGTCCATTTACTGAACTATGTCCCCTAAGAGAATAAAAGCTTTGTGAAGTTAGGGTTCCATCTATCTCAAATCATAGATATGCAAAAATATGTGTCGAATACCCCAGTTGAAGGATGAATGCATGCATGCACACATGAAAGTCTTGGGATCTAAATGACATTCTTGGGTCTGAAACATCAGTCATTACAATTTGGTCTAAGTCCTGTCTCCTCTCTGGACCATAGCTTCCTTATTAGTAACTTGAAGTGATGATTCTAGATGACATGTACGATTCCCTCCAGATCCAACACTTCTAGGACTTGACTTTTATTCCCTCATTGGATGGATGGGTGAATGTGAGGAGGGACTCTGGGGTTTAGTTCTGGTCAGCGACCTACAGGCAGAGAAAAGGGTGGGAGAGACCCTCAGAACCTGATGTGACTATTAACAAGCCAAAGGAGGAGAAACCCCACTCTACCGCTCATGGTGAGGAGAGCTGTATATGGGAACAGGAAGCGACAAGAGAGGACCTGGGGAAGCATACTCACAACTTTAAATGAATCTTTGCTGCTTCATCTCTTCAAGTAAAAAAAGAGGTGGTGGGGCTGGAGGGTGAACTATTTATATGAATGAAATATAATTTCAGCAAAGTGTGCAACACATGCTATGTCTTCATCATGCTCAGAGAGTCTGTATAAACACACACGGATCGCCAGTGGATACTTTTGAGAAATTAATTTTAGTGCTTATGGACTTTCTGATTTGTCTCCAGACACACCAAAAATAACCTCGCTCCTCGTTCTGTTAATGAGCATAATTACAAAAGCACGTGGAGCATGGCTCTGCATCATCAGGAAAGGAATGTCCCAGGGAGATCCCCCAAACCCAAGAAGAATATAATGGAGGAGAGGGATTGGTCCTGTTTTCACTCATGGGGGAGGAGCTTTATAATTTAAAATCAGCTTCTGGAATTCAGCCCTTGTTTCTGCCACACTGGCTCAACTTTCATTCATTCAGAATGTGGTATGTCCTTCCTTTCGGCCGGAACCGCCATCTTCCAGTAATTCGCCAGAGTGACTAACACAAAGGGAAAGAGGAGAGGCACCCGCTATATGTTCTCTAGGCCTTTGAGAAAACATGGAGTTGTTCCTTTGGCCACATACATGCGAATCTACAAGAAAGGTGATATTGTGGACATCAAGGGAATGGGCACTGTTCAAAAAGGAATGCCCCACAAATGTTACCAGGGCAAAACTGGAAGAGTCTACAATGTCACCCAGCATGCAGTGGGCATTATTGTGAACAAGCAAGTTAAGGGCAAGATTCTTGCCAAGAGAATTAATGTACGTATTGAGCATATTAAACACTCTAAGAGCCGAGACAGCTTCCTGAAACGTGTGAAGGAAAATGATCAGAAAAAGAAGGAAGCCAAAGAGAAAGGTATCTGGGTTCAACTGAAGCGTCAGCCTGCTCCACCTAGAGAAGCACACTTTATGAGAACCAATGGAAAGGAGCCTGAGCTGCTGGAACCCATTCCCTATGAATTTATGGCATGATAAGTGGGAAAAAATAGAAAAGACTTCTGTGCTGATAAAAATGTTTCTCTTAATTGAGTAGAAGTGTGGTATCCCTTCCCCCCAAAGAATAATTAAAGAAAACTTTGTGTCACCCTAAAAAAAATGTGGTAATGCTCGGTAATGACCTAAACTTACTTCCTGACTCTGTGCTGAGCATGGTCTAGGCCAGCGATGGTGAACCTTTTGAGCTTGGCATGTCAGTATTTTGAAAAACCCTTACTTAACTCTGGTGCCGTGTCACATATAGAAATTTTTTGATATTTGCAACCATAGTAAAACAAAGACTTATATTTTTGATATTTATTTTGTATATTTAAATGCCATTTAACAAAGAAAAATCAACCAAAAAAATGAGTTCTCGTGTCACCTCTGACACGCGTGTCATAGGTTCGCCATCACTGGTCTAGGCACTCTACATCTATTAAGTAAAGTTTCACAACAGCTTTATGAGGTGGGTACTATTTTCATCCCTGTTTTATGGATATGGAAACGAGAGAGGTCAAGTAACTTACCCTGATCTCCAATGGTTGTGCTCCTCTTCTAGCATTATTGGCCATCTGGTACTCAATCACCTGCTATTGTATATAGTTCTCTAATTGTTTCATATGTCAAGTTTTAAGTAAATTGGCAGGTCCTAGAAGGCAAGGGCCATGTATGATAATCTCTGGACATCTAGAACAGGACTGGGCACACAGAAGCATTTTAGAGGGCATAGAGATGGTTATCCAACAAAGGATAACTTGTTAGCAAATGCACTATTGCCTTGGGTTTAGCTCTCTGACATATTATCAGGAGCTGATTAGAGTTGGGGAGGCAGACTCACATCAGACAAGCTCAGAGAAGAGTAGACATCAGCTTGTTATTTTAGAGGGGGGAACTGCAGATAGATAGAGCACCAACTGATGAGGTTGAGTATCAACCTCATCAGTTGATCACTGAAGTGCATGCTTCCTGCCTACCCCCTTCCTGGTACCCGTATGCCTGGGAGGCCAGAATCATTCTGAGAGGGTTGGTTGGTGAGCTTGGTGTGGAGAAGTGGACCCTTTGAGGAATAGTCAGTCTTGTCCACCATGTGGCTTTATGAGTTACCTCTGCCCCATAACAGAGCCTCCCTGTCCAGGGAACAGAGAGTTCCCATTCTCTGGACTTAGTGCCTCTCCAACTTGATCACCAATGAATAAACAGGGTCAACTTCCCACTCTGCAGACTTGCCTTTCTATGTTCCAGGCTTTCTCCTAACAGGATACAATATAATTGATTTTGTGTCTGCTTTTTAAATTACAATCACATTCAGTTCTGCTTCCCCAAGTGTCTTAGCTCAGCAAAATACCATAGACTGGGTGACAAACAATAGAAATTTATTTCTCATAGTTCTGGAGGCTGGTGAGTCCAAGATCAAGGTGTCAGTTTAGTTCCTGGTGAGAACATTTTTCTGGCTTGCAGATGGTCGTCTTGCTGAGAGAGGGGGGTGGGGGGAGAAAAGAGAGAGAACACTCTGGAGTCTCTCTTCTTATCAAGTCAACCTCAGGACTTCATCTAGCCCTAATTACCTCCAAAGGGCCCACCTCCTAATATCATTACATTGGGGAGTTAGGGCTTCAATACATGAATTGTGGAATGGGGGGAGGCACAAACATTCATTCCATAGCACTAAGAATATACTCAACCTCATCAGTTGGTGCTCTATCTATCAAGAGGTAATTTGAAATTCCTAGTATTCTCAGTCTCCTACTTACACTGAAGGCATGGCTTGTGTGTGCTGTATTAATGCTCTCCTGTGGATCTCTGTGGCTTTCAGAGGATGCAAGGGAAGATCCTGGGTTAGGGGCTGCCATTATCAATTGGGGTTTGAGATTCCCAAAACTTCTCAATCTCTTGGCTTTCTCCTATAGATAGGGAATCACATTCAGTATGTGGGATTTAAAATTTTTTAAAAATGGGTTTAACTCTTGCCAAGAAACATGATTTTTAGTTCTTGAGGACACCCCACTGTTGTCCTTTCCAGAGTCAGGGATTCTCGTACGACCTGTACATTGAATAATTGAATGTTTGTGGTGTTGATCACTGGATCCTGTCCTATATCTCCCAGCCTTACTGCCAGGGACTGACTTGTTGATTTTTATTGCCACCTGTTTCCAGCCCACCTGAAATGGATCATTTGAAAATTCACCCGGCCCTGAGCCATAATCCAATGCAGTTAAAAGGTACTTTCTCTCCCGCCGAGAAATTAACACCTTCTCCTTTGTCCCAACTTTCTGGGATCCTTTCCAATATGTCCTGGCTGGGAGTTAATTAAATCCGTGTTGACACATACTCAATTTCAAACGGCTTTCCACACACGGAAACCTGTGGAGATGTTCCCTTTGGGGTCCAAAACCGCCGTTCCATCCCTTTACCCCAGTTTTCAGGGCAAGTTTTCCACTCGCCAGGAAGGATGGGATTCAAAATGGGAAATTTATGGGATTCCCCATGCTAAGAAAATTACTGTCTCCCACTTTCCTGTTAAGCTTTCTAAATTTCAAGACCTGTCTTCTGCATGAAACTTCATTGTGTTTGTTAAAACAACGGACTCTGTGATTACAGGCAGCTTCCAGAGGGAGGACAGAAGCAACTAACAAGTAAGGTTAGAATCCTTAACTCCACAGCAGCTCTTTCACGAACACGGTGCTCAAAACCAGAGTCAGAAGATGTGAATGTAGGTCAGGTAATTTCTCATTCCGATTGGATATTGCATATGCGCAGCCCGGAGCATTTTTTCCCTCCCTCAATCAGGAGTTAGGGAGATTTGGGTGGGTTACAGGAAAAGTCATTAGCAGCAACATCGAGAGTCCTTGGCTCACCCCAAGAGGCACATGTCAGCTTCATCTTACACTATGTGCTTATTTTAGTGTCCAGAGTGCTGCTCATGAACATCTGGGGAGAGCATTCCTCCACGCTGAGCTGTGGCCTCGGTGCTGAAATTCCCTCGTATTTTGGTCCTCGCTTAGCTGGGTCTGTCCATGCTGCTGCGTGACTGTGGGGCCAAAGTTGCAAACAGCCAGCTGTGGGCTGTATTTGAGCTGCAGGTGTGTCTTATTTAGCATGCACAGTATTCGCTCATGTACTTATTTTTTAATGAGCCAACTATAAAATATTAGAATGTTTCATACAAAAATCAGGATTTTGTGGTTTTCTTGAAAAGTCGGTGCTTTGGCAACACTGGCATCCCTGCGTGGTGACCCTGGGCCGTCGCTGAAGGGTGCTGCCCCCTTTGGATGGGACATGGATCTCCAGCTTGCCAGTCCCCAGACAGCTAGCTCCATTCATGTACATTTCCTGCTCCATATTACAAGAATTTGCCACTTCACCACCAAGAAACGTTCTACACAAAACAGCCTGATACTCTTCCACAGCATAAGACAAACGCTTCCAGATTCTGCAGGAGGGGAAAAGACACACGTTACTCTCAGCTTTTTATGTGCAAGTCCAGAACGAGTGTGTCAGAACAGTTGGCCTTGAGAAAATGAGTCATGAGGCATGGGGTAGGTTTTTTTGGTGAGGTGATGGGGGAGGAAGGTCAAGGTCTGGAGTGAGGGTAGCAAAGACAAGAGGTGGCTCTGAGACCCAGGGAAGGTGATACAGGAAGAGGCTGACACCTTTACAAAGAGGACTCTGAAAAAGTACTGGGATGTCTGGGATGCTGCCAAGGGAGATGTGATGGCCACAGACATTGTATGTGACGATATGAACTAGTCCCGTCTCCTCAGGAGACTGGGCTTCCTCAAGTACAGACCGTGGGAAGGGGTCCTGTTTCATTCATCTCTGTGTTATAGAGAGGCCCATACCAGGGGCTCAGTCAATGGCCTTGAAGTGGGACTGAAAGGTGTACCTGTGTGCGTGTGCATGTGTGTGCGTGTGCGTGTGTGTGTGTGTGTGTATGCACATGGGTGTGTACATGCCTGAGTGTGGGACCGGGCAGGATGGGGCAGTGGACATTAACAGGAAGACGGAGAGAGGAGAAAGGCATCTTGGGGTTATATAATACACGCCAAGAAATACAGAGCTTTGTCTTCGGATGACAATGGTTCATTTAGAAATATTTCCCCTCTCTTTGCAAGGACGAGGCGTGCTGATGGTTAGTGGATTGCATTCTTGCCCCCAAGGCCCAGGAAGCCACAGTGACAGCTCTGAGTAATGAAGGCTGGGGGGAGCAGCCGCATTTAGTGAATCATTGGATGCTCACCAACCCTCCTCTGACATCCATTTTCCTTAAATCGGACTGTTTCTAACTAGAATATGCTCAGCACATCACATGGCACCGGTGGAGAAGTGAAAGGAACATGACACTGTGGTGAAGGACGTTGGAGCTGATTCAGTCTTGGGATCAGGTCGTCCCTCCCTCCCGCTGCCTTCGCTGCGGGACCTTGGGCAGGCCGCTTCATCTCTCTGAGCTTCGGCTTCTTTTGCTGCAAGCGGGGATAGTCATAAGCCTCTCCGAGTTTATGAGAAGAGTAAACAGTGCCTGGCATTGGGTGTGTGCTCAATCCACGTTCTCTATCATTGTATCGAAGTTCAAAGCGAAATGGACTTTCCAATGTAGGACTTTCTTCTAAGATGGTTTCTTAACGTTGTACAGTGGGGCCTTGACTTACGAGTGTCCCGACTAACGAGTTTTTCGAGATACGAGCCGTCTCTCGGCCGATTTTTTGCTTTGAGTTGCGAGCTAAAATTCGGATTGCGAGCAGCTTCAGATACCCCACCGCTAGTTGGCGCAGCGAACGTCACAGTGAACGCCACAACATCAGCCCAGCATCACGTGTCTCACTCGTTCACTTTTGATTTGACATACGAGTAATTTGAGTTACGAGCTCCGTCACGGAACGAATTAAACTCGTAAGTCAAGGCCCCACTGTATTCCGCACAGAGGACAATTGGCAGAAGTGTTTGCAGATGACGTGCAGTACTCGGCTCCCCAGTACTGCAGTTACTGTCCACGTGTTGGGGTGAGGACATGGCGTGGTGACCCACGGGGATACAGAGCAGACCTCTGTGTGCGCGCTGTGACCCTCTTTATTTTGTGGCAAGGAGCTGGCTCTGGTCCCCGCTGTGTCACACCAACTCTCAGATCACTTACCCTTGTTAACAAATGCCATCTGCCTCAGCCCCCTTCGCAGAAAGCCTCCCCGAATCCCATCAGGGTGTCCCAGGGTGTTCCTGACCACACTGCTCAAACCTAACCAGGCCGGCTGCCCACATCACAGCAGGAGGGGCTGGCGCAAAACCTCACACCAATTTTCCCCTCCTCCTCCTCTGGAAACCTGCAACTTCTCCCCAGTGTAGACAGATACCCACTTTAGACCTGAACTAGAGAAAATTCCTTATACCCCAACACGTGAAATTGAAGACTCTTTCATGCTTCTCTCATCTCCTCCCTCTCCCTCCCCTTCCCATTTGTAGAAAGGGAAGATGAAATGCAGCATTAGCCCTTGTTCCTACAGCCCGGCTCCTCCGCGAGCCCGTCAGGCTGGATACTGTAGCTAAACATAAATGAACGGTTATTAATGATGGTCATAATGTTTTCTAGCAGTTAGCTGGCTGTGATTCTAGGATTTTTTTTCCCCCACTGTGTTTTGAAGGGTTAGGTTATTTAAACTTACCATCAAATAGAATCAAATCAAAGTGAGCTAATTTTTCTTAAACACTAATCATTTTAAGGCTATTGAACTAAATATAGAGGCAGTTCATTAAATCATTAAAACAGCCTGCAATAATGCTCACAAAGTCATTATGGAGCTATTCCCTAGCCAGAGAGGTAGTGTTGCCTTAAGCACAGTTTAATCAAATTAGATGGTGGGCTATGTCATGGGGTTTCTTCTATTGATATTCATTAAAAATACATGATTTATCACTAATCTCTGTGAGGTAGATCCCACTCTTCCAAATGAATTTTGTAAATGTCAAGGGGAAGAAAACAGAACGGCGTATTGTTATAATAATTTAAGAGTAGTGTGATCACATTTACATTTTATATACTATGCAGTTTAGGAACAGATAATGGCTTGAACAGGGCTAAACTTTTTTCCTTAGTTAAAGTTAGAACAGAAAGGCTGAACCCTAAGGATTAACCATTATGGTTTATCCCAGAATGGGCCCCAACCTTTGAATTATCTTTTAGTAGAAAGGTAGCTTGTTCCATTGTTCAGCTAATACTTTTCTCAGACTCTTTGGTGGGGGAATCGCTACATAAACTTATACTGTCCTGATGGGTCAGAATAAAATTTCTGTTTTCAGATTCTGTCAGGAATGGGGGGTTGGGAGAGGCGGGTTGATTACAGGGCTTGGGAGCCCTTGTTCTGTGTTCATACTTCCTCCTCCGTTGCTCTTTGGCCTCCAGGTCTTGCCCTCGCACCCCTAGCAAAATGTGCCCTGCGCCTGCCTTCTCAGTGGACTGTACAGGGCTGATAACAGTTTAGCAGTATCACCCCACCCAATGGTATTTGCATTTTAACTGGGATCAAAGCTGAAACTAAAGGGATTAAGTCCTAATAGTAGAATTGTAAGCATCAACCAGTGGGTAAAAGAGGATTGCCTGCTGCCAGAGGGACCCTCCGTCCGGCCTTGATAGGAGAGGAGGGGTGTCCACAGTGGCCACGGTTAGACCAGAGGTGAGTGGAGGGAGATTTGGTAGCAGATAGACACCCAATAGTGCTTTTTCCTTTTCCATGTTGTGTGTTTGTTTTTTTGTTGTTGTTTTTTGTTTTGTTTTGGTTTTTTTTACTGGAAATGAGCTTTTTCTGCTTCAAGAACTCCCTTCCTAAACAGGTATTTTTCTAGGGGGTACAAGTTGAAATATTGATATTTTGATTTTTCCTCTAAACACCCCCTCCCCCCAAAGAAACTGGGGACTAATGTTTGAAACTCAGATTTACAGTTTGGTTTAAAAGTCTCAATCTTGCCTTTAAAATACCCCTGAAGGGAGAAAGACACTTACAGAAGGAGCGGTACCTTTTCGATATAAAAATGCGCCTGTTCTTACTTAGCAAGACACATGAGATGTCTCCCTACACTCAAGACGCTTATCAAAAGCTTTTCAGAATATGACTTACAGCCGGAATGGTCAGAGCCCGCAGACAGCGGCACTCGATTTGTACAAGATAGAGGCTTTTAGCATCTTGGCCATTTAACCTAATCTGAAAGAGAAACACAGCTTAAATGAAATCCTACTTATTTTATTCTGCTATATTGCAGAATAATGGCCTGCCCACCCTTTTCTGCACAGGAGATCTCTAACTTGACTCTTGGCTCGGTGGGAAACTCTCAGAACCATTTCCAAAGCCAAACTCAAGATACAATAGGTTCTGGCCATTAGCCACGGAATCTCCTGCCCGTGAAATAATGGAGATGAGAGCGGGACGGTACTGAATTATTGGCAGGAACTGACTTAACTTCTCAAAATAATAAACGAGGGTCCTAGCAAAGCCTCCTCTTAAGTAGCCTCACGTCTAATTCACCTGGGATATTGTTTCCAAATTCATTTCATCTTCGGTAATTTGATGAAAGGAAGTGCTATACTGGTGGTTTCTCTCATGCAAGGCTGCACGCACCTAAAGGCAGGGCGCATTCATTTTGATGATGAATACCTGCAAGTTTCGTGGCTTAATGGGAAAATGCTAGTTCTGTTTGAAATGATACTGCCTTCTCCCCCCTCCTCATTCATCAGGTAAACACCTTGATTACTTGCCCTCCAAGTTTGTGCTCGGTGGAACTTACGTTATCCGCCGACACGCTGGAAACATTATTCCTGCACATTTGTGGCTGGAGAAGCCTGGCAGTCACACGGTGACTGATTTCAGGTGGGCAGTGCTGGGTGTGCATTGTTCAACTCGCAGCTCCTTTCAGAGGTGGGGAGAGTGAATGGAATGGATGGAATGAAATAGAATATTTTTTCCTTCTCTTCCCCTGACACTCTTAAAATGTCACAAAAAAACATGGGGACAGCTTTGCTTCCACTCAGTTAAAGGATATTACCCTTATTTTCATAGGTTTATTAAAATTCTGTTATAAATGAGAGGACTAAAATTAGAGGTCATGAAATTTAGACGGTTGGACAGGAGGGACTAGGGCAACGGACTCAGCCCAGTTTTCCCAGATCGGTCCCGGGTTTAGCATTGAAAGTCCTGCATCCCGGGAAACTGGCGTGAATGGTGACCCTAAGACCTCTCCTGCCTTTGCCCTCCTTAAACCCCACGTAAGTTACCTCGGTGAGCTGAGCGTCACTGAATTTTCAGACCAAGAACATCTTTTAAAGCAGTCCACTCTTACCCTCAATAAGTTGAAACATTTAAACAAATAGCTAACCTATTAACAAAATGATTTTTTACATTGATTATCCCCTTAATAATTAAAGAGTATTTTCAGAGTTATTGTCCCATATAATCCTCAAAATTATAGCAGTAGTCCCATTTTAGAGAGAAGAAAACTGAGGCTGAAAACAGTAGTTTCCTGTCTTCACTCTCCTCTCATCCTGCCCTCAGGGCAATGGAGAGCGGCCTTGCCCACCTTTCTTAGATTCGAAGAGTCATCATTTAGCAAGTATCCACACAGTATGTACTCCACACCCAGGACATGGTGAGGTGGACAGTTTTCAAGCCTGCCCCGTTGAACTCTCAAGCCTTCCCCAGGTCCAGTTCAGAAAGTATTGTCTCCTTAAAAATCCTGCTCTAAGAAAATCAAACTTTCTCCATGTTAAGCTTCAGCATTTTGGGGTCACCCAATAATGAAAAAAGAATAATTAAGTCCTTCTGATTTTAACTGATGCCACGGTCATTTGAGAGCTCATATACAGTGGAGTGAGTCTCCTTGGTACAGTGCTTGGGGTGTGCACACGTGTGTGGGTGTAAGTGTATGTGTCTCCTCATAACGACCCGCGTTTTCACTGCTCTATGTCAGTGCACCAGAGGAGTGGTTATGGTCAATTATATCACTGTTGAAACGAAGTCTGTCTCTTTATTGATACAATATAGACTCTTTCAATATATAATGGTGCCATTAACCTTCATGTGGTCACCAGGCAGCCCCTCCCCACCATGTCTCCGTGAGTGTTGAGTTCCCTGGGATGTAATTAACCTTAGACATGTATCTGCCTCTTTTTTCCACACACTTCACGTCTCATCCCAGGCCCTGACCTCACACTCACCATGAGCCTTCGAGCTGCAGTTTCCTGTTAAGTTTGGTGTGTGCCAAGGTCCTGCCGGGAGAAGAGACACACACATGTGATTAGCAAGAGCGTCCTGCACAGGGCTATGTACAGGTGGCAGCTTAATAAGTACTCGTGGGTGACAGAATTGAGTTGTCAGGCCCTCTGTTCTCCTGGCTATTAATCCTTTTCTGTCATGGTTTAAAAGACAGGATGAGACAGCCAGGAAAAGAAAAAACCAAATCTCTTAAAGCCTGACCAGAATAGAAAAGAGTGTTTCAAAAAGATGAGTGAGGTTAGAGTCATTTGCATAAAATGGATGACCACTGGACCCCAAAACTCTAGGCATGATCTCAGAGGGCTAGTTTTTCAATTGAAAGACCGTGAGGGGTTTCCTTTCCAAAATGTACCTATTCTTCTTTTTTTTTTTCTTACATGTAATAATCAGCTTTCATAGTCAATAGCACATGTCCCTCCAGAACAGCAAGTCTGTCTTTTTAGAGCTTATTCTCAATGCTAAACACAGTGCCTAGCACCTTGGAGGTGCTCAGTGTCTTATGATGTTGATTCATATTTGTTGAATGAATGGATATCATAAGCCCTGGCAAATATAAAAAGGGAGTAAAGCCCTAACCGGTTGGCCCAGCGGATAGAGCGTCGGCCTGCGGACTTAAGGGTCCCGGGTTCGATTCCGGTCAAGGGCATGTGCCTTGGTTGCGGGCACATCCCCAGTGGAGGGCGTGCAGGAGGCACCTAGCACCTTGGAGGTGCTCAGTGTCTTATGATGTTGATTCATATTTGTTGAATGAATGGATATCATAAGCCCTGGCAAATAAAAAAAGGGAGTAAAGGTAGTAATCTATTGCTTAACTACCTTGGCAATCCTACACTTACTAGTAGGTGTAGTCTCAGTGACAGACTAGTAGGTACGATAGTAGGTAACAGAAGCTGCATCTGTGTGAAGCATGCATAACGAAACCTTGACTGTTGGACGGTCGCATTGCCCATTGTTCACACTTCTTTATCTGCTCTAATGAGGCCTTGACATTTCTTCTTCCATTGAACAAATAGTAGTAAGAGTCTGGCGAGCAGCATATGGATCATGTTTAGCATTTGACCTATGTTACAAATACTTAACAATGGGAACGACATGGTATATGTTCCCAGAACATTGAGGAATAGGGGAAGACAGGCCGGTGAGCAACCCTAGGACCAGGCTTGAGGAGGCAGGTGAGAAATGCTTAGCCAGGTAAATGCCAGCTTCCTGGAATGAGCATAAATCCAAGCTCTCTGCATCTGTCTATCAAAAACAAGGACTGTTTTTGTGCAATTGGAGCTGTCTTTATAACCTCCTGAGCTCTTTTGACTTCTAGATCAGACTCAGTGTATCCCAGAAGGAGCCCTGACTAGAGGCACCTGCACTTGTACTGTTGGGAAGGGCATGAGAGAGTCCCCAAGGACAGCGGCTTTCCAGCATCAAGTAGAGAGATGTTTCATTTCTGTCCCTGGCCTGAGTTTGTTTATTTATTTATTTATTTAATAAAAATTATTTTTATTGATTTCAGAGAGGAAGGAAGAGGGAAAGAGAGATAGAAACATCAATGTTGAGAGAGAATCATCATTGCATGCCCTGCAACCTGGGCATGTGCCCTGACCTCCAACCATGACCTCCTGGTTCATAGGCCGGCGCTCAACCCCTGAGCCCCACCAGCCAGGCTGGCCTGAATCCTTTTTAAACAAGCCTCCCATGGTTTGTTTTCCTTAGATGGAAGCGTAAGCCATAGTGAGGTGGCGGTATGATGTTGGATATTCTAGAGAAAGAGTAGTTGCACGAAAACAGATGGACAGAGGAATTAAATTGAGCTTAAATATCAGAGGGAAGGATAACCCCATCCAGAGGGTCCAACTTCTGTAAAATTAAAGAGACAGAAAACAGACAAGATCAACTTGGAGCTGTCTTCAACTACAATGTGTGTAAATGGCGTTCTGAATTACATCTTTTCTTTTTTTTTTTTAATCACCAACATTCCCATGCAGGTTACAGAGGCCACCAGGTTTGAGACTGGGCAAGACCTGCCTACAAAGTGTTACTTCTGTTTTCCAACTAACGAATGAGATAGAAATGTCAGGGGATGTGAAGATAAATTCCTTTACCCAAAGGCACATAAGCAAAAGAGAATCATGGGACCCTTAAGAGGGCCTCAGATTGTGGCCCCTTTAAGTCTTCCTTTTCAGAAGAGAAACCAAGGTACCGTGATGGAACTAAACTGAAATATTTCTGGAAAATCTCAAAAGTTTCTCTTATTTCTTCAAATATAAATGCAAGAGAACAGAGAGCTGGCATGTTCCAAGGTCAGGTCTTTGAAGGCCAGACAATGTTTCCTGATTGTCACAAGTGAAAAGTAGGCAAAGCAGTGCATTTTCATGTCAGTTTGGAGAGACGTTTTTTGTATGAGGTGTGCTTTTGCCACTCATAGAATGAAGAACTTTTTAACATCTTTTGAAAATCTGAAGTATGTATTTTTACTCAGTGAAAGCTCATGCCTGATGAGAACAAATTTCTTTATACCCTTAATTCAAAAGGTTGGAAACAATTTCTCAAGGTGATGAACTTACAAAGCAAACAGATACAGTTTTTGTAATCATTAAACATCTTCTTAGTTCATAAAGTCTTTTTTTTTCCTGACCCTCAAAACTGAATAAGAACCAATGCAGTGAGGACCATGATTCGTGGAACTGTGACACTAAAGCAAATGCATACACTATACTGTAGCTTTTCCATATTAATTTTTCTTTTTAAGTTAAACTTATTGGGGTGGCATTGGTCGACATGATCATATAGGTTTCAGGTATGTGTTTCTATGTTACAAGAGCTGTATATTACACCGTGTGCCCACCACCCAAAGTCAAATCTTCTCCTGTCACCATATATTAGGATCTTTTAGTTTTCTAAATACATTTCCTTGAAGGTAGGAGCAAAATGTATCATCCAATGAAATAGACACTTGCATGCTTTGCAAGATTGGTCATTGAGAATAATTAAAACAATGATTTATAAAAGTCAACACAAAAGACTATTTTTTATCAATGTGTCTAAAATATAAATTTTGTTTTTCTATATAGGATGAAATAAGTGTCAGAACAGTAAGAACAGTATAATCCCACTTTTTTAAATTGAAACAATTGCATTTGTGTTTAAAATGTGGGAAGGTATCGACACCAAAAATGGTGTTGATAACAGTTGTCTGGTACATGGGATCATGAATGCCTTCTGATTTCTTCTTTACTTGTCCTCTCTTTCTCTAAGAAACATAAATTGTTCTTTTCATAAAAAGAAGTAAGGGATATTAAAAAGAAAAATAGTACTCACATAAAACAAAATAATACGCATAAATAATACTCATAAAAATAACATATCATGGATTTGCTATGTATGCATTTTATTAACTTACCTCCTGAAGTGTTTTGGGTATTACCCAGCCATTCCCTCTGCCTCAGTTTCCAGTTCTAGCTGACTCCAATGCTCAAATGCTTCCCTGGGAGATGAGGAGGAAGGTTCCCAGACATGGAAAGCAGAGACTGGTCTGGGACATGGGACATGGGACAGCAGAGTCTACTTTGTGTCTTCCTTTTGGTTGATACAACATGATTAAGGAACTATATCCTGTCTCCTTCTCAAAGCTTAACTTATCCCTGTTCCCTTTTTCTTTCCTTCTTCTCTTTCTTCCTCTTTCCCTCCCTTCCTTAAATTTTCTCCTAATAAATTTGAAGCTTTTTTAGGATAGGGGCCTTTTTCACTATCATGGTTCTTGGTATAAGGTGCTCCATAAGTGTTTGTTGAGTAAAGGCCTAAAGATGCTAAGTGACTTATTCAAGGTCACACAGTAGGTTAACAGCAAGGTCAGGACTCCAAATTTAGGCTAAATCTGGAAGCCCACACTGGCTGCAGAAACATACTATGCCAAGTCAAAATGAATGTTGGTGTCTCAACCAGGAGGGCTATGTTAAGAAACTAATAAGGACTTGGGTGATATGTAACACATGTCGTCAGGCTAGGGACAGAGACAAAGCTTGTGAAGGCAGGAATTAAGCTGATATACTTTGGTATATATTTGCTAAAGCTCTCTTTATTGTTACAGTTGTTCCTGTATGAAATAACTACTTTGAACCATTGTTTTCCGTTCTCATAGTTAGGAAGGTGTATAGCTCTGTAAAAAGGTGCAGCCACAACAAACACCGTGTTTTTGCGGAGACCATTCATGATAAATTAATTCAGCAAAGGAAAAAATAAATCTATCTACACCGAAATCACAATGGCCCTGTTTCTATCAAAGGCCCCCAAGAGACAAAGCACCAAGTGTGAAAGCAACAAAGGTACAGATGAGCGATTTCTCCCCACTGAACCGGCTACCCCATGAGGCAGCTCGTGCAACCTCCAGACCCAGGAGGTTAGAAAGAAAATCACTTTGTTGGGTAAAAGTATTCTGAGTAACTGCCATTTTTGGAAATGGAAGAATTTCATTTTTCCATCAGACAACTGGAGAAGAACCTGTTTTCAGTGAAGACACTGGAGTTAATCGTCCCAAGATAATGGCTACCTTTGACTAAAGACACAGCCCCAGGAGCAAGTAAGAAAGGGGTAGCTAAGAGACAGCACTGGGATGAGGGAGCCGCGAGGAGCCAGGCTCTCTCAACAGTCTTATCCTCATGTGCCTTTGCACCCACATCCAACTTGTTTTATTGAAGACATGTTGTTTTGAAAGCCTCTAAGTAGGTCTAGTGCTGGGTTTAGAAGCATGAAAGCACCCCAGGCATGTCAGTAATTTGACTTCCCTTCGAATCAATATTTTAAAAAGAAATTGCTTACCTGGAATTTAAGAGGATGTGAAAGGCACTGATTTTTCTAGAAATAAAAATTGTAGTCATTGGCCAGTTTTCTTACTGATTCACTTCTACTGGCTGAAGTAGGATCAGTGTTCTGAAAGGAATCCAACGTAATGTTTTCTACCCTTCTGTTCTTGTCCTTTTTTCTGTTCCTTCTGTAGCGATTTTCTGAAACTGCCCATGTTCTGGAGGAGTAGTAGAGTGTTTGAAATTTAGATAAAACACATCACTTGTCCCTGATAGCAGTACTGTACTACTAAGTGCTATTGTTTACTTTGGCATTTCCCTGGCTGCCCCCATCAGCTGGCTGACCTCCGTGTGTCTCTGCTGGTGTGTAGCTCGTCGGGGAGCAGTGCAGAAATACTCAATATCAGGAGGGCAGCATTGATCAGGAATGGCATTTTCCCAAAACTTCTTATTTTGAAATAATTGGAGACTCATAAGAATTTACAAAAGCCATAAAAGCTTCCTGTGTACCCTTTACCCAGCTTTTTCCAAAGGTGACATGTTATGCATTAGTAGCTGTAAGTAGAATATCAAAACCAGGAAACTGACTTTGGTATATTTTTGTTAACTAGACACAGACTTTTAGTTCTCACAATTTTTTCAAAATCTACACTTATTTGCATGTGTGTGTGTGTGTGTGTGTGTGTGTGTGTGTGTCTGTGTGCAATTTTATTCGCAATTTTATTCCATGTATAGATTTGTGTAACCACCACTGCAATCAAGATACTGTATTCATTTGCTAGGGCTGCCTTAACAAAGTGCCACAAACTGTGTGGCTTAAACAACAGGAATTTACAGATTCATGGTTTTGGAGGCTGGAAGTCCAAGATCAAAGTGTCAGCAGGTGCGTGCCCTGGCGTTTCTCAGTGGTTAGAGTGTCGGCTCGAGCACCAAAGGGGCTCAGGTTGATTTCTGGTCAAGGGCACATACCTGGGTTGCAGGTTCCATCCATGGCCCTGGTTGGGGTGCTTGCGGGAGGCAACCAACCAATGTATCTCTCACATTGATGTTTCTCTCTCTTTCTCTTCCCCTCCCTCCCTCCCTTCCTCCCTCTCTCTCTCTCTAAAAAATCAATGAAAAATGTCCTCAGGTGAGGATTAACAACAACACCAACAGAGTGTCAGCTGGCCTGGTCCCGTTTGAGGGCTGGGAGGGAGAGTCTGCTCCATGGCTCTCTCCCAGCTTCTGGTGGGTTGCAGCCATCTTTGGTGTTCCTTGGCTTGTAAACACATCACCCAATTTCTGCTTTCATTTTCACATGACATTCTCCCTTTGTGCATATCCATGTCCTGATGTCCCCATTTTATAAGAACAGCAATAATATTGGATTAAAATTTACCCTAATAGATTTACTCTAATGACCTCATTTTAACTTGGTTACCTCTTTAACGACCCTAACTCCAATTAAGTTAGGACTCATATAAATGAGGGGGGGGGGTGATACATAACGAGGACTAATTTATATTCTCTCAAGATATGGCGAGTCTTGAGTAAAATCTGAGTTAGCTGACATCATATGTACAGATTATTCTGTGATGTTGAAGTGCCCTGTACACATTGGTATCCTAGACTGCTTCCTGGAAGGCCTGGTCCAAGTATCTCTATGAAGAAATTCTCTGGGATCTAAGAAAATTCCAACACCTGAATAAGTGAAAAGAATACAGAGAAATTGATGTGCTTATTTGAGAGCTTAATAGTAAACGGAAACTTCTCACTAACCAGCACCATCCATCATCTCCTGCCTGGATTACCTCACAGCCTCCTACCTGGTCTCCCTACCTCCAGTCTCGCCTCCTTCAAATACTAATAGTTTCTGGAAAGATGAAATCTGATCATGGCGTCCCACCTTAAACGACTGGTTCTCCAGTCACTTCAACATGCCTGCTCTCGCCTCAAAGTCACTACGCAGGATGTTGCTTCTGTTGGACTGTTCCTTTAAATCTCCTCTGCACACCTGGTTGACTTGCCCCACCCATGTCAGCTTAGACCTCACTTCCTCCAGAGGGCTTCCCGCTACTTCCCAAGGCAGGGTGGGTAGCCCCTGCAACTGTTCCCAAGTGCCTTGTGGTTCTGCTCAGACCATAATTACCCATTCATCTTTCTGAGTCTTTCACAGCAATGCAAGCTCCCTGTGTGCTTGCCTGGCACACGTATGTCCTCAATATATATTGGCCGCATACATTTGTGATACCTTTTCTAGCACTGAGTTGGGCCTGTTGCTCTGGAACTTGATGGAGAACACTAGGTTGGAGATTTAAATGGAAATCTGAGAACTAACTGCATGCAGGAGACAGTTGGAACATTGAATTACATTTAATGTTTATTGAATCTGAATGTATATCTTATTAAAATAAGTATGTAGGTATATTATTAGTGTATATATTAGTAGTCTATAAAATATACGGTGGGGCAACCTAGGTTTACAGTTGTGAGTATGCGAAATATAGAGTTTATTCTTGTATTATATTTATTAGTTATTGTAATGTTTTCCATACAAACAACTGTAAACCTACTTTGCCCCACCCTGTATATACTACAAATAAGTATAAGTATTAAAATAAGAATATATGTACTTACTAAAAATCTGAATACTTTACTATATTCAGACTTTTAAAGCAATTGCAAGGAAGTGTCAAGTTTTTCTGTTTTCAAACTTTCTATATTTGTGTTTTGTTTCCAGAGTCTATTAAAAACTATTTGGGTGGCTCTGGATGCTTCCATTTTTCAGTTGAACTGCACAGACTTGCTCAGTGCTGGGACTGAGGAGTTCGTTCTAGTGTGTGCACGCCCTGCGATTCCCCTGCCTGCTGTCCTGTCCATCTCTCCTGAGGAACCTCTGGCTTTGGAGGGACGTGGGTACTTCCCAAGTTGAATACTATCTGAATTCTTTGGATAACATGATCACGAAACAGTTGACATTCTGGTTTCCAGTTATTTTAAACTTAACTCAGAGGTGAGCGACTGAAACACAATCAGGGACCAGAAAGCTTGGGACATGATAACGACTGAGTTTAATTCTGTAGAAGCCTATCTTCTTCAGTGCCTTGCCCTAGAAGTATGATGATGACTTTATTAACCCTCACTGTGTGAACTTAGTCTCCATGGCTGGTTTAGGCCTCATGACAACCCAAAGAGATAGATATCATTTTGCCCATTTTATAGATGCAGCTACTGAGGTTCAGAAGTTATGTCGTTGCCCCAGGTCACTCAGCTTGTAAATAGTGAAGCCAGGATTCAGGTGTCAGGCTGGTCAGACTCAATGCCCAGGCTTACAAGCCCTACACAGAGCCACTTTGAAGTGCCCTGAAGCAAAGCCAGGCTGCCTGGTGTCTGAAGGCGGCGTGGATAAAAACCATAAAATGGCAAACACAGGGCAGATACACCGTGCTCCTAATTCACAATGGGCTTCTAGTGCCAGCACTGCTTTTCATCTTCACAAGAAGCCCGGGTGTGCAAGGACAGGGCTAGTATCCCCATTTTAGAGATGAAGGGACTGAGACACAGGCAGGTTAAGCGACTTGCCCACTGTCGCACAGTGAGGCAGCAGCACAGCTGATATTGGAACCCAGGGCTCCTGGCTTTTAGTTAAAAAGCTTTTTTCCATTACAGCACAACCTCGTGGCCTTCAGCTTTCAGACTGCAGTTGAACAGCGGCATACAAATTAACGGGGGTTACTGTATTATCTCCTAAAACAGCGGCTTCCTATTAAACAAAAGGAGAGGGAGAGGACAACAAAAATTCACCAATGGAACATGTGCAAAACACATTTCCACAAGGTCATTCTTACCCAGAGCTGTTTTAAAAAAATTATTATTCTCCATTTGGGCTTTTGGTCCATGATCCCATGGCATGTGCTGTTAAATGGTAATTTAAAATTTTAAACAAGCAATGTTTCAGAACTGATTTCTGGTGAATGGGCCTGATTTGGGAAGATGGTGAGTTTGGAAGCCGAGAAATTGGTTGACCAGCAGAGTTAGGGAATTTAAAGATGCCGACTTGGATAAGAACAACCCAAAGAGTTCTATCAGCGGTTGGGTTTGGAGGGGCTACATGATAGCAGGATCAGCACTACATGTTAGTAACATGTCTCCCACAGCACACACATGAAGTATGAATTGCAATGGGGACAACAGCATTTGGTTATAAAGTACTACATGTAACATGCACACTTAGCACACTCGTTAGGGTTTGTGTTGGTTTTACCTAAAGAATATTTTTGTTTGTGGGAAGTATGATGTCTTTAAAACACCTACAGATAGATGTGTCAGGTTGTAATTCAGCAGCTGTTTATTGATTGGGGCCCTATTTTGTTTGAGACAAAGTGCCAGGTCTTAAATTAAGGTTTTGGATGTTATGTGAGTCTGTCTGAGCATCCAGGGATGCAGGAGCAGCCCAGACGCTGCCTTTGCCCATCTCTTGCCCTCTGCTCTTTGGGGGGCCCAAGTTTTCGCTTCATCCATAAAGGTGCTTGGGGGATTTCCAGTTTCTGAGCTCCCAGCAATCCAAGAAGCAGATGTCGGAGCGGGGAAGCCCCGCCTACCTTTCAGCTTTGTTCCCAGGCCAAATAAAACCAGAAAAGTCTTTCTATTTTGAGAAAAGCAATTTATTCTGGACTCAGGTTTTCTCCCACACTTGGGCAGGTGAGATAATCTTAATGCAGTTTTATCAGCCTTACCTCTTGAATTCTTGGCTGCAAAACTAAAAAAAAACAACACACACACACACACACACAAACACCCCAACAACTCAAAGAAGCGTGCCCCCACCCCCATTTCTATACCAAAGAGCATTAGGCTCCTCTCAGAAACCTTTATCTCTTTAGGGGCAGTGCTGGTCTCATATTTTGTCACAGAATGGTGAGAAAATCAGCTATAAGAAGAGAAAGTACTGCCACGGCAGAAACTTAAAACTAACTCACTGATAACAACGAAGCAATAAGCATATGTTCTCTCCCCTGCTCTTTCTTTAGCAAATATGTTGAGAAGAAAACATGTCTTACATAAAACAACCGTTCGCATCTCCATACACGAAGACTCGACAATGTAGACAGCCTTGACTTCACAGCATATGACTCGGAATCGCTTTTGTTTTCAGTTTTCTCTTAAGTTCTTATGAAATGCCTCTCAAGATGGATTAAAATACAAAGCAAGAAAAATTAAGGTGCACCTGAGAAAGTGAAACACAAACCAGGGTTCATATCCGACCAGAAATACATGGGTTTTTGCGTGTGGTGGAAGTTTTATGGATGCTCTGAAGGTCACGCAGATGTTAAAGGAAGTCTGCAGTTACAATGTCACGTCTGTGCTTATGTGCTATATGATAAATCACATTTATCTCTCCAAACATTTCAGCCACTTGTTATCATTTTTCAATTATTTTTACTCTGTTCTAGGGGGCTTTCTCAGGGATAATTTGTCTCTTAAATCTCCTGTTTTTTATTTGCCCCAAGTGAGAGCAGCAGGAAGTACACGGCAGATCTTGGAAATGAAGAAGTTGGCCGTTCCCCACAAAACTCTGAGTAACTCTTAACCTCTCTCCCCCCAAGAGATTTTTTTTAAGCTGATGAGAGAATAGCCAAAAACTGAATGAATCAAAGGATAGTAATGAGTTCTAAAACTAGGGAACTTTCCAAAAGAAAATAGTTTATAATTGGGGAAGAAGCAAGCCCCTCAAAATCCCAAATTCAATAAAGCCAAAACACATATTTAAAACTTATATTTATGATATTCTGTAGGTTCACAAGATTTAATTTCTATTTTTTTAATTTAAACAAAAGTCTTCCCTTTCCCCTATGATTTGTGATGTAAATATTATCACACTTAATATGTAGTAGATTAGCCAACTCTATTGAAAGTGGTAAAGTAAGGATACAAATAGGACCTCAGCCGGGCTGTTGTAAGGATTAAAACTTGTAAGATGCTTATCACAGGGTAGCATAAAGTGTTCAATATTTGCTTATTATTGTTGTTGTTATTACTTCTAAAAATATCTTCATATTTATTTTCCACACAATTGGGATCAAGTTTTACTCTTTTGCCACTTATTATTATTTTTTTTTTACCATAATACCTTTCAGCTTTCTATGTTAATAGCTATAAATCTATATATATATTTTTAAAAGTAAGAACAAAAATGAATATGAACTATACTGGATATTTGTTGAACTCAACCAGTCTTGAAAATGAATGCCACAAATTCAATTCTCCTCTTGATTCCTATCACATGACTCAGTATTGCTCACAAATTCAGCAGGTCATTCTCCTCTTGATTCCTATCACATGACTCAGTATTGCTAAAGAGAGCAAAATCAATAACATTCGGGTTCTGTGAGCTGACTTGGTAATCAGCCCCCATGCAAAAAGAGGGCAGTTGGTCTGTAGGAGCATCCGAATGGCTCATATACATTGGGGCAGGCTCAAGTGTCCCCTGGAAGTCTAGTGATATCCGAGGGTGACAAGATGGTGAGATTACTTCTTAAGCAGACTCAAAATTTCGTTATTGTCTGGGGACTTGAATGCCTAACTCAGGTACCAGTTGGTTCTGAGTTGTGGAATCAAGTAATCTGGATGCCAGTTGGCCCTGCTGCCTGCTCTGACCTTGACACTGGTTTTGATCTGGAAGGACTCTGAAGGGAGCCCATGGCAATGAGAAGGGGGACTGGCTACATGCTTGCTGGTAGTCATCTTTGGCACTGGGTTGAATAGTGTCCCCCCAAAAGTTAGTTCATGTCTACCTGGAGCCTGTGAATGTAACCTTATTTAGAAATAGTCTTTACAGATGTAATCAAGTTAAGATGAGGTCATCCCGGATTAGGTTGGGCCCTAAATCCAATATGACTGATGTCCTTATAAGAAGAGGGACATTTGGACACAGATACACGCAAGAAGAATGCCATGTGACAGTACGGGAGAGATTTGAATGATGCCAAAGAAATGCCGGGGATTTGCTGGCAACCACCTGAAGCTGTGAGAGAGACATTGAACAGATGCTCCCTCTGAGCCTCCAAGAAGGAACCAACCCTACTGACACCTTGATTTAGGACTTCTGGCCTCCAGAACTGCAAGTGAATAAATTCCTATTGTTTTAAGCCACCAAGTTTGTGGTAATATGTAATGGCAGCCCTCATTAATTTACTTTCTTGTGAATATATGCATATCAGGATGAAAATATGCAAATAATGTACCCTGAATAGATAGACAAATAAGAAAGGAAAGAAGGAAAGAAGGCTAGAGAAAGAACAAGTATCTAGTTGGCCAACAATGTTTAATCAGAGGATATCAGATATTGCTTTGTTAAAGTGTTAAGGCTCAATGAGCTCATCTAAGAATTTGGCCCTGAATCCTCAGCTGATGGAACATACATTCTGTTGGAAACACTGGACCATGATAGTCATATGTTTGAGTAGTTCGGGATTTATTTGTAAGCAGCATACTACTAAGATACCATATGTAAGCCACTCTTACATTGTTCACACAGTCAAGTCTGGTAGGCAGGAGGAAAATTTGAGTGTCCTTCTGGGTGCTGACTCTGAAGTTGCACAAAATTATTCTCCTTTATGCAAACTTGAGTGACTTGACTCTGCTGGTGAGTGTGTTCTGGGGGCCTCGGCAGCCCTCCACCCAGTCTCAGTGGAATCCCAGGCTCATGCTGGACCCTGTGTGCTGATGCACAGAATCTGGGTGCATGCTACTCACTCCTGTGGAAGACTACTCTAACCCCTGTTAGTTTAGCCCTTGGATACTTAGGGTTTAAGAGTATTTGAATGACCCTCAGCCATGTTTAAATGATCATATTGAAAAAGAAACCAAGAGTTTTGGCTTAGTGCCGTGGTCGGCAAACTGCGGCTCGCGAGCCACATGCGGCTCTTTGGCCCCTTGAGTGTGGCTCTTCCACAAAATACCACAAAATACCAGGTGCGGGCATGCACGTACAGTGCAATTGAAAGTTCGTGGCCCATGCGCAGAAGTCGGTATTTTGTGGAAGACCAACACTCAAAGCCTTAGTGAATGTTAGAGTGTCTTTGTTTTACAATGAGGACCAGTGACTGTATTATTTTGTTAGGACTACCGTGACAGTGCCACAACCTGGGAGGCTTCAACAACAGATATTGATTGTCTTACAGTTCTGGAGGCCAGAATTCTGAAATTAAGGGGTTGGCAAGGATTGGTTCCCTCTGAGGACTGTGAGAAAGAATCTGTTCCAGGCTTTTTTCCTTGGCTTGTAGATGGCCATATTCTCCTTGTGTCTCCATATCATCTTCCCTTTGTGCATGTCTGTGTCCAAATTTCTCCTTTTTTATGAGGATATCAGTCATATTGAATTAGGGCCCACCCTAATGAACTCACTTTAACTTGGTGATCTATGTAAAGACCCCATCTCCCAAAAAAGGTCACATTCTGAGATACTAATGGTGAACTCCCACATATCTTTTCAACCCGTAATACCAACCAAGCTGAGCTAAGATCCTGGACTCTGAGTCCCACTGCCTGAGTACACATCCTAACTCTGCTCTTTACCCACTTTGTACCTGTAGGCAAGTTATTTAAGCTCACTGGGCCTCATTTTCCTCATTGTAAATGGGAATGGTAATAACAGAACCTTCTTTATAGGGTGGTTGTAAAGAACGCATGTGCTAGCACTTGTTACATGCTTAATGCAGCGCAGGTAGCTATTGAGAAATCAATACATAGATGACATTATTACTAAAAGGGAAGTGACAGAATGGACTGAGAAACAAGACTTGGTATGACGGTATTGTGCCAGGCCGGTGCAAGCTGACTCACTATGTGACTGGCTATTTCGAGTGGGACCTGTAGGGTCAACCTGGAGTTCTCATGGCCCAAGCCCCTCAATGCTGTCTGTGCTTCCAGAAGATTCCAAAATATATGTATATATTCACATTCACTTCCCTGAAGATTTGATTTGAGTCTTAGCTTTAGCAAACCCGAGTCTATGTTTGGGTTTGGGCTGTCACTGTATGTCTCAGAGAACTAAAATCCCCTTCAAAACTGACTGATTCATTGGAGAAAAGGTTATGTGTGTGTGTTTTTTTTCCCTCTTCCTTCTCTGGAAAATGGCAGAGTGCTCTACATTGACCTTAGCAGACTTCTCTACATTCCTGCAGCACAGGCACTCACTCTACATTCCACTCCTCCGTTTATTTAATATATATATAAACAGACAACACTTTCGATGCTAGGAAATGATGTGACCTAGAAAGTGAGATGACAGATGAAATGAGGGAGGGGTCTCCAGGAATACAATCTTGTCGAGGTGGATCTTGTCAGAGCAGATTTGCTGTGACCATAATAAAGGGCTTTTAACACGAGCTGGGTTGCCTCATTTCTGAAGAGTAGAGGCTAGAGAGATTCTTAAAAAGGAAAAATAAATATTGCTCTAATTGGAGCCAGAGGTGAGGCAGGGTGGGACAATGAGCGAACAGGACTATTTATGTTGGAAAAAGGGAAGCGTTAGAAATGGTTTAGCTGAAAAATTCAGGAAGATGAAGGGCTTGGTCAAAACCAAAGGCGGCCCTCTTGTTTGAGAAGAAAGGACAGAGTCCAGGAATGAAGAGGAAGAATCAAATTACAGGGCAGTGAATGTAAGCGAAATGAAAAGAGAAACCACTGCTTTCCGCAGGTATTGAGGCTGGGGAATTTAATGTTAGAATAAGGTATACTGGCTGATTCTCAAAAGCTTTGGGAAAATTTCATGCTAATGAAAAATGTTCATGGTTAATCCAGATTAGATTATAGCAGACCTGGGATATTTAAAAAGATCATTGTAGACAGTAGTGGCCCCCTGCTGGACTGGAAAGTTCTAGAAAGTTGATCCAATGCCCTACATTTTTCTTTTGTATTTTCCCATTAGTGCATGACACATGGTCAAGGCTACTTTTTTTTTTTTTAAAGCAGATACTTTACATGTTTTATTTCTAATTTTTACCAACAACCCCTTTTTATACTTAGAGATACTGAAATTCACAGAACCAAACCGAGTTAGTTACTCAAGATCACGGGGAAGCAGAATTGAGATTCAAACCCAGGTCTGCCCTCGGTCTAAATGTACACAACTTCTCAGTACATTTCATAGAACTCATAGAACGTGAGCCATGAAGTAGAAGTTAGAAACCTTATAATCTGACCAACTTTCCTCTTATTTTACAAAGGTGAGAAGCAGTTTGTCCAAGGTCCCATAAGAAAAGTCAGAACAGGG
The DNA here is from genome assembly GCF_000412655.1 of Myotis brandtii. NCBI lineage: Eukaryota > Metazoa > Chordata > Mammalia > Chiroptera > Vespertilionidae > Myotis > Myotis brandtii. Next base: position 6,162,963 of record NW_005371410.1, read on the forward strand.
AGTCACCTGCTAAATAAATTAATTCATAAATCTGTGCAATTTCTGTGGCAGTTAGAAGAAAGATATTTGTATACCTTCCAAGTTCCCTTAAAATGTCTAGGTATTTTTATACTTCCCATATTTTAAACAGTCCATATCTAGGCAAATAAAGAAACTATACTCTCCTACTTCTAACAAATCTCAAATAATAGCACTGGAGGAAGTAAAGATTTTCTTATTAATCTTTCTGCCTTTGCTAGTCTCAGTTTACCAGGACTCAATTTATGTCAAGATTCCTCCTGGGAGTAGAACTAAATTAATGATGGCATGTTTGAATTAAACAAAAGTGTGAATGGTAGACATCTTGAAAATATTCAATAACTGAAATCTCATTCAACCAACACTTTGTCACCACTGGCTCTACATGTCACACTGTTAGGAATACTAAGTCGAATGGAAGATTTCTGTCTCCAAAGATCTTGGAGCTTAATGTGGAGACAGACATCTGAAGAAATAAGTCATCACATTGTCTGAGAAGTGTTATAATAGGAGTAGAGAATATATACAAATAAGAATCTAATCTAGTAGAGGATCTTAAGGAACCTGGCAATACATAAATATGTGATACTTAGCAAATCCATGTTTATAAATGAGTGCTCCAGAAGTTCTTCACATGTACTTGAAAATTTTCTTCTCTTATTCTTTGTGACCATAAGCCTATCTTGTTTATTGAATTGGTTGGCTATTGCTGTGTAACAAATTACACGAAATGGAGTGGCTTGGAGCAGCAGCATTTATTATCTCACAATCTCTGTGCAGCAGGAATCTGGGCGTGGCTAGGGGCTTCCAGCTCTAGTCTCTCACAGAATGCAGGGTCTTGGCCGGGGCTAAAATCATTTTAAGGCTTCATTGGGGCGGGTATGTTGGCAAGTCCACGCAGGTGATTGTTGGTAGGATTCAGTTGCTCCCTTGGTACCTTGGCATGTAGGCTTTCTCTAGGGCAGCGGTTCTCAACCTGTGGGTTGCGACCCCTTTGGCGGTCGAACGACCCTTTCACAGGGGTCGTCTAAGACCATCCTGCATATCAGATATTTACATTACGATTCATAACAGTAGCAACAGTACAGTTATTAAGTAGCAACAAAAATAATTTTATGGTTGGGTCACAACATGAGGAACTATATTTAAAGGGCCAGAAGGTTGAGAACCACTGCTCTAGGGCAACTTACATCATCACAGCTGACATCCATCTGAGTGAGTGAGAGGGAAAGAGAGAGACAGTGAGCGACAATAAGGCTAGAGTCACAGTCTTTTATAACCTAACACTAGAAGTGACACCCCGTAACTTCTGCCATATTTTATTTATTAGAAACAAGCCAAAAGTCCAGCCCACCCTCAAGAAGAGGGGATTACACTAGGGCATGAGTACGAAAGTGTTCATTAGGGACCATCTTAGAAAACTGCCTACTACACTTCCTGTGAATTTATTTTCTCCGTGAATAGTGTTCCCAACACCATTCTCCCATTGGACCACATTAAAATTACAAGATTTGCCCTTTACTCCTTCACCTAACTCCCCACCTCAGCAAATCCATCACCATACCTTACCATTTCTAGTCCACTTCCTAAATATTTCTCCAGGTCCTACAACTGGGGGCCCCTTCTCTTCATTCCTACTGCTACCTCCTTGGTTCAGGCCCTTATCACCTTTGCCTGCATTTAGGATTGAAACACAAACTTCAATGTTCTCTCTGGCTCCCACTGGGTTCCTTTTAGCCATTCAGCATACAGTCCTGGCACCATCTTTCTAAGGCACAGATCTGAGTAGGTCAGTCTCTCAGTGGCTTCCCCAGTCTTTGGGATAAAGCCGGAATGCCTGAGCAGGGATGACAAGGCCCTTTGTGGTCTGGTCCTGCTGACTTCTCTGAGCTCCTCTCTTCCTGGTATTCCTGGAACAACTGGCAGCTTCCGGGAATTCCATGCCTCCTCAGAGGAGCAGCCTCCTTTTCTTCCTCTGAATAATCCTCACTCAGGACTCTGCTCAAAAGAGATGCTCTCCGAGAAGCCTTTCCTGACCTCCCAAAGGCAAGTTGAGGTGCTCCCACAGACCCTGGCTAACTTCCTCGTATGCCACACTGCACCGCAATGATCTACTCTCATATAAGCCCAGTTGGCCCTCACCAGTCTAAGCGTACTGAAATCAGGAACTGTGTCTCTTTAGCCATTTATCCCCAGGGTCAGTGAGGTGCTTGATAACTAATAGTTAGATAAATAATGATGGAAAGTCTGCCTCTTAGTTCTCTCAGCTTCTTTTATACTAGTGATCAGGGACAGCTACCTATTTTGTGGGCCCAGTGCAAAATGAAAATGAGGGCCCCTTGTTGAAAAAGCAGGAAAAAAGCCATTCCCTTTCTTCTTCTCTCTCAACCCATGATGGTTTTTTAATTTATTATTTAACACTGTGCACCCTTGAGCATGGGGACTGGTGCAGGGAGCATGCAGACCCTCATAGGCACTCGAGTGTGGGCCCCACCCCTGACTCTCCCCGTGCCAATGCCCTCTCACTCACTCCCTCTGAGCAGGGCAGCCATTTCTGGGTGGGGATGAGAGAGCAAAAGGCCAAGAACCCATCCTGAGGAGGCAGTGGGAGGCAGGACAGCATGGAAGCAAAGCTCTGAGCCCTTAGTGCTCTCAGTAACATCCTTGTCACTAAGTTCCGTGAGCCCTGTGCACAGCTCTTGCTCAGGCCCCTTGTGCAACATCTCCCTAGTGAGGCCCCTCTTCTGCTGCTAGCCTTGGAGATGACATCCTCTGTAGTCTCCTCTTTCCTTTCCAGCACCTCCCTCCCTCTTTGCCTCTTCTGCCTGTCTCCTAGGCATAATCTCTTCTTTCTCACTCTCTGGGACAATAGCTTGGATCCTGGTTCCAGTTTTGCCCTACTGTTCTTGGTGATCTTGTGAATTACTCGAACACTCTGAGCTTCAGCTTCTGTATCGTTAAAAGAGGGGTTCTCCATTTCCATTTCAGCACTATTGACCTTTTGAGCCACATAATTCTTTGTTGTGGGGTGGGGACTGTTTATTGCAGAATGTTTAGCAGCATCCATGGCTTCTTATGTCAGATGCCTGTACTATGTATCAGATGCTACAACAAAACATGTCTCCAGACATTGCCAGATGCTCCTTGGTGGGGTCTGAACTCCCTTGTTGAGAACTACTGCTCTAACCTGAGGAGTTGAACCAGGCCATCTGTATTTATTTGCTGGGGCTGCCATAACAAAGTGACATGAACTGGGGGCTTAAGCAGTAGAAATTCATTGTCTCACAGCTCTGGCGGCTTCTAGAAGACCAAGATTGAGGTATCAGCAGACTTGTTCCTTCTGGGGGCTCTGAGAAAACCTCTATTTGATGTTTCTCTCCTGGTTTCTGGTGGTTTGCTGGCAATCTTTGACATTCCTTGGCTGGAATTCACATGGCATTCTCCCTGTGTGCATGTCTGTGTCCACATCTCCCCTTTTTATAAAGACATTTGTCATATTAGATTAGGGAACCCACCCTATTCCAGTGTATTTGGAATTAATTACATCCACAGTGACCCTATTTCCAACTAAGGTTATATTCTGAGGTACTGGAAGTTAGGACTTCATGTAAATTGGGGGAGGAGGGTACAATTCAACCCATAACAACCATTTCCTATGCTCTTGTGAGCCCTAACATTCTATAGTCCTAATAAAAAAGAAAGGGAATGTTGGTCTTTGTTGACCCCAATGTAGATTCAGATCCAATATGGATTTCTCCTGAGTTTCTTCTCACACCAGCCACATCTCTGGACACTTCTTTTGGGCAACTCATTCCTTTTGAGTTCAGTTCAATTTCAGAGGAAGTGATGAGGAAATGAGAATTTCAGTTGCAGCTGGTCTACACAGTCTCTGGCAGATCAGCGTGACAAAGACCTCATGGAATGTCATGGGCCATCCTTACCAGGCTCATCTTCCTGTCCTTATGTTACTGTAAACATACATGAACTTCATAGTATGAATTAGTCTGCATAATTACAGGAATTATGATATTTTAGAATTACTCAATGACCCCCGTCACAAAAAGGATGTTGCCTTGGCTCTACCCAGCCTGTCCAAAGAGACAGTTTCCAGAATAGAATGATGAGCAACTTGGTTGAGACATCAACCAGCCGCTTGGTTGCTGCTCGCTATGCTTATTTGCTTACCTCTTCTCTCTGCTTAGTCTGCCAGGGACTGACCCCAGGAGATGATGAAAAAAATGCCTTCAGGGGTCTTGATAGCCCTTATGCCAACATGAGCCTCAGACAGGCTGAAAGTACTTGTGAAAGGAAGCACAATCTCTCTAAACCATGAGGCCTTTTTTCAAGTGACTCTTTGGTTTGATAGGGCTCCAACAGCTCCTGCTCAGGTGTCAGAGGCATCGGGGCATCAGATCTACAGCTGTGCCTCAGAGACCGGTTCTTTGTGAACATGGGGGTTCCCAAAATAGAGTAGCAGCTCTTCCCCCCACCCCTAATCTGCTCAGCTTGCCGCCTGCACTCAGCAAATAGTGTTTTGAAGGGCTTTGAGCCGCGATGATCTCATAGCCATGTCTTGAAGGATGTAAGACAAAACACTCCTGCTGTTACATTCTGAAGTATGTAGTTGAGTAATTATTTGAGAAGTTTAAGTCAGAAATAATAGTGCTTTTGCCCTGAGTTGTCTGGAGAGTTCCCAAGTCCTCAGCTCTCCACCCTCTGTTGCCTTTTTATAAACCAGAACACAAGAGCATTACAGGGGAGTAGAAAAGCAGGTGTTCAAAAGGGTGGCCCAGACATCAGGTGCTGGCACTGTTCACAGGAATAGGCATTAACTGAAGGTTCCAGCCGTTCCTGAGAACATGAGGGAGGAAGTGGGGCTGGCAGAATCTTGCTGGAGGAGATAACTAAAGTGTGAAATGGCAAAAGGGCTCTGTCTAGTTAAAGCAGAAGGAGAGAAGGAAATAAAAGCCTGAATGGATGTTAGAGATCGTATAAAGGAAGTTGAGCACACTGGAGGTCTCTGGAGTCCACTGGTCCTCTTCATATCTTGTTGATTTATACCAGGCCTCTTCTCACATCTAAATGCTCCAAATAGCCCCTGCCCATTTTAGAGTTACAGGAACTGAGCTCCACAAAAGGCCACTAGCCCAGAATTATACAGCTAGTTAGCAATAGAGCTCAGCCTAGAGTCCTTCTGGCCTTTCATTCTTAGGCACTCTTAAAAAGCCAGGAGGGCAAAGCCAACAGAAAAGAAAGAACTACATGAAAGCATGGGGTGGAGAGGGCCACCAACAATAATTTCTGTTGTTACCCCAGCTCTTTCTATGATGAACTTTTTTTGAGAACCTACTACCCATGTTCCCAGCCCTGTGCTAGGCACTGTGGAGGACACTGAAGATGACTCTGATTCCCATTGGGGAGGTAAAAAGATTGAACCAGTTAGAGAACAACATAAGATATAGTCAGCCAACAGGTATTTATTATGCTCCTCTGTGAGGTCTACTTCTGAATCTCAGTGCATCAGTGAACCAGACAGCATGCCAGTCTTCAGAGGTCTTACATTGCAGGGGATGGAGGGGTGAAGGGGTCCTCCAGAATACACAGACAGCAATACATCAACAAGATACTTCCATGTACAGAGAAGTCCCATGAAGACAGACAAGGGTAATGTGGTAGAGTGGGGGTGGAGAGGATCTCTCTGTGAAGGTGACATAACAGTGAGAAGGAGGAAGCCATGTGAGGATATGGGGAAAGAACGTTCCAAGCAGGAGGAAGAGCTGGTGCCAAGGCTTGGAGGGTGTGCACCAGCATGTCCAAGAGTGGTGTGCACCTAAAGATAGAGGACAAGTGGGTGAGTATGGGGAAATGAGGCCCAAGGGGCATCAGGGGCCAAAATATGTAGGGTCTTGTAGGATTGGGGATTTATATTTTGATTGTGATGGGAAGCTGTTGGGGTTTTTAAGGAGGGAAAAGATTTCAGCTGTAGGAAGATTTTCTGGTTACTGTGTGGAGGATGGACTGCAATGAGTGGATCTTGGAACTGTTGTAGGTGAGATGTGGAGGTGGCTAGAACCAGGGTTTTAGCAGTGAGTATGTAAGAAGCAATCAGACTGGCAAGGTAGTTTGGAAATAGAGCTAATAGGACCAACTGATGAATTCGTTTTGTGATTTCCCTTTTGCTATTGATTTGGATGGGGCAATTTCGGGGAGCAAATGAAGGAGGGATCATAGAACTATTCGGGTTGGGTCACATGATATTTGAGGTGACTTTTAGACATCTATATTACTCAGAGTTTAACCAGAGAAGCAGAACCACTAGAATATACACACGTACATGTATGTATATTCTAGTGTGGGTACCCTGCAAAAGCTGTGGCCTTTTTCATGGAGCTAAACACGTACCTGACTCAGGATTCAGAGAAGATGAAGGAAGATCCAGGGGAAGGTAAAGCAGCTGCAGGCCCTGCTGTTGCTTCACGCCAAGAAGTGAGTCAGCAGATCAGCAACAATACCTGTGAGCGAAACCCAGGCATTGCTTCTTTCCAGGAACTTCGTCTGAGGCCCACTCTGAGTCCTGAAAACTGTGGCTCTGTCTAGTCTAGATGACCCGTTACAAAGCCACCACGACATACACATGGAGCTATTGAGTGGTTTGAAATATGAGTCTGGAACTCCAGGAAGAAGTCCAGGCTGGAGGCAGGCATTTGGTACTCATGGTTCATAAAGCCATGGAGGTGGGTAAGATCCTCTGGGGGAGATAATGCGGATAGAGGATGAAGAGGAAAAAAGAGAGAGCCCTGAAGTACTTCAACATTTATAGGTTTGTTAGAGAATGAGGAATCAGCAAAGGAGAATGAGAAGAAGCCAGTGAGGTAGGAGGAAAATGTGGGAAGTTTGGGGGCACAGAGGTCTAGGGAAGAAAGGAGGGGGAAGTGGGCAACCACATGAAACATCTCTGAAAACCCAAGATGGTGTTAACATGACTCTGCAAAGGTAACAACCAAGTGCTACTTAGGACGGCATCGGCTGTGGTCTGAATGTTTATGTCCCCCCCAAACTCATATGTTGAAATCCAGACCCCCAAAGATGATGGTGTTAGGAAGTGGGGCCTGTGGGAGGTACTTAAGTCATGAAGTGGTGCCCTTGTGAATGAGATTAGTGCCTGACAAAAGAGGCTCCAGGAAGATCCCTACGTCCTTCCACCATGTGAGGACAGAGAGGAGGCACCAGCTATGAACTAGGAAGACAGACTTCATCAGAAGGCAACCATGCTGGTACCTCCAGAACAGTGAGAAGTAAGTTTCTGTTGTTTATGGGCTTTCCAGTTTGCAGCATTTTGTGATAGCAGCCTGAATAGACTAAGACATCATCCACATATTCAGTACTGAATAAAGGGGTCAATCCACATTGATCCTTGGTGGTCAGGAGGGATCAGACCACATTGATCCTTGAGTTACTGGGAAGACCTCAGAAACTAGTTGATATCCAAGAAGGACTTTGAGGATCAGATGGAATAAAACATCTGCCATTAATGGAACCTGCAGGGGCTTATTCATCTCCAAATAGTTTCCAGAGCCACTTAAAAGTCACAAATCCCTAACCATTTTCCAGCAACCCACACGGAGACCTCTCAGCCTCCAATGCACATCTAAGAATAGCCCACTTGGCTGCCGTTGGCCTGAAATCCTTGCTTTTTGCGTCAAAACACTTGGCCACTATTTTCAGGCTGACACTCCCTTCTACAAACAAGAAGAAGTGTCACTGCTCATTGGAAGCGTTCTCACTTATTTTGCTGTTGGCAAAGGAATGTGTCAGAACCTGGACAGGAAGTCAAAGAGTTTGCTGAAAGGAATCACTTTGGTTCTATGCCTGCCGGAGAATCTCGATCTCAGTGGCTCAAGAACAGGCAGAAGCAGGATTAAAAACTTTTAGTTTTGTTTAACTTCCATGTAACCCAGAAATCTGCAAAGAGGCTTTTCAAACAAAAAAGGAATCCTTACTTATAAATGTGGAAACATCACTGATTTTCAGGGACGTACATCTCTGCACTACAGAAGACTGCATGAGAGAGAAGAAGGCAGACCCAGCCTCCCTTATAAATAAGTCACTGGATGGATGTTGACAAATACATTTAGTACACCTTTAAGTCCTATTTTAAAATATTGGTTTTTGAAGGATTCAAAATAAGCAGTCAGAAAGGCTGCTTCAAGATGGGTGTTCAAATGGATTGCTTAGTTCTACATCAGATATGTGCCTTTAAAATGTTTTTATCTTTATTGTTGAAAGTATTACAGATGTCCCCTTTTTTGTGTTTTCCCCCCTCATTGACCACCCCCCCTCCACCCCATATCTGCCCTTCCCAGGATCTGTGCTTTCTGATCCTTCTAGAATTGTTAAAGGAGGGGAGGGCCTCATGATCATTACTACTTGAAGCAGGGTTTCACTGTGACTTTTGTGGGACCTTGGTACTTTTGCCTTACTGGGCCCCTTCCTCCATCAAAAAAAAAAAAATCCTAATTTACAACTGCATTAACATAAAAATAACTATATTACGATGTTAAAACATTTTTATTAACCTAAAAGTTCATTCCCTCCCTTGCCCCCCAAATGAAATGAAAGCATTTTTGTGGGCCTCGTGATAGTTTCCTTTCAATGCTGTAACAAATTATCACAAATTAGCCCCTTAAAACAACACAGATTTATTATCTTACAATTCTGAAGTTCAGAAGTCCAAAATCCATCTCAAGGTCTGGTTCATGCTGGAGGCTCTAAAGGAGACTCCAGTTCCACCTTTTTGAGCTTCTGGAGGCTGCCCACATTCCTTTGCTTGTGGCCCCTTCTTCCATCTTCAAAGTCAGTGGATTAACATCTTCAAACCTCGGACTCTCTGAACACTGCTTCCACTATCGGATCTCCTTCTCTGACCCTTCCCCTCCTGCCTCCCTCTTACTAGTATAAGGACCCCTGTGATTACATTGGCCCACCCAGATAATCCAGGATAAACTCTCCATCTCAAGATCCTTAATGTAATCATATCTGCAAAGTTCCTTTTGCTGTGGGGTCTGGGAATTAGAATGTGGACACCTTGGTGTCCCTGAAAGTACTGTGGGTCTGAGACACTGTGCCTCCTGTGACTGATGGATAAATTGGTCTTGACTCAAAGTGCTGATCTAAGAACAGGTTGCACCGGAATGTAAAATTGCACTACTTCCTTCATTGAGAAAGTCTTGCTATGAAAAAACTGTGCTTAATGACACAGTCTGTTTACTAGTACATGCTGGTCCAAGCTCCTAGCAAACCAGTAGCAGGAGACTGATGGAACTGCAGTAATTTGATGAGGTCTGTCCTACACAGCTACAGGAATCTTTCCATTATTTTATTTGTTCTCTTTATTTCCTTTGGCTTGGGCTATTCTTGGGTGCTCCTGTGAGCATATTTTTTCTTCTCCAAAGCAGATCACCTTGGTGATAACTAAGAATACTGAGGAGCAGGCCTGGTCTCTGGTCAGTGCTGGACACATGGTGTGGGTTCCACTGAGGCTTGCCGAATGACTGGGTGAGTTGATGAATGGATGAATGAATGAATGAATGAATGGATTCAAATTAGTTGAATTCAAATATTGAATGACTCTGGGCCTACCAAGTAAGTGGCCTGTTTACAAGTTGGTCCACAATGGTCTTTAAAGGAGTGAACACATTAACAAGCTCTGAACAAACACCGTAGAAGCCATGTGTGTGGGAGAGGACGAACTTCTTAGTCACCTGGTTTAGACCTCAATGCGATGGTGCCAACTCGAGGGTCCTTGTAGCTCCATCGCATCCCGGTTCTTTCTCCGCGAGGGTGGAAAAGGACTCTTCACATTTCGGAGACAAGTGGCAGTGGCCTGAAATGTGGTGGAGAGAGGGGAGGAGAAGGGCCGGTGGCGGTGGCGGCTTCGGCGGCTTAACGAATGTGTAATTTTCTTCTCACTTCACTCATCCCTCTCCATCCGACATGGCAGGTGTGCTGAGAAGGAACGGCGTGTGAATCGATTTGGAGAGGATCAGTGACACGGCAGCGAGCCGGGCCGCGCCCCGAGCCATTGATCGCCTCCAAATCAATTTGCACACCGCTCCCACCTGGGTCACCTGCCATCTCAGACAGGGAAGGGAACAGTGAAGTGAGAAGGAGATTATTCTGGGAAGTCTGGGGACCCTCTCTCAAGAACATGGGGGTCAGCCTTCAGCTGCCCTCGCATCTGCGGCCTTTGGAGGGGACACGGTTCCCCAGCCCAGGCCCCTCTCGGTCTTGCTCACCCCCACTCTGAAGGGAGGGGAAGCGTGAAGCCTGTAGCAAAATGGGGCCACTCTGAAAATCTATCAGCCTTGAGCTCACCTCTGGGGTTTGGGCTGCCACTGTCATATCCTAAGAGCTATTTCAGAAAACCCAAATTGCCACAGTAATAATCTCCCCGCCACGGGACCGGTTTCCATTTGTGCCTCTCAATGCACTTTACAATTAATTCTCACCAACCTCTGCCTCCCCCGAGCCAGGAGCCCACGGGGAGCGCACAGCAAGGCCTGTAAGCCTCATGGCTCCCCCTCTGAGAGGGCAAAGGGCTGCCCCAATGGAAAGACAGGCAGGGAGGCCCAGGTCTTCCTCACGGAGCCCCGCACAACCGCCTGTTTCTGAGAGGAGAGAAGGAAAGGGGGTCTGGGCCTGGTTAGGAAGCTGGAGGATGTCGCCGGCTCCTGACATGGTCCAGTCAGCCTCAGTTGAGGCAAGAGGCATCTTAACCACTTACCACGGCCGAAGACCTGACCACTAAGCAATTTCTAGGGATACCGTCCATCCAAACACTGATCGTGCTGTGGCAATGCTGGCACTATAGAGAGTGGGGTCGACTGTCACCCTTGCTATGTCACAAGGCTCCCAAGAAAACAAAATGGAAGATGAATCCCCACCTGCAAGCACTCGCACCGTGCAGGACACTGAGTAGGTACCAAGAAATGGACACAAAATCTGTCCACTGCATGTCGACTGGGTCCCCTTTCCCGAGTGATGGTTTAGATTACAGCGGCCGCCAACCTTTTGGACCTCATGGACCACCAGTGGTCCACGGACCACCGGTTGGCGACTGCTGCTCCAAAGGTTTCCTTAGGATGTAAGTACATACTGGTCGGCTGGGCAGATTTTTCAGGCAGTGGGCTCCTTGCTGTGACTGATTCCTCTTGTCTACCCCACGGGAAGCAGGACCAAGGCAGGAGCAAGAGAGACCTAGTGGCAGGAGCAGGGATTGTGGAAGGATGCACCACCCTGAGTTCCAAAGAGAGAACAGGAGAACCAGCTAACCCCCTCATGCCTCATGCTGTTCTTGGATACCCCCGTAGTGCCTTCTTCTCTTACTGTGAAGGAAACGCTGGTCATGATCTCGCTGTCCCTCCCGCCTGTGCTTCAGAGGTTTGTCAGAGCTCCAGGAGAAGGACGGAGGAACTTGAATTTGGGGGATGGAAATAAAGTAGTAGAGGCTGCGACTCCAAGAAGCTCTCACTCACCTGCTCCCCAAATCAGACCATCGGCTCCACCAGGCTTCCTGAGTGCTCACTGCCCAGACCCAGCCACATATGCACGCTCAGCGCGTGCACGCACGCACACACACACACACACACACACACTCACGCCGTGCATGCACACACTCACTCCCCTCTTCCTCCGAAGGCCACGCCCTTCCAGCCCCGGTTCTCTCTTCCCAGGCTCCCTCTTCTCCCTGCTCAGGACTCCAGCTGTGCCCAGGCAGCATGCAGACTCAGTCTTCTTGGCCCCAAGGCCTGCCCTGCTGTCCATACTCTATCCAGCCCAACCGCAATCATCCCGATCTTCCCGTCCCTTTATTGTCTGTGACCCCGCAGAGCACTCCCAGGGGAAGTAAAGAACAAGTTTCAAGTTCAGTTCAACGCAGCGGAGCCACGCCCCGGCATCACAAGGACGGTGGCTGGTGTGGTCCCTGCCTGCAGGCGCTCCCCTGCTTCCGTGCCCATGCCTCGGCTCCTCGGCCAGGTGTAATGCTCTCCGGGTCAGGCACGACTGGGGCCATCTCACAAAGCCCAATTCTGCAAACATGTCACAGAGTCACGGCTGTGGGGGTTAGAAGTCGGTTAACTGTACCCAATTCTAACTTGGTAAGTGGCCTTGTAGGTCAGTGGTTCTCAACCTTCCCAATGCCTCGACCATTTAATACAGTTCCTCATGTTGTGGTGACCCCCAATTTCATTGTTACAAATTGAACATAATTAAAGCATAGTGATTAATCACAAAAACAATGTGTAATTATATATGTGTTTTCCAATGGTCTTAGGCCCCTGTGAATGGGTCGTTCAACCCCCCAAAGGGGTCGCGACCCACAGGTTGAGAACCGCTGCTGTAGGTGAAATTTGTTGGAATCCACGCTAGAAGATGGGGTTGGATGCTGAGGAGAGAAGATCAGCTTGGAAGGAGATGGAGCGTCATTTCTAAGAGCTTCAGTAGACTCCTGCCCTCTAAAGTAAGCCAGGGGTCAGTGCTCTGGGCCAGCATTTTCTGAGGCAAAGCCGTGTAAGGAGTTTGGTCAACAAAGTGAGAACAGCAGTCACATCTTGCAGGAGCCTCGCCTGCTGAACAGGGTCCTTCAAGCTGGGAAAACCCCCGCCCCACCAAGCATCACCGGAAAGGTGGGTTAATTCTGATGCTGTGACTTTCTGGCTTGTCTGTGTACCCTGGGACCTGGAATTCCTGCCCTCTGGGACCTGGAATTTTCAACTGTGTACTTATCTTTGGCTCCAGCAACATTTACACACAATACATGCCACAGAGGCTTTTTATTAGATATATCTTTAAATGTAAACGCTTTCGTTTTGAACAGGAAATAGGTGCAAATGGCACAAAGGTACAAAGAATCACCACCACCTCACACTGTCCCCTAGGCACACGGGGCTCTTAGGTCACCAGGGGAAGTCCTGTAACCGATTTCTTTTGTGACGTTCCAGAGATATTCCACGCATATGCGCGCAACTACGTTAGTAAATATTCTGGAGATCATGGCAATGTGGGTATTTTTATTCATTATACATAGACAAGTATGTCTACTTCTGCCTTTTCTGCGGACACAGGCTCAGCTGCCTTTATTGGAAGTGGCGATATGAAGTGTTCCCATCACACAGAGCATGCCTAATGGCATGTACCGCGAAAGCAGTCGCCTCTGCGATGACACTGGCCAAGCTTGGATCTGGCCCAGCGAGGGTGGCGCCGGAGGGCGCTGTGCCCAGCTCCGGCCGCACG
>NW_005371410.1:6176415-6179265 GCF_000412655.1 Myotis brandtii
CGTGCCCTTCTACTAAAGGACAAGGCGAGAGGAGGCTGGGCGCAGGCGAAGCCAGCAGGGCATCCCTCCCTCCACCCCAGTCCCGACCCGGCTCCCACCCGCATCCCAAAGCTCGGCCCCACGCGAGTTTGGGTTGCAGCGAGGAGCTGGGGCGCAGGAGCGGGAACAGCCCCTAAATGCCCGCCCAGGGAGCTCCCCCCTCTCCCTTCTACCCCTTCGCAGAGAATGTTGTGCAAATGGTATAAAGTGGGGTAAAGCATTCTGCACCGTGGAGGCTCTTCCCCACGGCCCTGGCTCCCCAGTGAAAGGCTGCGGGGCCTGGGGGTCAAGTCTGCTTGGACACTGGCATTTAGATTTGAGTGGAGACTAGTGAGCGCCTGGGCCCGGCTCTCCCAGGCTGGTGCCTGCAGGGCCCAGGAAAACTGCCCTGGCACCCCTCGTCCTGTGGTCCAGCAGAACTCCCTGCGAGATGGGAATGCGCTGTGTCCTCACTGTATTCCTTAGCCATCAGCCACAGGGAACTGCTGAGTTCCTGAAGCGTGGCCTAGGAAATGAGCTCCTACTTGTAGTTCATGTTAACGAACTTTAAGCAGCTGCATGTGCGAGTGTATAGTCCATGGTTACCCCCTTGGACCATGCAAATGTCAGGGCTCCAGTTGATTTGGGCAGTTGAATGCACAGTTATGTTGTTAACAGCCAAGTTTTATGAAGAGTCACATGAAGTATGGAGCCCGAGCGTGTGGCCCCTGAACAGATGCCCGGAAGGAGCTGGTGGGGAGAAAGACGCTGTGTCAGCTGAGCTTATTTGAACTGTTCGCATCACTGGCTGGTGGAAGGTGGCTTATGTCACTGCTGCCTTCCCTGACCGTGGGATAACTATTAAGCCAAGACAGTCTCGTTGTGAGTTAGGAGGGCGTGTATCTGCGGGATCCAGGACAATCCTGGGTAGGGACACCAGAGGATTGGAAGTGCTTTTTTCCTGGGCCAGAGTGTCTGAGATGGCAGGCTGAGGTCTCACTCATTATCAGAGCATCGTTAAATGTAAAATACGCAAGTTACCTACAGTAGAAACCAGCAGGGTCTGGTTCTTCAAGTCTGTTTACTCACCTATCGCTTCCAAGAGGGTAAGCCAATCGACAACTTCCATTTATTTTTATTGACGATGAACATGTACACTGTTGGAGGTTCCCTGGTCTAGTTCATTGAACATTTTCAAGAAGCAATTCAGTTATGTGACTATTTGCTAAAACCTGACATTGGATGGTCACTGTGTGTGTGTGTGTGTGTGTGTGTGTGTTGTGGTGATAAATGGTGGGAAAGGGGCAAAGATGGACCAAGAAATCTTGTGTTATCTGTAAAGACTGTGTGCCCTTCAGCTTGTTCTGAAGTATCCAGAAATAGACCTGTGAACACTGACATCTTTATAGCTCAGGCAGCTAAAGCTGACTGCGGTGTCCTTGTCCATAGTAGGCACTCAATAAAGATTTGGTGACTTTCCAGTGAGGAGGGAACGGGCCATGATTCCATATCCCACTATCTTTGTGGGCTGTCCATCCTTTTTTGTTTGTTTTGTTTTGTTTCCCCCCCTGGAGATGTTCCCAACCACAAATAAAGAACAAGGGGGAACATCGTTAAGCACACCTAGAGCTGCGTCCAAACAAAAGAGGAAAGAGACTAAACAAACCCAAGGTTTTTTATTTCTCCCTGAGCCAAGTAATCCCTTTGATTACATCTAATACCTGCCAAAACCCAGATGGTGTGCCCACCCATCTCCCGTGTGATAATGCCACATTGTGAAATCTACCCATTAATATTAATTGTCAGCCAGAGAATCTGTCTGAACTACTAAAGCTTGAGATTGCCTTGAGGAAGCAGGCTCTGCCTTAGCAGGGATTTTAAGATAATTCTCATCCTTTCATTCCGTATCTCACATATGTAGAATGTTAAATAATAGCCCGAGAATGCCTTTCTCATTTCGGCACATGTCTGCCTCTCCCAACCCAGGTCTTAAACCACTGTTCATTTGGAATCTATGCCTGCTGACCAAATATTACCTTAAACTGCTGTGGGCTCGCCAGAGACCTGTAGGCACCCACTGTTCCCCACGTAGAGAGAATTTTAACTCCCCGGAAGCTGTTTGAATGGAAAGTGCCCTAGCTTGTGACGGGCCACTACTTCCCTTTCGGTTTTTCTCCCTCTCGGTCATTGATTTGGTCATCCTTGAAAGGTCTCACAGAATCTCAGTGTTGTTGTTGTTGTTTTCAGTTATTGTGTGGACCTTCCTAAGGAAGGCAGGCAGAGGCAGAAGAGAAGGCCTGGGAAGAGAACTTGAGGTGCAGGCTCTGTTGGGGTGCCGCTCCTGGCTGAGAACCCCACCCGGTGTTTGATTTGGACTCTGGTCATAAATGTGCCCGGGTCGGCTCTTCTGTCTGATCTGTCTTCCCGTCTCCACGTTGAAGTGGCTCACCGTCACAGTGTCTGCTGCGTTCACTGAACTTTTTTTTATTTTTAAGCCACAAAATTTAAAAATCCATTTATGCTCGAAATAGAATGAAAATTTAGTAGGTGTGAGATTGAGTTTTTCCTCTGGAGTCTTCCCCCTTTATTCTCATGGGTTACGGCACAATCACTTTTTGACAGTGGTTCTTAGAGCCAACACCTTCAACTTTATGAGTAAATGCAGAAGCCAGCCCACACACCGTCTTTGTTTTTGCCAGGAGCACACAGGGCTGGTCAAATGAATTAATTTAATATTCTGTGCCTCCCGTTCGAGGAGGAGGCTCTCCCTGGTCTTGAGCTTGATGTCCGACTGCGGCCAGAGCTGTGGCCGGTACTGGGTTACTGACTGGG
>NW_005371410.1:6179295-6188935 GCF_000412655.1 Myotis brandtii
GAAAAAAACTGGAAACGTTTTATTCTTTTGGGTACATAAATGAATGTTTGCTTCAAAGTCCTGACAGTTCTCTTATTAGCAAATATTAATTTCAATTGAAAAAACCAGAGACCTTCCTGGAGCAGCATGTCTAAAGAGACACTGGGATCATTTTAAAAACACCTATTGGTACATAAAGCAACCTGCCTCATGAAAAGAAGTAACTGAACAAGTGGCAGAAGCCAGTTTACACAGCTAAATAGTTTGACGATTTCATTTATTGCTATTATTTTACAAAATGTAAAAAAGCATTTGAATTGCAATGTTGTTCCCATTCCCGGCCAACCTTGCAATTCTGTGTTATAGGCCTGCTGCTTTTCGGAAGAGAAGAGCAATGAGAAGGGAAATGACTTTTTGTAGAGAGAGGTGAGTCCTCTTACCGACTCCATCTTCTGTTTCGACAGGACTGGTACAGGTGGTTACGGCCCTGTGTGCGAGGAGACGGCCCGTGGGCGTCCTGGGAAGGACTGTGAAGCCTTGGTGTGCCTCACTCCCGTCATGGGCAGTGGGAGCGGGAGGCGTGTCTACAGGTGAAGGGGGAGGGCTCTCTCCTCCCCGCTCCCTGGAAAGTTGCTTTCTGATGTCAAAGATTGCGACAAGTTGTTATAAAGGCACATAGAAGGCAGAAATTAGCACTTTTAAACTGAAGGTGAATCACAAGGCCTATTTCTGCCTCAAGTGGTGCTGTCCAACCATTTAAAAGAACCAAAATTAACTTTTAGACACATTTGTTGCACAAATAAGAGTTGGAGGTATACACCAACACCTCTCAGAGAGTTTGTTTCACGTGCATATATTTGTAAATGACCAGAATTTAGGTTATTATGATGTTTGAAGGAATTCGCTTGCAGGTTCAGACCCTAACACGCCAAGCTTAACTATGAGCAAATTTTTATGACCGGCTTAAAGACCGTTGAAAAATATACTTCATTATAACAAGGCAGCATTGTGCAAACATGCTAAAGTGAAGTTTATACTGCCCCATTCTTATCGGTTAGAAGAAACACAACAAAAAATATTAAGGAGCAAACAAGTCAAAAATCAAAGTGAAGAGAGATAAAAGTATGCTTAACTGAAAAGGAGAAGATAGCCCTTACCAGGTAGCTCAGTTGGTTAGAATATTGTCCCACTATGCCAAGGTTGTGGGTTCGATCCCTGGTCAAGGCAAATCCAAGAATCAATCAATGAATGCATAAATAAGTGGAACAACAAATAGATGTTACTCTCTAAAATCAATTTAAAAGAGAGAATATATGTGAAAATACCATAAAAATTGTAAAGTATCGCCCTAACCGGTTTGGCTCAGTGGATAGAGCATTGGCCTGTGGACTGAAGGGTTCCAGGTTCGATTCTGGTCAAGGGCATGTACCTTGGTTGCGGGCACATCCCCAGTAGGGGGTGTGCAGGAGGCAGGTGATCGATGTTTCTCTCACATCGATGTTTTTAACTCTCTATCCCTTTCCCTTCCTCTCTGTAAAAAATCAATAAAATAAAATTTTTTAAAAATTGTAAATTATCACCACACATAAACTAATATCCTAGTATCATCATGGTCTCCAAGCCTTAAGACGTAGCCCAGCATGAGTACAGCCTGTTTCCTAACGTGCTGGAGCTGTCTGATGTTTCGTGTGTTTACGTATTTAAGTTGCAGGACAGCGAGCCATTGAATCCTCTTTGCTAACCAGTTTGCATCTTCACTTTTGGCTGTGCCTTCTCAAAGGAAGGTCCAGAAACCTGCCAGCATCTCAGATGTTCCTCGTGAGAACTCTGGATGGTGAAGTCAAAACAGGAGCGTGAGCAGTTCCAACTGAACATTCATTTTTAGAGAACACTATACCTTGAGATGAGAAGGTCAATTTGAAAAACAGTGTGGGGGTGTATTTGAGGTGCATTATGTCTGAGTCTGTGGATGGCATTTAACCCCCCACATCACCCCAGGCCAGTTTATTTGATTTCCCTTGTAGAGGTCACCTCCTGAGGGGCTATGCTAACTCCAATTGGCCCACAACAGACACTGTCCCGAAGCCAGAGCCCAAGAAGCAAAATTCCAATGTCCTGGAGGCCTTGAGTCTTTAGAATATTTACTTGCAATTCCTACTCTGGTTGGAGTAGAACCCAACCAAGGGTTTCTGTGCTGATGTCCTCCGAGCTCCAGGGGCTTCCCCCCAACACCGCCCCCTCCCCCTTCAGCTCGAAGCTGCTGATATGTTCTTATAAACACAAGTGAAAAGAAATCTCTTTGGTGTCTAATCTGTAGTATCTGAAACCAAGTTTCCTTTTGCATAAATAAATTGAGGGTTAAACCTTTGAAAATAACCTACTTCCTCCCAAATCAGAAAAACAAACAGACATGAAACAGACTTCTTCTATATTTCATTACCTAGGACCTTGAGTTTTTTAATTGGCTAGCAGAAAGTTATTTAAAAATAATGGGCAGGGCAAAATAAACATGTAATTTGATAGTCTGTTAGCAACTCCTTTTACTTACTGCATACAGAACATTTTCCAATTTTCCCTTTGATTGTAAATAGAAATCTAGTTTATTAAGCAGAAACATAGATTATTAATAAATAAACCATTTGATGCCTGTAAAACACGCTGAGGGTGAAAAGCCCATGCTAAATGGCAAATATTATTTTTATTGCAAACTAACGGGAGGAACTAAGCTAATGAGTGCTTACAGCGCTCAGAAGTAGTCATCACATTCCAATTGCCACATACTGAAAACTATTAAACTTGTTTCTTGGATAGAGATGCGTTTACATTTTAAGTTGATACTTTTTAATTTTTGCCAAGGATGAAAAGCAACGCTTATGGGTCTCTGATTTAAATAAGAATAACTCAAGGGTTTAATCATTTTTTACATTTAAATAGAAGTTGCCTAAAATATATTACACTTTTGAAGGTATAGATAGAAGAGAAAAAGAAAGAAAAAGAAAGGCCAAGACTAATTTTCTGAGTTAAATCATTACCAAGGGATATAGCCTTTTACAAATATCACTTCTTTTGAATAATATCATACCCACACACCAATCTACTTTAAAATAACATCCTACACAGATAAAGGGAGACCTGATGTTTTAGGGTTCAAGCCAAATGTTTTCTTATGCTATAGTCTTTTGCATCTGGCCTTGATACTGTGGTATATATGATATGTAGGGAGAATGAAATCTTTTACTGATGTTTGAAGTAGGGAACCATATAAAGATAATATCCAGTCACAATGGATTAGTTAAAAATGGAATTATGGATGTAAGCCTGATTTTCTTAACATTATTCTAAAGCCAGACCGTGTTTGCTTGTGGTGTTGGTTTGAGTGGATGTACTGTAGATGTGTACGTATGATGTTAAATTGCTAATACACATGTGAATATGTGTTTACATAACTGGGATCCACACCTTTTGCTCGTTCTTATTGGGAGTAGATTTAATTTAACCCCAAACTAATAATTTAACAAAGAAGCAGATAACAATTGTAAATGTCACAATGGAAAGTACTTTGCCTAAAATCTCATATAAATATATATTTTGGCTAAATCCTTGTGAGAAATCCAGATGGGTTACTTGAGATTTTCCTCACTGAAAATGTCAACGCAGTCTTCATTCTCAAGAGAGCGAGGTTCTGATCTGAGATCACAGCGAAGGTGCGCTGAAAGGAAAGCATTTAAAGACAATTTTCTTGTCTCTCCGCCCCCCCCCCCCAACCCCACACCTCCACACGCACACATTCCAGGCATTTTAAAATGACACCATTATGCTCCATGTCCAGGACTGGAAAACAAAGTCTCCTCCTGTTTGACAAGATTCAGCCTGCAGTGATTTTAGCAGCCAAGATACAAGATTTTTAAATTAGGGCCTTCAGAATGGAATATTAGCAGACCCATATTAAAACAATGCTGGCAGCCCTTATGATGATACAGGGTAATTTTCTAATTAGCAGAAGGCTGTTCGAAATGCAGCATGGTGTCCCATTTTCCATACTGTTATTTTCTACTGGGTAGAACTAGAGAAGTAAAACAAAAGCCACGAAGCCTCCTAGTCAAGTTCTATGAATTGGTCTCTCCAGCCCTGTAAAGACAGAATCTAATTTCAACGGGTTTTTAATTTACAGAACTCAGCTTTGCTGCACTAGGAGGTCTGTGCTGAAAACCAGATCACCATCCAACAGATCACAATTGCTCCTCTTCAGTTAGTTGATGGTTAGTGTTTTTCAATTTATAATTTTATCCTGGTATTATTCATGTATTATTATCATCCTTGTTTCCTTCATATCTGTGTTTAGGTTCTTTTTTTTTAGATTCAGTAAGGGTTGTGCATTAGTGGATGCTGAATAAATATGATTGTTTGGTTAGAAGGCTTCAAGTATCTGTTCTTAGAGATAGAAAAAAAAGGGTTTCCTTCATGAGTTTGGGTCTTACCTGTTGGGAAATGGGGTCAGGGTAGGGGTAGGGGTTGAAGGTGAGAAAGTATTGGGACTCCCACAGGGAAAGATACATAGATTCTTTAACATAAAAATTTCAAATATAGAATCATTCAAAGAACATAGTTTTTATATGTGCAGATCCTGAAAGTCAGTCATCCTGTGCATGTAAATAGAAACCACCGTTGGCATCATCTTCAATTATGAAGGAGAAAGCAATGAACATTCCACTCCTGGTAAGGTCCGTGTTGCATCCTTTGTACAGGGACAGCTTTTTCTGCAGAAGGGCGAATAGAAAAGTAGGTGTGATCGCAGACAGCGACTTGCTTCCAGTCATCCTCCAGGCTGCCTCCAGGTTCCATTATTTGCAAAGAGCATGTCAGCCCTCCACACCCCACTCAAAAGCCTCCAATGGCTTTTCCCTGCTTGCAGAATTTGGTCAAGACGGTGAAGCATGGCATTCGATACCCTTCCCAAACTTGCCCCCACCTCTCTTTCCAGACATCTTCCTGCCACTCCACCCTATGCTTTAGCTACACCAGGCGAACTGCCGCCTCAAACTTCCCAAGCCCGTTTGTTCATGTGCCTGATCTTGGTTCAGGCCAGTTCTTCCACTCGGAGCGCTCTTCCCACATCTCCCCACCTAGCAAAGCCCTCCTCACCTTCCCCAGGAGTTGAGAAATCTGCTTTGGGGTGCCTCCTTGATCTCTTCTTTTTTTTTTCTATCCCCAGTCTGACTTGTTCTGTAGCCAGATGTGTGTACATCGGGACTGTGGACACAGACCTTTTTAGAAACCTTCCGTCCCTTCCACACCTGGTACAGGTCCCCGGGTGTGGTGGACACTCAAAAGCACCTGGTCTTACACTGGCTTTAAATAAGGGGCCTTCCTACGTCACTTTATACACGGTATTCAGTATTGTATGGGTTGGAGAGATTGGTTAGGAATTAAAAGCAAAACAAAAGCAATAGCTGCCATGTTCAAAGAATCCCACGTGGAGTAAAGAGGGTGTGAAAGCAGCTGATGTTTAGGGTCATCCGGTAGCATTTTCCAAGCAGTTTTTCACTCCCTTCTACCCCATTCCAAAATGATGAAAGCAACGCTCACACCCTTCCCAGGGCCCCGGGATTCACACCCTCACTTTACTTGCACTGAGACTGGACTGGGATGGTGGTGGGCATGAGTTTGGCGTGATTGGGCCCACTCTTCCCTATCCCTGGCACAGCCTGATCCATGCAGACACATCCTATGAGGTTTTGATCATAATGCAAATATCTCTCTACAAAAGAACAGGGTACTTTTGCGCCCCCGCCCCTGCACCCCGAACAGGCTTTTTTAAAAAAAAGAAAAAACAAAAAGGAAAGAAAAATATGTACCCTATTAGCCTGTGATTAAATGAATAGAATTGGAATTCTTTATTCTTAGGATGATGAAAAATCAATGTGCTCATCTGAAATGTCTGAGCCAGTTTACAAAGCAGTCCGTTCACCTCTGCATTGGGTCTCCTGTTAGAGTCCTTGCACCGGTGATTCTTGGCTTAGCCAACTTGGTACATCCTAGATGATTTTTCATGATTTCTGCTGTTGGAATAGGAAGTTCCATAGGATCCTGTTTGCCAGGCCATCAACAACTGCTTTCAGTAGCCACAGATGGCAGATCTACCTACCTACTCTCTTTCCCACAAATGAGAAGCTGTGTTGTTTATCATACTCCTTTGTGTCAATGCATCTCTTTGATGGGTGGTGCTTACTCCTCCAAGAATGCGTTCATGGAATTTAGAAAAAAAATTTCCCCACCCCAGAGGATACTTACTCTGAGTGTTCTCACAGGTCTCTGACATAGTTGACAACCTATGACCAAGTTGGGGTTACTGCACACTACAGTCTCTTTTATCCTATCAATCCAGGGGGCGTATGGTGTAGTACACAGAGCTAAACAGATTTGCACAATAACACAGGAAAAGCACTAGAACCTGACTCTTCTGATAGAACATATGCAAGTAATTAAGAAAAAAAATAATTGCATGTTGGAGAAGGTGGACTCACCAAGCAGTTGTTGAACTATAAAAATGCATTAAGTGTAGTCAGTTTCTTTTTTTAATTATTCAGGAATGTTGTTTATGTTATCATGAAAAAAAGAGGTGAGAAAATATATTCGGCAATTTTTGGTTTTTCCCCATTTGAGCAGATGGCGATTTGTAGTTCAAAATTTGTAACTCAAATTATTTCACATTTTTATTAATCAGTACAATATGTTTTTAAAACAACAAACTGCACTTAGAAATATCAGTGTAAGTCCCCCAATTTGCCTAGTTCCATCAGAGAGCAGTTTAAGAATTAGAGATTTTGTTAACAATACTGGGAAACAGGGCATTCTGGTTCAGTATTTAAATTGTAATTATTTTTACCCCTGTGTTCAGAGTATCTCTTAGGGGAGGGGGGGCAGTTGAAATAGTACAGAAAATTGCAATGGGGAGCTGTAAAAAGCTGGGAGAATCTGTTTCAAGATGTTTGCTTTTTTTGGTAGAACAAAAAGTGCATTTTGTTAGAGACAAATATTTTTGTGATTAAAAAAAACATTTTATGTGAAGTGTAGATTGGACTTTTAATATAAAAAAGAAATGTTAAGCCATTCTATTTTAGGAAGGTTTGGCATCTCAAATGAAAGCTGTTAGAACTGCATATATTGGAATGTTCTCACAACTGTTGTCATCCTATGTTCTTCTGCAAACCTGTTAAATTGCATGAGTGTAGGGATAAGGGAGCTTTTTTATTATTATTAATTGACACTCATTTTTAGCTGGCATGTGCTGGCAGGTCTTTCCAGACAGACCTCAGACGGTGCAAGGCAGAGCTTCAATCTGAAAGTTGGGAGAGTATTCCAAAGCCCTGTAACATGGAAGCTAGGAAGTGTAATATTAAAGTGATAAACATCTTATATTCAGTGTAATTCACAGTTTCTTTCATTCTTTCTCCTATCTATAGATCTAAATCAAAACAAATTCCATAAAAGAGGGGGTTATTTTCAAGCACATTTTCCTTCAGAGAGCTCTTGAATATTTTATCATATCTATTTCTATACATATGCTATACATTTCTAGATCCCTGTTGAACAAAATCCAAGGTGATGATATAAAAAACACACACACACAACAAAACCGATGACATTAGAATTCCTAGGAGATATAAAGTTAGCCCTTGTACATGTAATAAACTTTGTTTTGGCAATTAAGGAATACACAGAGATATTAAGTCAGAGAACAATATGCCTGAACTATTAAATTTTTTTCCAGGAGGTTATTAAAAATGTATTTCAAATTATCGAAGTGGCAGGAAAAAATAAAAAATAGTAACTTAAAAACGGTTACATTTTCCTTTGCTCTTGAGAAAGCACATGGGATTTCACAGGAGGTGATTCCAAGTAGAATATTTCCAAGCACCAAATATCCACTGTAGGACACCTTAGAGCCCCATCCCCCCCACCTTCCCAATAGTGAGACCTTTTGAGCTGTCACTGCAACAAACTGTGAATAGGTGGGCACTTCAACTGTCATCTGGCAATGGGAATACATGGGTTTTCTGGGTGTCCCTCGAATGCTGCAGAACCCTGGGAATTAGACATTCTCCTCACAAGGTCAAACAAAAAACCAGACCCGGATCACGGGCGCCGGCCAGGATCAAATGGGGCAGGAAGTACAAGCTCAGGATGTGAGGAGGGAATCTCGGGTGTCTGAGCAGAGTCTGCGTCCTCAAATGGTTAATCCCCCCAGGCTGTCATATTGCATAAACAGATCCTCCTTTAATAAAATTAATTAGGTTCTGAGCTTTATAGGGTGATGCCCACTGACCCTTCACATGCCTATTGTTCCCAGATCCCGGGGAAAGAAAAAGGAGAGGCTGCCCAGTCGGCGAGAGAGAGACACGCAAGTTGAAAGATTAGGAATCTCAAGCAGGAGCTGGACGAGGGGGGTGGAGGAAGCTAGGTAATATTTGCTTCTGCAAGGAACTAAAAAAAAAAAAAAAAAAAAAAAAAAAAAAAAAAAAAAAAAAAAGGAAAACAAAACAAAACCAACAGCGCGGTGATGGGGTTTTGTTAATTTCGCTTTTGCACGCGCCACGAAATTCAGGCAGCGTTGAGCTCCAGAGAAACACCCGGAGTCATTGCAGATTGCGGGGACGCGCCGCTTTGGTTCAAAAAGGACCCGAGGCGCAAGGGGCAGGGTTAGGTGGAGGGCACGAGGGGGTCTGCAAGAGTCAAGCAGGAACCTGCAAACCCACTTAGATTCCCACCGCATCCCGCCCCTTTCTTCTCCCAGCGCTATCCCGGCATTTCGTGGCACAAGTTGCTTCTGATCATTCTTTTAAGTTTGCTGAGGGAACTCCCGGGGGGCGGCGCGGGAGCTGGGATGGGGAAAGGTGAACCGAGGACCGTGGTCTTTCTCTTTTCTCTTCTCCACCAGGGGCTGGAGGTACCCGTCCTGGGGATTAAGAGAGCGCATCCTGGGCGCCTCTGGTCGAAGGAAATCTGAGGCACGACCGCAAACATTGCGCGATTTTGTTAGGGAAAAAAAAAATGTTAAAGGGAAAGAAAAGAACCGTCGACCGGATGTCTCCAATTACGGGGAGGGGGTGGGGGGTGGGGAAGAGACCAGAGAACAGAAAGAGAGGCGTTTGGCATGGACGGGGCAAAATTTGGAGAGGGTGGGTGTTGGAGGTGGGAAGAGACGCAGCAGGGTGAAATGCAAGCGATGAGGCTTCTGTGAGGAGGAGAGGAAAACAGGAAAATGAAGCAGAACTACAGAAATGACAAAGTGTTGAGTGCTGATTTATTGCAGAAGCCTCTGGTCATTTCCATATATTGAAATGCGCCCAAGCGGCCAGTCAGTCAATTTCTTCTGAGCTGCTGCCGCCGCTGCCCACGGGCTGCCCACGTGACTCCCCTTCAGTCAGCCTCTTCACCACCAGCGCCTGAGACAGAAGAGGAGGAAAGAAAGAGAGTGAGGCAGAGCAGGCGTCTGTGTACTGTAGTGGGTGATGTGGGAAGGAGGAATGTGGCCTGGGGAGGGCAGAGGTAGGTTTCATGGTCCATTAAAGTGGTACATCCACTTACCTCCCTCTGGCATCTTTCTAATTTTCTCTCTCTTCTCTCTCTTTTTCCCCCCTTCCCCCCCCCCCCGCACTCC
>NW_005371410.1:6189029-6202506 GCF_000412655.1 Myotis brandtii
TTCTTTATTCCCCCCCCCCTTAAACCATTCAGAAAGGGGACAGAATATACAGAAATAGAGAAATCACTCTACAAACACATAATGGGGATGGGCGTGGAGATGCAGGATATTTAAGTCAGATTTGATTTTGGTGTCTTTGATACTACCCATTGCTTGGGTAGATTTTTCTTAAAGAAAGGTGTGTGTGCGTGCGCACACACACGCACACACAAATCCGAGATAAAAGCCAGTGAGTTGTTAAAAAATGAATTTGCAGCATTAGAGCTGTTAGCATCATTCAGCAAGCAGCAAGCTTGATAATTTCCAGGTGTTGGGGAAAGCCGTTGTCCGGGAGTTCTTACAGAGCTTATAAATCCCTGTTGGGAGGGAGGAAAAAAAATCTTTGGAGGTGAATGAAATATCAAATCACAAGCCTCCTATGTAGATTTATGATTGCATAAGAAGCTTGATCATTTCCATATACTGAAATGTGCTGTCCTCCTGAGCCTGCCCAGCCCTTCCAGGAGACGAGGCGCTCCGTTCTGCCTTGATCAATGTTGACTATGAAGCAAGAAAGGAGGGGGGTGGGGGTGGAAAGCAGGCTGGCACCAGATGGAGCGGGGTCCCGGGAAAGGTCAAGGTTAGCCCAGGCTGCTATTGAGTCGGTAGCAGCCTCACAGATAGATCTCTGCCTCGAAGGCACCCACTGGGGCTTCTCAAAATCAAATCTAATAGAAAAGGCAGTCACAGAATGAAATCGCTTCATCTGAATGCTAAAATTGTTATTAGGCTACATTAGAGAGATATCAGGCACGTGGTTACCCAAAAAGGGAGCATGCCTAGCAGTTTGTGTCTGAAAGAAAAGCGATGAATATGTTGATAACATCAGTAATAAGCAAGTAGCAGAGATGGGTATCTTTTATTTTATTTTTTTGTCTCAAGACCAGATTAACATATTAAATGAACATCATCCCCGCCTTTTTTTTTTTTTTTTTTTTTTTAAAGCAGGACAACCTTGGAATTCTTCTTTGGTGTGGAGGGGGGAATGTGTGTAGAAGAAATCATTCAATCTAGACATAGGTCACCCTTATTGATCAAGAAGTTCGACTCACTACTTAAGGAACTTGGTTAGCATCTTCCACCAGGTGTGTGCCTTTGGAAATTTATTCCTCAGGCATTACTTTCGAGGTTGACTCTGCTATGGAAAGCAATCTTTCTGGCGTTGGACCACTGCAAATGGAAATCTGTCAGAGGTCTTCCTCCTCTCCCTCTTCTTCACCCTCCTCTTTTTCCACTTACATTCTTTTTGGAGATAGAAGTATTTCTGGAGAAAATGTCTCACAGGCAAATCCCAGCCTAGGAGAGTACCTGGGATAGGACAGACATCGCCTGTTGGGGTAGCCACACTAGTATTTTTCAGACAGTCTCTCCCCCCCCCCCGCATCCCCCCTCCCCCAGTTATCATAATGAAACCCACATTAGCTGTTTTTAACCTACAGCACAGCCATATCTTCAAGAAGGATTTAGTCTTGTAAAATAAATGCGGGCCACACTAGATTAAACATGATGACTGCACTCCAAGGGTTAATAAATTTAGAATTAACAGATCATCCCAGCTTGATACAGCTACTATAGATGATTTAATATGCAGCCTAAGCAGGTTGACAGTCAGCTCACAGATGCAGATAAGATCAAACAGTCTCTTGATTCAATAGATGGAATGGTTGCACTGAGTGACTAGAAGGTGAGTGACAGAACATATATGGCAGGGGCTCTGGTAGAGAGGAGCTTCGATTCCCTACTGCTGCTTTGTGCACTGGTTTTCTTTTCCCAACAGTTCACCTTCGGTGGCAATAAAACCCAGAGCAGAGGCTTAACAATGCTCCTCATCCCATCGAGTCATGGGAGCTTGTTTAAGTTTCCAGTAAGGAAAAGATGGATACCTTTAATATCAAGATCTATTTCTAATTATTTCTGCCTGGTAGCTAATATCCACCCGTTCCTCTCCCACTCTCTCCTCACAGGCACCCAGGTCAGGGCTCTAAAAGACAGGGTACAAGATTCCTGGATGATGCAGATAAGGCAGGCTCATTGCTGAAATTATAGAGGTAATTTCCTCAGTCCTCTACTTTGCTCTAGCTGTGAAGATCTGAATATGGAAATGAGGTACAGAGCTAAGTTGAAATTCAAACTCCAGTACATAACCACTGTGAGGGGTTTACACTAGGGGAGAGCTTAGATTTCTGAAACTGATGTTAGAAAATTGCAACACTTGGGGGCTTGGGCATTGGAAGACTGAGGTGGATTTAACAGAAAAAGTTGAGTATCTATGTCATCAAGGCTTACTTACCTTGATGGCTCTAGCTAGAGTTTCTAATACCTGAGTTGTTGTTGTTTTTTTAAGATGTAATTCCCTTTATCTGTTCCAACTCCAGTATTTAAGCAAGACAAAAAACAATCTTAATAGAAGTGTATGGGATCTGATGTGATGGACAAGTTTATAACAGTTTTTATGATTTGATCAAGAGCAAGGGCTCCTTCTAAATCCATTAGATTCTGTCATGTGAATATATATTCAGGCAATTTAAAAATGCATATGATGTATCCAATAGACCGGCACAGGTCTGAATTGTATCTCGTGTGTTATTCTCCCCTACCACCCCTTTCTCCAAGTCTTAATATGGAAATCTGTAATAGAGTGACTATAGAGCTACGGCAATCAGCTTTCCAATGTTCCTAACTTGGTTGTTTCATTTATTTATTTTATTTCATTTTATTTTTGAATATCAAACTGTCCAGTCCACACGATGAGCTAATGGCCCACAAAATTTTCCTTTAATAAATAAGCCCATTTAAAATTGAGTAATAGCTCTACACGCTGTTAACACTTTAACTTTTCCCTCCCAGTCTTAATGTCCTCGTATAGCATGCTATTCCTCTAACTGAGAATTTATTATCCTTAGATAACCCTAGAAAATCCTTAGAATTTTTCATTCTTTAAAAATGCTGTTTTGAATCTTGGTGTGATGTAGTGTTTTTTGGTGTTGTTTGTTTTTGTTTTTTAGAAATAAAATCCGTATCTATGTAAACTGCATATTTAAAGGTTTAGGGATAAAAGCAAATCTTCCAAATTTTAGGCTGAGGGATTTATTTACAGTGAATCTGTAACTGACAGGAGGAACTCTGAACCCAGGAATGGCTGTTCCTGGAGCAGGGGCAGCGGGCATTTATTTCACATATTAACCAGATCTAAATGCTTCCCAATTTTATTCTCCCTTTCTTGGACAACCTGTGATTGCAGCAGGGGGCACTACCAACATACGAATTACTTGGAAGGAGGAAGCTCAGGCTCTCCTGTTTCCCGGGCTACTTGGAGGCATAACCACTGAAAACAGTTATCTCTCAGAAATTTGCATATTTATGGTGCCTCCTGCAGGTTCCTGTGATTGCTTTACAGTCAGGAAAGGTAACAGAAAAATATATATTCTCCTTTAAAACATGAAAAAGGATCATCTAGGAACAGTGACTCTAATAGGAGACTAATCCTTGCAAAGCCTCTAGCATGAAATGTGTTTCTGGAACATTTTTTGTCTTGTTTTTGTTTTAGGATTTGAAGGGAATATTTTGGAAGTTTCAGGGTCCAAGTCTCTGATTCCTTGAAAATAGATACAGGAAAATACTTAACATTTTGAGAAAAAATTAGCATAGGCTTGCTTATTCATTGAATGAATGCCTTTAAAGAACAGAAAATTCCTTACAGGCATAGCAAAGCCATCCAATAGATCATTTAAAAGCCTAGTTCCATGGCACGTCTATTTTTTTAGTCCTAGTCATAAGCAATGAACAAATGTGCAGTGTAGCTTTGGATATAAAAGTTAATTAGGTCTCAGAAGAGAATAGTTTCATTTTTATTGGCTCTGAGTTCCAAGGATACCTCTGATACACCTTTTCTTTCAGCCCTTTTTGACCTTCTTTGTGGAAACTGGACCTGGGCCAGACACTCCAGCTCGTTTGGTTCTGGATGCCAGGTTTCTGTTCCTCTGCTTGCTCTCTTGAAAAGCATCCCACCAAAGTAAGCATCGTAATTGAAATTACACCTAGAAAAATCTAATCTTATCTCCACCTCAGGACCAAGGTGCAGTTAATGTGACGTTTTATCAGGGTTTCAGTTCAGTGAGAGATTTCATATACGCTCCCGTTGGCAATACTCGAACACAGGAATGTGGAGACTGAAGCTTTAATTCTGAGTCGTTCATTTTCCGTGTATCTTCATCAGAACCTCGTCCTTATTTTATCGCAAGTTTGCTGTACGTAATTTCCTTCCTTCTTAAAAGGCCGGTGTACAGTGCTTGCAGAACTGTTATCGGCAGTCATCAGCAAACATCCTTACTGATGGTGGAATTCCAAATACACAGCCTTCTCTGTCTCCCATCCTTCTATGGAAATGCCGATCAAAACCAAGGGGGTGAAAATAATTTTTCATGCAGTTTTTACACAATAAAGACACCATGTAGTAAAAATAATATGTGCTATCAATAACACGCGGTGACATAAATGCCCAAATTGCAAAGCAGAAGGATTCTCTGATCACACATTAGTCACTGCAACAGTATGTGTACTTAGGTAGTTCCTTTCAGTGTAACATTAGGCGGTATCTCTGTTTGTTATTCTGACTAGGGAAATTCTCATTAAAATAATTACTGCCATCATCTTATTATTTCAGTGCAAGTTTGCCCATAATGTTTGGGCATTTGCTGTTATGTTAAATATATATATTTCAACATTAATATTTCTTTCCTTGCTGCTGGTCAATCTCTGGTCCCTAAAAAGTGAAGAAAAGATACCATCTGACATTACATCAGGGGCTTTGTTGCCTCTTTCTGCTCCTACAGTGAAAAGCTTCTTCCGTTTAGAATACTTAAACATTGAAAGCAATGAATATCAACTTTTTACCACTGTCAGAAATGGATTGGTTTGGAACATTTCTACAAACCAGATATCATGTCAATCTTACTGAGGGTAAAATAGCTGAAAACACAAGGCTGAGCTCAGTATTTAAAATTTTCTCTTTGTCACATTAATTTCAAGAGATTGAAACCTTTAAATGCGAAGATCAGTGGAATTAAAATAATCCAGCTTGGAATGCTAAAGATGTTACTAAAGTTAAAATCATATAATTTTTTTAAAAGTAGTTCCTTTTTGGTTTGAGGCTGCTTTTCAGTCTGATTTATTTATGCTAAGATAAAAGAAAAAAAATTCAGAGTTGCAAGTTCCCATTAAGGAGAGTTAACTTCCTGAAAGCATGTGTTTTAAAATGAGTATACTTATAACTTTTTAGAACCTTTAAATCAACACATCCAAAAGATCTAAAATCTTTAGCAAAACCCCTTTATGTGCATAATATTCAAATAATTAATTTACATACTCCCCCCATATGTTTACTGTCAAAAACCGAGTTTATTTGAAAAATTCTCCTACTAATTAAGCTAGGAGTTCAAGATTGAGTATTTTGAGAAGAGAGGGTCATCATTCTTTCCCCGTTATATTTGAAGAGCACATACTGATATTTCCCTGGCTCCCTGAGCAAGGCCATAAAAATCACTGTTTGAGGATGGGTAGGGGGCAGTTGCCAATATAAGGCTCTGTGAGCCTTGCCTCTTTCATATTAGAACCAGCTAGAACAGGCTTTGATATTTAAAGAAGATAGTATCTGGAGAATCAGACTCCAGAATTAATCTCTCAGAGTTACTCGGTGCCTGGATTTTGGCTGTATAAATATTTTATTGCACTTCAAAATCTGAGAATTGAGAACAATAAAAATAACACTTTATCTATGGTATATAGGAATTTGAAGTTTCTGGGAATCTAAATGATCTACTTTGTAAGCCTTTATTCAGGTGCCAGACATTTCCTAGGGCCCTACTCTGTACTGAGAGAGGAAAAAGATGAAAAAGGACAGAGGCTCTACCCTGTAAGCAATGACAACCCAGGACTTGAGCCATGCAGTGGCTTTTATGACAAAAGTTATTATATAACATATACACAGAAAAACATGCAATTGTTTCCACCTGACGCAAATGGGCTTGCAGTTTATAATGTTTAGGTTAGATAGCAGTACAAATGACCCACAGTTAACTATTTAAAGAAGTGAAATAATTTTCTACTACTGTATATGCATATTTAATTTATTAGTAAGCAGACACAAATACCTGTGTGTTGTTCATCTGCAGCAGCAACTGAAAATACACTTGTGAAATTCATTCTTTGATTCGACAAATGTATTAAATGCCTACTATGTGTTAGGGAGGCGAGACACTGCCATTTAAAAAATGATACATTCACACATGCTTGTTAGAAGCAGTCTATAATATTGTCTACAAAACAAATGTAGTACAGAAAGCTCATTTCTCAAAAGTAACTAGTTAAGCTATTGAATAATGTCATAAAAATGAAAAAACAAAAGCCCAACCCAAATAGATTACCACAGATATCCATGACCAAACCTCATTAATTTACTATTCTAATTTCTGGCCAATCAAGCTCTTTCTCTAGAACAGTGGTTCTCAACCTTCTGGCCCTTTAAATACAGTTCCTCATGTTGTGACCCAACCATAAAATTATTTTCGTTGCTACTTCATAACTGTAATGTTGCTACTGTTCTGAATCGTAATGTAAATATCTGATAAGCAGGATGGTCTTAGGTGACCCCTGTGAAAGGGTCGTTCGACCGCCAAAGGGGTCGCGACCCACAGGTTGAGAACCGCTGCTCTAGAAAGTAAAAATCTGTTGTTAGAAGTCACCAGAGCTGTATGCCTTCAAATAGGTCCTTGCTAAAGGCTTACAATCAGCAATGTGAAGCCAGGGTTGTATAGAGCGGGGATAATAGTGTGCATCTATCTGTATGGCTTTGGCATGTGTGACTCGTGAACTTTATGTGACATAAAGGCTTGTGCCTGTGTATGTGTATCTTAGTGCCTTAAAAATAAAAGCCATCCAAGAGCAGGAGCCACGTCTCATGTCTGCTCAGTGCAGTGCTCCATAAAGAAAGAAAGAATAACAATCCTTAGGACCAGATTCTTTATTTTATAGGAACCTGGAGGCTTAGAGAGCTGACCTGTGCAAGGGACTCTTTTTTTTTTTTAACAGAAAGAGAGAGAAAACAGGAAAATTGTATACAACCAGGAGTGGGAGGCTAGAGAGATTTATCCACTACCATGCTGCCAAAGAAAGATGAACTAGAAATAGGCATTTTCTACCACAAGAGTTACCTTTGCTAAATTTGGCAGGAAAAAAAAATACTGATGATTAACTATCAGGAGAAAAAAAAGTGTCTTAATTTCTGGAAAAGGAACCAGAATAGTCCCAGCTATTCAGTGTTCTCTGGGAATGGTTGGCACACATCTGGAGTGGTCGCGGGCCTAGATAGTTGTGGGGTTTATGAGAAACTGGCAGAGAAGGAACTTGAGCCTGGTGACTTGTTTTGGTGACTGCTTCTCCTTTGCCAGCCAATTCCAGAGGAGACCAACCAAAGCTATTGTGCAGTGAGAATTATCAAGGCCGTATGGTAACCTGATGGCCTGATTTGGTGGTTTGATTCCAGTCAGAGGACAGAGAAAAGAACTGCTTTTCTTTGGAAGTGAAAAAGTTTCCAAGTGCAGACATGGTTGCTGCACAGTTCTTGGTGGGTCTTTCTGTCTGAAGTCAGTGACTTTAGGGCCTGGTCACAAAACCTAGCCAATGCCACATCTTGGTGTGTGTGTGTGTGTGGGAGGGACAAAGAGCTACATATATGTGAAAACACCATCTTAGCTCATCTACCACCTGAGCTTTATGGAAAAACTTTTCTAATGCAAGAAGAGTTGGAGAACTCAGGGTTTGAGCCTTTTACCTTCATCTTCATCCTATTTCTACTCCCTTCTGATGGACTTATTAACTAGAGAAACTACCATCACCATCATCACCATCACCATCCTGTTTTCCTTACGATAGAATTAGTTTCAGCCATATCATTACTAACAAACATTACTTACCTATTATGGTGGTGGTAGACCAGGTTAATAGAACATATTTCAAAAAACCTAGTCCATCAGATAACCCAAGGTAAATTCTTGATCAATCTGTCAACAATCAAAGTCAGGCAGAGAAATACAGAGTGTTTGTGTATAGTCCTCGGGTGGTTCAATGCAGACTGCACCATGTTAGCTGTAGCTTTCTGAACAAACCAAGTGGTACCAGGAAAGCTAACATCTTATTTCTGAAATAAGATGTTAATACTTCTTTCATTTTTACCATACTGTAAGTAGACAAGATAGAGATGATCTGAGGTGTCTTATTGTTCCTTTTCTTCAGAATGTAATACAAAATGTATACCTCTGTGTATGTATATGAGGCTGCAACATTTCTTAACTTATATCTTGATTTTTAGTTGTTTCTCTATGTCTCTCTCTGTATATATATTTTAATATATTTTTTCATATATATCTTTTACAGGATAATAAAATGTATAATAAAGGCAAAGAATACTTGTCCAAATAAAGGACTAACTGCCTATAAAATTTCTTTTTAGACAGTGAAATCATAGCTAGCAATTGACTAAAAGACCATCTGAAACAACTAAAATTCATTTCTGTGAAATTTTCTTAGAAAGGGAGTGAGGATAGGAGGAAGGGGGAGAGAGGGAGAGATAGAGATAGAGATAGAGAGAGAGAGAGAGAGAGAGTTCACCTTCCTCAGCTGTTATTCTGTTTTTTATAAAACAACTTCACATCTGGACTGATAACTTGAATTCCACCCAGTGCCATTTAAATAGCTTAAGTTATAAACCTCTTAAACTTGGGGTTTATAATAGAAACACTGACAGACCCTTAACTATAGTGCCTCTATAGTAATGAAAGCACAACTATTTCATTATAGCAGTGTCTGGCAGGGCTGCTATAATTAAGAGTCTGTCAGCGTTTCCATTAAAAACCCAAATTTTAAGAGGTTTTTAACTCACATTGTTTTAAATCACATTGGACTGAAACTTACTGTACAAAGTGTCAGACCAGATGTGTGTGTGTGTGTGTGTGCGCGTGCACGCGTTGTGTTACTTTTCTTTTTGTTTACCCCTCCCCCCAAAGAGGGAAATTGGTGAAGCTTGTTTTTAATATTAGGTGTGAAAAAACAGGTATTAAAAATTATTCCCTTGTTAAAGGCAAAAGATTCATGGAGGGGGGTTCACAGAGACTGAAATTTGAGATATTTTTTGTTTGTTCTTACTGTATTTTTTTCCTTTGGAAGTATTCTCATTTGGGTAACCAGATTTGTACATATCTAAAAAAGCAATGTTAAAGAAAAATGGATCTTTTGATACTGAGTTTTGATACTATTTGATGACAATATCTTGCACTGTATTCTTA
Source organism: Myotis brandtii (assembly GCF_000412655.1). NCBI lineage: Eukaryota > Metazoa > Chordata > Mammalia > Chiroptera > Vespertilionidae > Myotis > Myotis brandtii. The sequence continues at coordinate 6,198,407 of NW_005371410.1, forward strand.
ATTGTTCAGCTGCTCTGATATTTGGGATTAAATTTCTTTAAGTCTCACCATCCTTGGTGGGAATTACTTTCAGGCTGAGATGCACTCTTAATAGGGTTGCCTGATCAAAGCCTTATTAGTTTGGGGTGGGGGGGCGACTAATGGAGTTTGGATGGTTACCTTGGTTTCATTTATGAAGTGATAGGATTTATTCACTGTTCACTCAAAAACCATTTATTGAGCATCTACTATGTGCTGAGTATTGCATGAAGACATCTCTAACTCAGTACATTGGTCTGGCTTCATTGCCCCGCAGCTGTGTGTGTTTGAAGTCAATGTTAGGGAGTTGACTATTTCACCTAGCAGTGTTCTAAACAGAACTCCTTGTTGTCTTAAAAGGGGCCTCTTAAGTGGTGAGACTACTGCTCCCCTCTCCCTACACATTATTGACTCAGCACGCAGCTGCCCAGTCTGGAGGCAAGTATAGGCTTATTTAGAGCAGATTCAGCTTTTTGATTCCTCCCTCCCTCCCTCCCTTCTCTTATTTTTTGGATAGGTTCATCCAGGTATGTGAGGTGGCCTGCCTGCCAGCCAGTCAAAGGCCCAGGGAGCCTCTGGAGAAATACCAGACTAAGTGTTGCCCCAGGAATCTCCCTGGGGGAAGTCTGTGCCTTTGTAGAAGTTGCAGACACTGCCCCCCAGGGGCCTCCTTAGGTCCCAGACTCTGGATCACACTGGAAGTAGAGGAGGAAGAAATGTGGCCCTTCTGCTCACCTTTCAATTTAGGGTGCCCACATAAAGCCCACCTCCTTCCCCCCATCCCCCTTTCTCATTTCAATTAGTTTTCCTTTGTCCTAACAACATCCTAGCACTCCCACCCGCAAGAACCCCCAAATGCAAACCTAAGCTAAGTGTAGAATCTGTACCTAAGTTTCATTTTTATGACGATGACTGCCCATTCTCTATTTTCTGACCTGCCTTTAGGGGGGAAAAATAGTGAAAAGCAAGGTGGGATCGATAGTATTTTTAACTATTCATTCAGCCATTCATTTATTTATCTTTAAGTCTATAAAGGTATTTCCCCCTAAAGGCAGGCAGTGAATATTTTATTTTAATCTTGTAGTTTCCATCGAGACAGACCTTTTAACCCTTCCTTCTCTGGCTCAGCCTGAGCGGGAGTCTCCCGCGCCAGGCGATCCATGGCACGAGGGCTGGGACTGTATTAAGTCTCCCTCTTGGAGCTGTTTGTTGACCACGTTCACGTTCAGAGCCCTGGAGCTAAAAGCACTTTACACCATAAAATAAAAGCACTGTCTTTTTTTTCTAAAAGGTTACGTCTGGAGGCCACGCGGCTCATACTTCATACCGAAAACTACTGAAAGGACTATGAAATCCTCTATGATTTACACTCTCTCACTGCATTAGGGTATAGATCTACTCGACTCTAAAAATACGGTGGGTTTCTAACCGACGTGAATATATGTGCATTATTTCAGAAAGTCTGTTAGAAAACTTGTCAACACATTATAAAGCATAAACCAGGACTTGGCTATTAAGTAGGGAGATCAGAGGCAGAATATATACTGCAGGAAGTCCTGGGGAGTCTCCTCCGCAGGCAAGATAAAAAGGGGGCGGAGGGGAGGGGAGGGGTCGTCTGCTGGCCTGGAGTTTACACGCCATGTCGTCACCAAAGGTTTGGGAAAGAGCCCACGGAGGGTATTATCCCCTTAGTGGAATCAGCAAAGGTACTGCAGCTCCAAATGAAGTTAACTGAACGGTCAGAAAATAATTTTAACGTAGTCATAATTTATTACTTTCTAAAAGCCACTTTTGGAAAGGTAAATATGCTTCTTGTGTATCCAAGTGTGCTCGTTTAAAGTGACCTTTCACCTCTCTACAAAACCACCTGCATCATGGTATTACCCCCTTGGTGGAATCAGCAAAGGTTCTGCAGCTCCAAATGAAGTTAACTGAACGGTCAGAAAATAATTTTAACGTAGTCATAATTTATTACTTTCTAAAAGCCACTTTTGGAAAGGTAAATATGCTTCTTGTGTATCCAAGTGTGCTCGTTTAAAGTGACCTTTCACCTCTCTACAAAACCACCTGCATCATTAATCAATACTTATGTAATATTTTAAAACCTCTTAAAACAACACATCTTTATGTCTTTAAGCAATCAGACAAACCCTCCCCCTCCCCCCCTTTTGGGCGCTTTAGCGAGCATCCAGCCATCCAGCCACAATAAGGGAGGGGGCATCACTCGTTAGGGCGAGCCCGAGGTACTTGACTTGGGGTCCGGGACCAGAAGGGACCAAATGCCTACACACAGTTCTGGGTTTCTGGACTGGGTGAAATCAGGCTGGGGGAGGGGCGGGAGTGGAGGGCAGTTTCTATTTCACTCTGGGTATTTTATGATGGTAAAATTAAATATATGTTAATGGTGGAAATGTCACTGCTTACCTCTCCATTGGCACCCAGGGAAAGCAGCTGCAAAACTGGGTTTTTAATGTATGTTTTAAGATGTGGTTTAGGAAGGAACCCCCCTAGAATCTGAAGCAAGTGCAATAACATAGCAGACTAGCAGACCTACTTGTAACTAAGTGCTTAATTTCCTATGTTTTCTTTTTAAAAAGAAAATCAATAAAATGTTGCCAGTTATTTATTGGAAATAACCACAGATAGCGGCCCTGATAGGGTCCCGGTTGTAGAGAGCACACAACTGTGTAATGAATTATAATTCTGAAGACTGTTAAATGTGAACCACACAACCTTTCAGAGGTAATAAAGTCATTACTTTTTACACTGCAGCCAACCCCTGAAAAGCTTTATACACACCATTATATATAAATCATACATATATATTTCCACAACACACTCGCCCATTGATATACCTTCTCTATATGTGGACCTTTATGGATGGATGGGGAAAATATTTAAATTCGAAAGGCTCGGTCCCGAAAGAATCTGACTCCCTATTGTTACCTGAAGGGACTTTTATTTACTTTATTATTCAAAGGCCTCCCAGTGGCACGTTCTTCTTCCCTCTCCTCCCCTCCTTCGAACTATTCTTCTCTTAGCCTCGCTCCTCCCCGCCTCCCCCACCCTGCAAGGACATTCTTTTGGTTGCTCTAAGTTTAACTCGACAAAAAAAAAATAGTAGTGGCAGAGAGATGCTGACCTGCTCTGAAGAACTCATGAAAAAGGGGAAATGGTGTAACGTACACGCTACAGAGCTTTACTGAAAGTGAATCTTCCTGCTTCTTAAACAGGATTTGAGTCCCCCCCTCCCACCCCCCGCCAAACTGGAGAGAAACAACAAACCACGTTTACACAAATGCAGTCCAGCCCACATCTCTCCTAATGTTGCGCGTCAAAACTCCTTTTTCTTCCTTACAGGAACCCGAAGCTTCGCTGAGCTAGGCAAGCCAGTCATTTTCCAATAGGTTTGAAACTTTACTAAGACAACACATGAATAAACAGCCGCTCGCCGGCACGGCTGGGAGGTGGGCGCGCCCGTGCCAGCCCAGGCCCTTGCTTAAAATAATAAAGCCCCCTGCCGGGTGGGCGAGTTTACGAAAACCAAGTCCCTTAGACTGAAGAGGGGAAAGAGAAGCCACGAGGGGCTGTGGAGCTGCTTGCAGGAGACGGAAGGAGGCTCCTCGCTCTGCAGACACACACTCACGCACGTCCACCTGCAGCTCGGAGTCTCGCGGGCCACGGTGGCCCGCCTGCACCCAGCACGCTCCGCGCCCCCCTCGGGCTGCAGTCCCTTCCCTCGCCCCCCTGCCCTTCCGGATCTGCAATTGCAGCGCGGTCTCCGCGGCCCAGGCTACAGGGTGGCGCAGGCCGGCAGGGAGGCTGGGAGGCGGGAGACGCCGGGGGACTTTGTAGGCACGTTTCCGAATAAACTTTCCAATCGCAGGGGGTGCTGTTGCTGTACATTTTACGTAAAAACTGAAAGTATCCCACGCCAGAGTGAAGCCCGCTTTTTGACAGCGGTAGCGTGTGTGTGTGTGTGTGTGTGTGTGTGTGTGTGTGTGTGTGTGTGTACGCGCGCGCGCGCGGGTGCATTAAAGAGACAGGGGTTTATTTCCAACAGGTCTTCCCTAGTTTCCTGG
>NW_005371410.1:6202557-6203452 GCF_000412655.1 Myotis brandtii
CCCGGGGCGGTCACCCCACCACCATGGCATCCCCGCTGCTCCAGCGAGCCAGTCGCTCTCTCCATTCCCTATTTTCTCTCCCCGGGTAACAGCACAGGAATAGTTGTGCTCTGTCCGTAAGAAACATTTTCTTTTCATTCTTCTGTGCTTATGCAGTGGCTCCGGATTGGGAGGGGGTGTGTCCATCCTTGGGACCCGGTTCCGGGACCTCCCGCGGCGCCAGAGGCACGTTCCCAGGGATTGGAACTCCCAGGACTGCCCATGCTTTGTCCTCTGGCCCGTGGCCGCTCGGAGAGGTGGACGCCTCGGCGCCTCCGTCGCTCCCCTCCGGGGGCCGAAACGTACCCCGAGTTTGACTGTACACGTTTTTATTTCTCGGCTTCTCTCTCTTTCCGCGACCCTTGGGCGCCTCTACTCCGTGCTTCTAGTTGCATCCAGACCCAATCGTTTGTCGGGGCGCTCAGTACCCCGGACCCCCGGCTCGGCCTTGGGGGCGCCCTCCCGCCTCTCCGGCTCGGGCCTGCACCACCTCCCACGCCCTGGCCCCTTCTCTCCCGGCCGCCGGGAGGCCCCCGCGCTGCCCTTCCGGACCTGCCACCCTCCAAACTTGGGCTGGACTCCGCTTCGCCACGCGCTCCCTTCTGCCTCCCCTCGCCCGCTGCGTGGCTGTAACTTGGAGGCTTAGCTCTCAACTTGGGGTGATTTCTCTTTGCTAGCTATCCTCTCCTTGGGCAAAGTTTCCCGAGCGCACAACTCTACCTGGCTTCCCTCCGCCCGCGCGTCTCCGGCCCCGGGCAGCAGCCTCCCCGTACACTCCAGCGGAAAAGAAATCTTTCATTTTGGGGTGCACGTGCGGCGTGGGGGAAGGAGCACGTCTTGCTCCCCCCCAACCCCT
>NW_005371410.1:6203724-6204088 GCF_000412655.1 Myotis brandtii
TTGGTGTGAGCTTCCCCTTCCCTCCTCCCCTTCTCTCCTGCTCGCCCTGCCCATGTTTTGTGTGTCTCTGTCCATCCAGACTCCTGACGTTCAAGTTCGCAGGGACGTCACGTCCGCACTTGAACTTGCAGCTCAGGGGGGCTTTTGCCATTTTTTTCATCTCTCTCTCTCCCTCTCTCTCCCTCTATCTCTCCTCTCTCTCTCTCTCTCTCTTTTTTTTTTTGCTTAAAAAAAAAAGCCATGACGGCTCTCCCACAATTCATCTTCCCTGCGCCATCTTTGTATTATTTCTAATTTATTTTGGATGTCAAAAGGCACTGATGAAGATATTTTCTCTGGAGTCTCCTTTCTAACCCGGCTCTCC
>NW_005371410.1:6204404-6205126 GCF_000412655.1 Myotis brandtii
ATGTCTCGCCGCAAGCAAGGCAAACCCCAGCACTTAAGCAAACGGGAATTCTCGCGTAAGTAACCCAATAATAGTAATAATAATTATTAATAATCACGAGAGCGCGCAGGACGAGAAGTAAGAGCGAGAGGCAGATAGGGGTGTGTGCATGCATTTAAAAATTTTTTCACCAGAAAAACCTCCGAGAGTCGGATAAAAGAGATTAAAGGGAGGAGAAAAACCTCATTCCATCCCGAACCGTAGCCGTATGTACTTTTGGGACAGCACGCACCTTTTTATTTTATTTAATTGCACAAAAATTTGACTCCTCCTCTTTCCTGCTTTCCGCTGCTTTATTTCGCTTTTCGAAAAGGAATGCAATGATTTCTCCTTCAATTTTGCAAAATAATGAACAATGCTATATGTATGGATGCGAACAACTCTCCGGCAAACCTAGGGGAGGGAACTGGAAGGGAAAGGGGGGTTGCTTCCACTCATCCAAGGAGGGAAAACGGAGGGCGGGGGGGCGGTGTGATAGGGAATCCAAGCCTAAAAAACAATTCCCAGGGAGAAAATAGGTGAGAGACTGGCCTTCGGACATCGGCGCGCTCGCGGTAAAGTGTGCAAAGGGAGGAAAGTAGTCACCTACAATAGTGAAAAAGTGGGGTTGTGGGAGGGGGCCCCCGGCTCTCCGGAGTCTGCGGAGTGTGGAGAGGGGCCGCGGCGGCAGGGAGAGCCGGGCG
>NW_005371410.1:6205865-6206558 GCF_000412655.1 Myotis brandtii
GTCCACAGTCCCCTCTCGCCCCCGGCACAATACTCAGACCGCCTCCTGGCCAACTCGACTTCGAAATCGGCTGGGGAGAAACTCGGCTTTGCAGAGCATTTTTATTTTGCAAATCAACTGAAAAAGCGCGTTCTGCCTCCCCCTTCCCCGCCCCCTGCGTCTCTTGTCCACAGCTCTGGACAGCGGGGAGGTCACCACGTGCTTTCCCTGTCCCCCTCCCGCCCGGTCTGGCCAAAAACCCTGCCCCCCGAGCACTGACTAGCCAGGTAGGGGTGGGTGGGTGTGGGGAGGTCGACAGGGGGTAGTATATTCGAGTATGCGTTCTGGGAGTACTGCATCCCAGGACTTTGCGCACCCCACCCTTGAGTTCTTGCCCTCTGTCCCCGGCCTGGCTGGGTCGGGATGGGGGATGGTGGTGGTGGCCCTTGTGAGCCCCCATAAGGGGTGGGTGGGTGGCTCGCTCCTGGCTAGCTGAGTGCGTCTGGAGAGGCGGGGGGGGGCACTTAGGAAAGTTTGTCAGTGAGGGAAAGAAAGGCGTGAGAGGGCCCACACCCTTTCCCCTCCTCAGTCACCACCCTTATTTTAATTTTTGATGCAATTTTAAAGGACCATCTATACCCAATTCTGTATTTTTTAAAGGGGGGGGGGTGCGCACAGAGAATTGAATTTTTCACTGGGCCCTGGAACTTGTCA
>NW_005371410.1:6206813-6208012 GCF_000412655.1 Myotis brandtii
GCGGAGCAGACGCGGCGCGCGGCGGTGTGAAGTTACAGTCCGGCCAGGTACCGGCGGGAAAGCAGGGCAGTGTTCGTAGGAGTCGGGAAAGCCGGGCCCTTCGGAAGGATGCACTGGGGGCTCCAAGGACGGACTGAGACCTGCAGTCCTCGCCGCACCCCACAACCCCCATCCCGGGTCCATCTCGGGATACTCCTGGCTGGGTGGGTTAGCCCCCCTCTCCACTCGTTCCAGTGCGGGCTTTAGGTTACGAGACCAGCTTGGAGGGTGTGCGGGGGTCGCTCCTTTTACTGGGTGCGAAGAGGGGGCGGGAGTCTTTCGGATCTTCAGGACCCCCCACCCCCCCATCCTTTGCTTCTTGGGCTGAACGAGAGCCTTTCGGTCGCTAGGAGGCAGAACAAGATCAAGAAAGCTCAGCGAACTTGAACCTGTACCAGAGCCTCCCCCACCCCCTGCTCTCCGTTTCTCTGCCGGGGAGGGAAGAGCTTTGCGAGGGTGGGGGTGGGGGAAACGGACGTTAGGCAGAATTCCATTTCTCCCCCCCATCACCCCTTATGTCTTTGTTCTTCATTTTGACTTTAAAAAGGCTTCTGGCCAGAAAGCACCCCAGTGCGTCGACATCCCCGGGCACCGAGAGCCGAGCGGGGTGCAGTTCTCGTTTTCTTTCGGGGCGGGCTACGTTGGTAGGGAGGAGAGGGGAGTGCGCGCTCCGGCTTCGCGGCAGGGCCCAAGGGTGGGATCGGGCAAGTTTGTACTTAGTCTCCAGGTTCACTTCTTCCACCCTCACCCCCGCTCCAAGCACGGACCGCTGCGGCCGCCGCGGGCTTGCAGAGAAAAAAGCCCGACCCCCGGCTCCCCCCCTGCCTGCCGCTCTCGCTTAGGAGCCCGAAATCACAACAATAGTAATAGTTATCATCATAATGATGCGGGCAAGCAGCGTCATTAATAATGAATAACCGCAGCCGCCGCCGCGCTGCGCGCACCGGTGCCGGAATTGCAGGAGAAAATGCATTTGCTGAGATCCCCCCAAAGTCAAGTGTGAGTCTTTGGACACAAAATGAATTTCTGGAGCCGCGCTGGAGGTGTGTGCGGTGTTGCCGAGACTGCACCAGGTTAACCACCCGAGATTTTTAAGCCTCACGTGCCTTTTCTTCCAACTGGCTGGCCCGGGGAATCTTGTCTTCCGGCGGGGCGTGGAG
>NW_005371410.1:6208062-6265562 GCF_000412655.1 Myotis brandtii
GCGGGGCAGGAGCCTGCAGCCAGCCTGCTGCTCGCTTTGTGCCTCAGAGTCCCTGCACCCAACTTCACTTTCTGCACCGGCCGCCCCCGCGGGCCCCCTGCCCCGGGTCTGTCGCCCCTGCCTTCGCTTTTGTTTCTTTGCTTTTCCTCTCGGCATTTCAGTCTCGGTTTGCTTCCTTACCCTGTTAAGACAATCAAAGGGAAGGACTTGGAAAGCAAACTTGAAGGCAGATCTCTTCTCCCCTCCCCCTCCCCAGCAGCCCTAGTTTCCCTCGCTCATTCCCTATATTTCTTCTAAGGCTTTTTTTTTTTTTTTAAATTTAAATTTATTCCTTTGCAACAGCAGAAAGAGGAAAGATCTCTCAGTCAGCCGCTGGGGCATTGAGACGTTTCAGTCTGTCTTGCTGTTTGAACGCAGAAGCATTTTATTTTCTATTTCTTTCTCTTGTAGAGAATTCGCGCTAATTATTATGATTATTTGCCCACTCCCTTCCACTTCAATCCTGGACTCCCCGCTTTGTAGCCAGAGCTTAGGCCGGAGCTCAGAAAGGATGGTATTGTGGGGGCGAAGGAGGATGGAGTTGAATTGAAGGAGGGGGTAAAATGGCTGAGGTTAGGAATATTTTTAGGGAAAGAGGAATTTGCATTAAAATACAGAGAAATTATCTGATGCCCAGAAAGGAAATGTTGATTGCCACTGAGAAAAGATGTCAATGCAAATCAGTAGACTACACCAAGAGAATTGTATTTTCATATTTTCTTTGTGCCCCACTCCGTCTGATTTTTAATAATATAGCAGCAATAATAAGAACACGTATTGGTATTTTTCTGAACATCACTAGCAAATGTTTTGCAGGGAGCCTGATGTTAAACATTATTTCATACATTAGGATATAATTCTTGTTAATTAGCAATAATTTACGTTAAGAGCATAGAAAATGTTGAGGTTACAGGTTTTATATCTGTACATTTGATCATCTTGTTATTTTCAAGAACTTTGCCTCCTATAAAATTAATTAGGTGAAATGTGGAGGTGTAATCAGCAACCTCTGAATTACCACTTCATTTCCTGGTTTTGATTGTAAATCAGTTCAGTCACTACATTCAGAAGACTTTAACCAAGTCTGTTTTGTACCGCATTACCTTTAACTATTTGCTACCTAGGAGAATATTTCCATTTACTCCTAAATATTTCCGCTTTCAGAAATGTGTCAGGCCTTGGGAACAGAAAGAGAATCTTAACAGTGGAGTTAAAAAAAAAAAAGTGTTGTTGTTGTTTTTTGTGTGTGTTTTTTGCCAAGGGTCTATGTACTACTAACTTTAATAAAATAAAATATTTTTCCTGAATCTTTCTTTAGTCTGTAAACCTCAGAACTTGTAGTCAATGCTGAAAAACAACAACAACAAAAACCCCACATTTGTCCATGTGTACTTAAAATCCTGAATTCAAATAGCAGGGATCTGGGACAATGACTTCTCTATTCAGTTTCTCACTTGGTCAAAATGAAAGCAAATGTAGGAGAAAAATGACATAGAGGCATAATGCATAAGCACTTCCGTCTGTCTCTTTTTATTTGAGAAGTATTCATGTGTATTTTGTATTTATACTTTGGTCAGTATGTTGGGCAAAGAAACATAAGTGTTCACCTCGCTGCCTTTATTAGTAGGAATATAACCTTCATATTCCTGTGATGACCTTATGTTAAATTAGGAGGAGTACCAGAGGCTAGAAATTATGACATGTCCTACTTGAGCACAGGTGCAGCTAGGCAGGGCTCTCTCAATATTATTTCACCCAGCACATCTGGGAGTTACTCCAGATCTTCCCCCTCAATATTCAGCCTGGGTAGGGTTGAAATAAATTTAACCTGAGTTCACTGGATTTTTGCACTTTATCAAAATCTGTTCCAATATTCTACACTCAAATTAAAATCTATTTTTTGATTCTCTGTGGCTTTAAGTTCATTAAATGTGAAATTGGCAGCTTGCTAAAGAAGGTCAGACTGATTAACTGTTTAAGACTTGTACATTTTCTGCTTCAGTTTTATTAACTGGCAGCATCCTGGAAGTGTTTTGTATTTTATGATTTTTTTTTTTTAATGGCGTAAGCATAAGGTTTCAGAAGCAGAGACTTACCAACTCTCTTTTCCCCTTTGGAAGGTTAAACAGTAATAGAAACTGTTCCAATAGATGCTGGAGTGTTTTGGTGCAAAGTGTTTTTTAAAAAAAGGAAACAGGAATAAAAGACGTATCTACCTTGTTATACCATCGCTGGTGATTATGTGTGCAGAAATAGTCCCATAATGAAGCGTTTTAGAGCTCATTCAGAAAATTAGTCAACTTTGACAACATGAGGCAAAGTATTTCAAGTCTAAAGAAAGGGCTTCTCAGCCTTATTCTGAAATGTGGCGTTTGCTTGACCATTCTGATTTTTATGTGATGGAGGCCACCAAGTACAAACATGTTTTAGGATATTTTAGGCTTTCTTTCTTCAGAATGAAAAATGACTAATTGGCTTATTTTCTTAAGTACTCAAAAGTATCCCATTTAGCTAATGTGTCTGAGAAGAATTGCCAGTGAATTTGGTATTTCTTTGATTTTGTGGCACTGCTGAGCGTGAGATCAGGAAGGTTTTTGGCAGAGTGAATGATGCTGCGTTATGATTATTATTTAGATCCGTTTCACAGGTGAATGCAGTCGTTTTCTTATTACGGCGGTGTAAATGTGGCACATTTTCTGTGTGATATAGTAGCTTTCTAATTTATGAAGCTATGTCTCTGTATAACTTAGGAGTATATACATTCACACACAAAGGGTGTGTGTTTTTATTCACCTCTCCTTTTATTCTTTGAAACAATAGACAACTTAGTATGTAGGGGAAAAAAAAAAAGAAACTTGGTTTCAATCTGTGTTTTTACAGAGTTTTTTTTTGGGGGGGGGATAGTTATTAAGCTTTCTTTATGTCCCCTGCCTTAACTTTATTTAATAGTCACATTCTTCCCAAACTCACAAACCAGACACATTTGTAGTGTGTGTGTGTATTTCTGGAGTTTTCCAAGTTAGATTTTAAACATATGATGATTTCTTTAAATATATGATGACTTGCCTCATTGATAAATTTGCTTTCTTGCTGACCACCTCCACAGCTTTGTACATTTTAGGTGTTCACATTTTCTGGGATTTATAAGCAAGAGCCTAGAAATACTTTACATAATGTGGTGGGGTGGGATGGAGTTGATAATGTATTTCTGCCTTTTCTCTCCTTTCTGGCCCTCTAATAATTGTGCTTTTGTTTCTCCAACCACAGCCGAACCTCTTGAAGCCATTCTTACAGATGATGAACCAGACCACGGCCCTTTGGGAGCTCCAGAAGGGGACCATGACCTCCTCACGTGTGGGCAGTGCCAGATGAACTTCCCATTGGGGGACATTCTTATTTTTATCGAGCACAAACGGAAACAATGCAATGGCAGCCTCTGCTTAGAAAAAGCTGTGGATAAGCCACCTTCCCCTTCACCAATCGAGATGAAAAAAGCATCCAATCCTGTGGAGGTTGGCATCCAGGTCACGCCAGAGGATGACGATTGTTTATCAACGTCATCTAGAGGAATTTGCCCCAAACAGGAACACATAGCAGGTAAATGAGAAGCAAGGAGAAAAGCTGTTTGCATGTTTTCTTTTCATTTTCAGAGGCGCTGTAGCCAAGCACTGAGGAGTGGTGGAGTGCTTTCTGTATTTCTCCATGTGACTGTCCATGACAGCCTGTAATGTTAAAATAATCATTCCAATTGCTGACATCCAGGACACAATATAAAAATAAATATTTTCCACTCCACTGAGTCAGATGTAGGTGGAATCGGTACACACATCTGATACCCTCTCTCTGGATCTACTGATTCTGAATTTCTTTCCTTCTTTTCTTCCCTTCTCATTTTTAAGTGTTGAATCTTACTACACTTAGCTCAGTTTCCAGTGTCCCTTTCTAGCCTGGAAGAACAAGTCAGAGACAATGTGGCCATGTAGGCATCTGTAGTTGGGCCAGTGACCTGTTTGAGTCAGAACACCTGGTCAGACCTCCCAGGGCTGCAGTTGGTTCTCAGGGCCTCCACGAAGTGGGCTGGGCTGACAGGCATTTTTGGAGGGGGTGGAAAGAGTTAACTGAGCTTCAGGGCTAGCCTTGGATCCATATTGGCTGTCAGCCCGTATGGGGCTGTAATTAAACACAGCCCCGTGGTGGGATGACACCGTGACCTTGACTTTAAGATGCCATTTTCGACTGGCCAGGCCAGAGTAGAGAGGGCAGTTGCTGAAGCGCACAGACATGCTTACTCGAAAAGTTTAAGGGCATGTTGGAAATTTCAAAAGGTTGGTTTGACAGGAACGGCTGCTCCCTGCAGCCTGCCTCCTCAGCTAAATGATAAATGCTTCTCTGTGCTCTCTCTTGTCTCTGATGTGGTTTTGACAGATGTATCTTGATTTTGTTTGTGGTTTACACAACCACATGTCACCCTTACAAATGTCCAGTCCAGACTTCCACTGTTTGTGCTGTAACACAATATAAAAATTCTCTCAGAAAAATAGGCACAATACATTCAACAGCTCTCCTTCCTTTGGTTAATTTTAGCAGAGAGGTAACTAGGTGTGTGGGTTTCTCAGCAGCTCAAGGGAAAAGGAATTAACAGCTAGCAGAGGGACTTACATCCCTACTCTAAGAGATAAACACAACACTATATAGTGGCCCTTAAAGCATTTGTGTGAAACAACAGTGATTTAACACATAAGACAAACTGAATGCAGATTCTGTGGTGACAAAAATGGCTTGCCTGTCGGTGGATCACTTGCCTCTGTTTTCCCCTGTCCCCTCCCCCAAAGATAAGAGATTTGTTCAGTTTTAGGAAAGATAGTGCATATAATCAATTGATTCACTGTAACTGGTCTCTCTGACCTAGTTTGACCACAAAGTTGAACTATAGTAGGTCAGTGGTCCAGAGGGGATTAAATGTCATATTATTTCTTCTCTCCCCCTCTGGAATTTGGTCATTAAAATCAAACGTGGCATTTCTTTCTTTCTTTCTTTTTAAATGCGTCCTGCAATAGTATTCAGATACTTTTCCTTCAGTGAAATGAGAAATCTGCTCCCAGAGAAGCTGCATTTACAAAATATTTTTCTCGAATCCACAACATTGAGCTTATGTGACGGGTAGGTTAAGATTCTATCCCCCGCGGGGGCTTCCCCCCCACCCCCCAGTAGGATACAGCAGTGACCATTTCCATGTGCTGTCTTGTGACTGGAAGGAAAATGAACAGAAGTGTAAGGCATGATTAATGAAGCAAGAGCAAGCGGAAGGGGATTTGTCATCTTCGGAGATCCAAAGCCTTTCTAAATCACCAAATATGGAGTAACACTTGCGTGATGTAACATCGTATTTACATATTGAGCTGCCCGTTTAAAAGACAAAACACAGTGTCTGTCAAGCAAGAATTAAAACCACACTTCTTACTGAGGTCCCAGATAGGTTACTCAGTCTCAGATTAACCAGCTCGAAAATTCTGTGCTTCTGTACTTGGAGGAGGACTCAGAAAGCTGGGCCCTGCAGTAAAGGCTTTTTGCTGTTATAGTTGTGAATCTATGCAGGGAAAGAAAAGATATGTTCCTTAACTCTCTGGTTGTCGTAAAGGTTTTATTATTATTTTTTCCAAGAAGTAGTACAATAACAGAGCCCAGAGAAGCCAAAAAAAGGGGCAAGTTTAAAATATATTTTATAGGTCCAATATGAAATAATTTCACTGAGATGATGGGTGCACAAGTGCTTCGACCCAGGTGAGGTAAACCTTGCATGCACGAATAATTACAAAGCCTTGATTCCATTTCATTGTGTTTAATCACCTGTTCCCACCCTGGAATTGGCTGAACATAAATAGCATGGTCACATCTCAAAGCGAGATGTCAGTAGCTAGCATCACGACTTCTCATAATTCACAGTAATGAATTAAGAGTTTCCTATGGTGAAATTAACATTCTACTATTGCACATAAATTAAGATGCCCTGGCCCTCAGGTGCCTCTGAAGCGAAGTTCTGGAAGACAGCTGTGTACTCCCAGCCCATTTCTCTCAAGCACGTCTTCACAATTCCAAGTCTGCTTCTCTTTTTATGGCGAGGAAGGAAACAATAAGAGTAATCATTCAGTAGATATTTGAATCGTGTCACAAAAATAAAGGAGAAGCAACGCTCTGTATTGGGAAAGAGCTGTATTGATGAATCTCTGGAAGAATATGTTTGGCAACCACATAAAAGGTAGTCATTTAAGTGCGCCGTGTAGGAAAGGCTTTATTAAAGTGATGTAAGTTGGATTTGAGCTCACTGTGTGCTCTGGGCCATTTTATAGGCAGGAAGCAGGAATAAAACAGCGACAGATCTTCCTGAGATAAATAAAGCTTAAAATTCAGGGCTTTCAAATAGGAGAATAAGATAGAGTTCTTTAAATCTTCAGTAAAATGATATTCATTTTGACTGTACATAGGCCTCTCAAAGCTGAGTATGTTTTTAGAAAGGATAATTTTTACCTGGTGAATTGATGGGTATGTGCCCAGCACTTTACCCATGCACACGTCTTACCTACACACATATACATTGATCAGGTTGCTTTTTTCACTTTATTCAAATAGTCAAAATATTGTGTGACTGTGATTCACTGAGACCATTGAAATGGTGTTAATGTAACTGGAAATGAGCAGGTTATACTGTGTGGGGCCCAGTTCATCAGTTTGTGTGTCAAATATCCACCATCAGATATCAGCAGCCTTTGACTGGCAGCCAGGGCTCTTAATAGGGGGGTTGGTTTTGTTTTCTAGTCTCATATTTTATGATGGGGAAATAATAATTGGAGATTAGTGGATGTAAAACTGCTGTTCAGTTATAGAAAAGGCCAAAAAATATTATCCTACATATCAGATTTGAGGTTTTGGTTTGTTGCACATAGAAATCTTTAAATTTGGATTGGGCTATCATAAACATAGTTTTTTTTTTCTTTGAGAGAGAATGGGAGACGATATGACAAATCCTACAAAATTTAGTAAAGTCTACTACTATTGATACGTAACATTTATTTTCCTCCTTACAATCATGAAGAGAGACACTTATATCAGGGTATGTAACAATTATTTGCCTACACTTCATATCTAGATAATACTATGTAAGACAGATACCCTAATGAAGGGAGAACTACTCATTCAGAACAGAAATACATTAGCACGTTACTTAAAGGTAAATCAAGTAGAACATGCTCATGCTTTTCAGAATTTAGAAAATCAACTTGCCTTTTCTCTTTGTGCCCAATGCCAGCTCAGACTGAACTGGAGGATGTACTTGTATACTTTACAGTGTAATTGTAAATGAGACTATAAACGATAGTATCGTATTACGACTCGTTATTTTTTCATTTTTCTTTATTTGTGTGATTCTGAATAAAAAACCACTGACTGCTGAAGTGAATTTTTAGTAGTATGGCAGCTAAACAACAACAACCCCCAATATACTGATGAACATTTTATTTACCTTCAGAATCCACAGACTAGAGAATATTGTTTCCTACTAAATACCTAGGATTTTCCCTAGGAGCCTATGTTTGTGAGGCCACTACCCAAAGACTCATGTTCATGAGCCTGGGAGCCCTACATACAAGCTGTATTTGTAAATAAGACAGAGAAAGGTTGTGAACTGGCAGCTTGGATGTTTTGTCAAAGTGCAATGTCAGAGAAACTCTAAGACAAATTGTAAATAGAACTGTCACAGTGATTGCATGATTGAGCCGCAGAAGTGTCTTACAATTGTTGGCATTGTCAGAGGACTTTTGAAAGCTTAATTAAACACAGTGGCCCACATGGCTGCTAAATTTACTTCGGAAAGCCAAAAAGGAAAAAAAAAAAAAAAAAAAAAATCTAAAAGGGGGAAGAGCCCAAAGATCCCAAGTTGTGCAGACAGTTTCCTTTCGGTGACACAGAAAAGATGCATTGTGCATTTTCCCAGTTGTCTTTTATAAATAATAGTTTTGAGAATAGGGCCACGTGATATGAAGATCCTCCTGTGTGTGATGTGGCGATTGTGTGAGTTTTTCTGTCTCCCGCTGTTACAGACAGTTAATGTAAAAATGGCCTTTTATTGGAAACACAAATATGTATTCACTTCTAGAACAGGAGCAGAGGGAGAAAGTTTCCCTCCCATTCTCTGTGTTTATTCTCTGAAAGCTTAAGAAAACAGTGCTGTAATTTCTTAAATCACCCCATTCCTTGTTGTGTTTCAAGTTGTGAGTTTTACTTTAAAGGATCTGAAATCTGTTTTGCACACCTTTTCTCCTGGTGAATGTGGCATTTAATTGTGGAGCTGCCCATGGGCTGGAAAAATGCAAGTGGGTGTAGAAACGTGCAGGCAATGTCAGGACAGCAAACCCTGAGCTCAGGGAAGAGGCGAGTTGGATGCATATTAATGGCACATTTTAGAGTCCTGGAAAATCATTAATTTCACACTGCAGCGTCAATGTCGTTTGACTGATGTGGGAGGACTGCATTGGAGTATACAGCAAACATGCAAATCCTAGGGAAGCATTTTTCAGAATTTCGTGATTTCTTAGTGAAAATGTTTAATAAAGGAGAACAGATGAATGGTGGCTTCCCACATTAGTCTGGGAGAAAGGAAGAAAGTTTGTCTTTCCTTTGGGGGAAAATCTGAAATTTAACTGAAGGAGCACAGCTAGGGAGATGCAACGAGATTGTGTCATTCGATGTTAATTTAATCTACTTGGGTTGGTCCGTTCATTCCCTTTATTGCACAAAGAAATCATTTGACAAAATTTACCCCAAGCCCAAGTCTGTTTTTACAGACAGTAGTACCAGCTTTGTGCAATAAAAAGCACTTAGCATCAAGCTGGACCCAGCCTGGCACCTTGCCACTTTTTTAGCAAGAGATTTAATCACCAAGGATCTTTAGTACCTTTCTGCTTGTTCAGATTTCATTTGGGTCATGGTTATGTCAGCAGTGTTGTTATTACAAGGATTAAAAAAAAATTTTTTTTTTAAAACTTAGTGCCCATTTTGAACATTATCTTAAATCAAGCAGGTTTTTATTTTATGTGTCAATTTAGAGGACATTAATAAAGTTCATAAAATATGTTCAGACTATAATAATTGAATGGGTAATGACCAGTATTTTTTATTTGTAATACAAATAGAAAATTGGCCATTGTATCCCTCCCTCCTCTGTTCTTTGCTCCTACCCAGGTAAATCAGCATCCTTCAGCTGCTTCCCCTTTACTTCCAGGGTATAGAGCTCTGGCCAATATCAGTAAATTTACCTTTGTAATTTGCCATGTAGTTTTTACAACAATGACCTAATTAATTTGAGCATGAACCATATTATTGCTACTAGAGTCATTTTCTGTCACAAACTTAATTTCCAGGAAATGTAACCTGACGAATAAGAATGCTTTAGCTCTCCACATGTGCTCCTGGAGACCAGAGGCAGATTTAAAATAATAATAAAAAAAATGCCAGCATTATTAAAGCCAGTATGCTTGATGCCAAACTCAATTTGAAGCCAGTAAACATCAGACTGTATTTCTAATCAGTTTTAGACTGTAACGTAGTCCATATTGGGTTCACTGGAATTTGTCGTCCTGCTTTTTTACTGGCCAGCTGCACTCCCCATGCATTTTTAAAACATTTCAGCAAAGGCTTTTGCTGTTCTTTGCAGGGTTCGTAACTGGGGGTCTATTTCTGAGCTCATTCGTCATTCTGCGATGGCATTGAGTTCGGTTGGCAAGGGAAGGATTTGAGGCATGGGGGGTGGTGAGGTCACTTCTGACCCCAGCAGGGAATAGGTGAGCTTCATTTGCCTTTACAATAGGCACACAGTGCCTGCACCTTGGAGGAGCTCTCAGGTGCCGCTCAGATGGGCGCATGTAAATGCCCTGTCAGATGCGGAGCCGGAATATTAATGCTTCTCCCACCACCGCACCATAATAAAGCTGTACACAGCCAGCTTAATATGCAGCTAGCCTGGGGAATTGTGTAAACTTAGATAGCCCAGTGTGAAAGACAGCGATGTAAAAATGCTCGATATGCCACAGTTCCCATTCTTGTTCTTTGATCTATAGCAAAATGAAAACATCATCCTTTCCTCCTCCTGGAGTTGTCTCCCCAACTCTGCCACCTCTCCATCCACCATCAGATTTTTTTTTTTGCATGTGCTGGTATGGAGAAATGTGACATAATTTGTTTCATATGGTTAATTACAGGCGTTTGAATATTTAAAATTTTAAATAGCCACAGTTCCAGCTTCTCCTGCTAAAAGTATGTGATTTGAACAAAGGGTGTACAGTGTAAATATTTGTGGTGATTTGAAACACCCCTCTTACTCCATTAAACACACAAACGCACACGCACATACAGACATTCAGTTTAAATTTAGTGCTGTCTTGAAGGACTTCTGTACCTTCATTTGTATTATTATTATTATTATTATTATTTTTTAACCCACTCTCAATTGGAACTCCATTAAAATATTTTACCATTATTTTTGAGTCCACTGTTGCTTGAGGTTTTAAAGAGGATTTTTATAATGTGTTCATTTAACAGAATCAACAGCTGTCAGAACCAGTTGTGGTAAATCCACAAAACATACAAAGAAAAATACACACGTTTCCTGAAACAAAACACTTGGAAAAATAAGCTGCCAGGAACTGGCGAATGAGAAGTGTGCAGACAGGGAACCGCAGTGTTTCATCTCTGGGTTCACCCTAGAGACGGATCGGAGCGGATCTGATGCAATGCCGCTGGAAGCTTTACCTGAACAGGTTGCTGCTCTGAGCCAGGGCGCTGAGTACAAGGACGAGGCTCGCTCCCTCTGCTGCTCTCCTCTTTCCTTGTTGATCTCTTTGGAAAGATAAAATACCAAGTTCTTAGAGTGTTCAACAGCAAATCATATCCACTAAAGGTGAGATGATCAGGTTTAAACTTCCTGTAAAAGAGGTGAGAAAGCTCCTTGCACACCCTTTGCTAGATAGGGTTGGCAGCCTGTGACCAGATTGAATTGGGCAGCCAGGGAATTCCCAGTGGGAACCTGGAGCAGGCATGTTGATGAAGGGGATACCTGGGGACCTTTGGTCACTCACAATGAGTTTCTGTTTGTATCTTCACTCTTGTTAGCACTGGCAACGAACAATTACACCTACAATTTGATCTTAGTTTTAGATAGAGGTGAGTCCACTGATTAAAAAATCCCATTAAAATGGAGAATGGAATTATTGTGAAACCTGCAAAGGTGCTTTTGAAAAGAACACAGGTGCTGTTGTGCACCCCCCTTTCTATTTTCTGTTTGAACTTTCTAAAAAACACAAGGAAGCCTTCTGCTAATGCATCAGGGCATTTAAATTTATATTCATCAGTTGTTCATTTTCTTGATATGTAATGATGCATAAAAGAGCTGCAAAAAAAATTACATCTGTTAATTTTTAGGGAAATAAGGTGTAGCTTGGGTTCTTACCTTAGCTGGAGCACAAAGCCCTACATGTCATGCCTGATCTTTTTTACATTTTAAATATGGAGTTTCTATTTGGGCCAAAAAAAAAAAATCTGAAGCATTTCCCTTTACCCACTCAGGGGATACCATGATTTCATGATTTATTTACATTTAAGGAGCAGCTCACAATGAGGCATTTGCTCCTCATTTTGGCCCCCCACCCCAAGTCTTTGACTTCACAGTTAAAACAATACATTAACCAATGTTAAATTTAAAGCTCATGATTTTCTGCTACTCCATCTCGTCCTAAGATTAAAAAATTGTTTTTCTTTTACATTTAAGAGTGAACATTGGCTACTGAAGAATGATTTAAAGGCTGAGAAAAAATTTTAATAATAAATCGTAACCTTCTCATGTTATGTTTTTGTTATGTTAAGGGGAAAAATCAATAAGGAAAAATTTAATTCTGATAAAGATACTCTTGGATCTTTGAAAACAACTGCTGTCCTTTTAACTAAAACATTTGAGCAGCTTCAAAGACTATGTATTTCTTCTGATCTTGGAGCTGTGTGACTGGTAGCAAGGAAGAAAAAAAAATCTTATTCTACATACAAGTGGATTGCTTAACAAGTCTGCACAGACACGTACTTGTTTGTACAATAGAGATAAAAATTCCTGTATAAAAATAATTCAGCTGCTGACAGCAGGCATTGTTGTTGGACCTGTCTTTTGTGCTTGTCCCAGCTCTGGGCCCTCTCCCCCCCCTAATCTGCTTGGGGCAGCTTGCTGCCTGCAGACTCCTGACCAGAAGTTAATTGCTATATATTAAATATATAGGTATTGTATCTGAAGAGGCCTATCTCAAGCCTTCCTATATGCATCACACTCTACTCTCTGATGTGACTGTGGCATTGCCAGCAAGGGGGTGGCAGGCAAACACTCTAATAGGGGAAACGACTTGAAGGCAGTTAAGGGAAATTTTGCCTTCAAGTCCCATTTGCTCTGCAGTGTAGCATCGGTTTCTAAACTTTTGTTTTTAATCTAATTCTGATTTACTCTGTCACATCCCATATCAACCCTCATTGAACTCTACTCATGTAGAGTAACATTAGTGTCAAACGGAATTGGTCAGGACTGTGGACCTGTGGCTCATACAGATGGTTGTGGATGCAGGTTACATGCAGCTCTGCATCCTATTCTTCCTAATAAATGTTAAAAGGTGGCACGTTTCTGAGCAGGGCCCATGGAAAAGAGAGTCAAGGAATCAGGGATAGTACCTGAGGTTTTTCTCCCTTTTCCCTCCGACTCTTTCCCTCTTCCTGGATAGACTTACATTTCGGGTAAGATCAGCTCAAGGAAGACATCTGAGCCTGGAGGCAGGGGGTTGCAGGGGGTGAGGGGTGGCAGAGAGAAGTTACTGGAATATTTTCAATAGGGGTTCAAACACAGTCACCAAAGCAGAGAGCCCTTTGGGTCCAGCAGTGGAGCAGTGAGCTCGGGCATGTGGTTCTTTCAAAGCTGTTATTCCCAGTCTGACTTGCACACTCACAGAGACAGGACTTTCACATACACTTTAGTGCTTTCACCTGCCTTGGGTGTTTGGGATGGGGGAAGAGGAGACCTTCCCCGGGAATTCTATCACTAGAATTGCTGAAATGTCATGAGATTAGTAAGGCGTGACGTAGCATTCAAGGGGTGAGTTAGATTCTTCTCCAGACCGGCCCTTGGGAAGCATGAACATTCAAATTCCCATGACACTCTCTAATAACTGGGGTGGGTGGGACGGTGGTGGTGGGTGGACACACAACTTTCTGAATGTCAGCTGATGTCTGCATGACCCGTTCCTCTTGGATTAAAAGCTGCCAGGGCAGGATGGGGGAACCCCCAGGAAGATAAATATCCCACGACAGGATTTTCACTCTTCGGAAGCAAACCAGATCTCACTCCCCTGCCTCCTATGCTCTCTCCTTTCTTGCTCTTTTCCCTTTGGAAGCAGAAACTTCTAAAGTGAATGCCACTCCACGCTGATGAAAAAGCTGTTTTTGTACCATAGTGGATGTTTACACAGGAGACTCAACTTGAGGGGGAAAAGGCTTTCGGGGAGGGTGGTGGGACTCGTGTTAATCTGTTTTGTTGGAGGACTGTGCAGTATTGCCTGTGAGCAACTCTGGGCTGTTTTTGATAAATTACCATGTTTAGAGATAGGTTTGGCTCTTAAGGGCTTAGTTTTATGAACAAAGTCCGTAACGATGTTTGCTGCCTCTGTTTGTCTCTTAGCCCCTTCGGCTTCACTGGGAGCTCAATGTTTAGTTTAAGCTCAGTCTGGAAGATATAACAATTTTGCATTAAAAAAATGAGGAAATCATAGGAAGAAAAACCCTTTGCTTTTTGGATGAATCTTACTGATAATTTGCTAAAGCTCATTTGAATTTTAAGCACTTCTTTAATCTTCAAAGGCTAAATTGCTTTATGAATATGCATGGTGTGGGCAGACTTCAGTTCATTACCTAGTTGTAAATTCTAATGACCATTAGGTCCTTCCAGTAATTGCGAATTGTTTTGCATTTTTGATTGGCCTATTAACATGTACATTCGGTGCACATCAGGCTGGCCTGTCAGCCTGCTGAAGGAGAAAAAAAAGGTGAAAATTGTTTATAGCACCAAGATTCTTAGATTTTCAATCTTGCAAAATTGATGATGTAAAAAAATTAAAGCAGTGTTTTTTCTTCTCAAGATTGAAAGTTCACCAAGAGATTTGACATATTTAATTTACATGATGACTTTGCACTCCTTCATTAATGCAATTTGCATATGAAGCTGTTGTTAATCACTTTTGATCATGTTTTGTGTATTAGCTGCCTCAGTGGCTCTCCTCCTCGGATGCCCCAGTAGAAAGGAGCAAAATGACGCATCTCCTTGCCAAGTTTCCTTTAGTGAACTGAGGAATTAGAAGTCTGACCTTAAGTAATGACATATGTTTTATCCGTTTTCTTTTAACGTGAAGTGCAGTTTGTGGAAGTGTTGGCTGGAAATCCTTCTCATTTGGGGAGAAGACTGTGAAATTTAAGTGTGTGATTGAGGCACATCCAGATACGTACAGAAATCTGCCTTGCCTGTCCCTGTTCCCCCACGAAAGTTGTGGGCAGTCTTATTGTTAGCAGTTTGATGGCAGGGAGGCTCGAATATTCCAGTGAATGAAGACATCAGCCTCCTCCTTTGGAAGAGAAACGGCTGCAAACTACAGACCTTTCTAACAATGCTTCGGATTTCTTCTTTCACTGTGTGGCTGGCACCTACATGTCTTGGGCCTGGCCTCCTTTGGCTGCGGCTCTCGAGCAGCTCTCTCTCTGTGTCCTCCCCTCGTCACTCAAGTAAATCGTGGTCTCTGGCTCCCGGGTGCCTCCCTCAAGGTACACAAGTGCCCTGGTTGTGAAAACAAGGTGCTAACTAACGGTTTCCGATTTTTGAGAGCCTGTGATTTTTTTTGGCGTTTGCCTGTGCTGTTGAACCGCCTGTGCCGTGTTATTGATGTTCATCTCTGGTGTCTGAGTTTATCACTGGTTAACGAGCAGAATCAGAACACTGAAACTGATATTCCGATTAAAAGGAATGTGTAATGAAAGAAAATAAATTGTGATGGAAAATGAACAGTGTGTAAGAAACATAACTACAATTTTAACCTCTGAGGGACCCGAGCCCTGCCCTACCGTGACTTCCATCCATACCATGCTAAAAGCATGCTTCAGTTCAAAGTTGTTAATATTCAGCTGGGAAACAGTATCCAGAACACAAATAAATTATTAAGTGCATGAACTTTTTAGGCAGTAAGATGAACTGATGGGGTCCATCTGTGAGATCCAGGGGCTTTTTATTTGTGTGTGTCGAGCGATTCTGCCCTCTCCGACTTCACAGCCTTTGGTCTCCGGCCAACTGCATGCATAATTGATTCCACACGCACTATCATTTTCTTGATGTAATTGCTTTACTAAGATATGATGAAATCTAATGGCTAATTTGCTATTTGAAAATGGTAAAAAAAAAAAAAAGGTTCATACTTTTTATTGGAGGGAGGGTAGTAGAGAAGGGGGGTATTCAGATGACCTGGTATGTAAGAAAACAAAACAAAACAAAAGAAGGCAAAACTAACTCATGCACACTGCTATAATCGCGTTGGTTGCGGGTAGGAAGGTCTTTGTGACATATGGAAGCCAGTGTGTAAATCTCTCTTTCTATCTCATATCACCACCCGCCCCCCATTCCCTCTCTCCCTGCCTCTCCCCTAAACTTTACAAGAAAAGGATCCTAACAAGGTAAAAAGTAAACAGTTTAGTCATCACAGGCCTTATTATTCAGTCTATCCAGGAGTTTTGCCATGTAGGTTTATTTAACTTCCAGGAATGTAAACACTGACACAGCCCTAGAAGCAGCAAGAAAGATTACAGTATTAGAGTTAAAAACGTGAGCAGGGAGTAGCTGTGCTTTATACCCAGATATAATAACACTTTACATTGAAACATAATGGTAAGTCAAAACCAACTGGAAACTTCTGCTTATATGGAGTACAAATTTCATTCTAATAGATTGGCATAATCTGGTGTACCCAGAGTAGATTGTTATATAATGGAGAAACTGTATAAATGTCAAGTACACAAGTAATTCTACAGGAAGTAAATGAAAAGTATTAGGCTTTCTTAAATCACCATTAAATTTTGTTGGTGGGACAATCTCATTTGCTCCCTCAGAATCATGTGTGGCTTTGCATAAGTCTTTTAAAAATGTATTTCGAGGGAATTTACGGACGTTGAAACATTGTTTTAATCCAAACCAGTTCATGCTTTAAATGTACCTTTAAAAAATTGCACTGTTTTTTCAAAGTATTTAAAGGGAGTGGAGGGGTAGAAGGCATATAAGTGAATCCATCTCACTGTGGCAAACTGTTTTTCAAGTAAAGTCATAATAATGAACAACACATGATCTGAAATTTGATCAGCAAACATATACTTATGCCAAGGAATTTTCTTTCTTTTTCTTTCTTTCTTTTTTCTTTTCTTCTTCTTCTTCTTCTTTTTTTTTTTGCCATTCACATACCAAGGTTCTGTAAATCAGTAAACCAGGCAGAGTCACTGTTGTAAGGGGGAGACTAAATTGTAATGCACAGAATGGCACAGCTAAGCTGTCTTTTGGAAGAAACATTAACATCACCACCACTAACAACAACAAAAAAACCTTTTTTTCAAAACTGGAAATGACAGAATAGTTTTAAAAGGGGAACCCACCACCACCACCCCACCTCTGATGCTCAAAACTTCCAACTATTAATAGACCACCAGTGAGATAGACTGTCTTTGTGCCTTGAAATGCAAAGTGAGGGAAATAATTAGCTGAGGAACAAAATTCTCAAAATTTGAAGAACTTCTGTGATTACTGGGGGTACAGTGAAAAGAAAATGCAAATTTCTTCCTGATCTTAATTAGATTCAATTGTGCTGTGGGTGTGTTGGATTTCGGGGGAGTGGAGGAGGCAGGGAGTGCTGGGGGTGATGTGAGGGGCTGGGTGATGTGGAGACAGGTTCGTGGGGGCCTGGCGGTGTGGCAAGAAGGTGGCTTCCAGCGCTGGTACAGTAAGCTAAGCGGTGCTGATGGGCCCGAACCCTGAGCCTTAATTTGGCTGGGCTCATTTCCCTCTCGGTCGAGGGATTTAATTGTTCTTTCAGGGGAGGGATGATCCCAGCCGCCTTAGGAAGGGGAAGCAGCCTGTGGGTAACTTTTCCCTACCACATGTCAACACTGTGAGACGTTGTGGGCTCTTCCTGTGCACTGTGGCCGTCAATCAGCTTCTCGAGGTGGTGTCTGCACTGAGCCCCCACCACCTAGGGCACCACCACCCCTGACCCCCCACAAACACGCTCCTCAGAGTTCAATGATGGTGGTTGGCCAGAGTCCTGCCAAAGTATGTATATAGCAAGTTTCACTGGCTGGATTTCCCCTTGTGTGAAATCATAAAAGCCCTGGCCAAGGGCCTTATGAGTCTATTTTTGTTTCATTAATATTATTTATTATGTATTTTATTAATATTTTTAGGAGGGACTGTGCTCTCATTTGACCATTTGTAGTAATAATTAATACATTCCGTGCTGGTTGTAAAAAGTGTACTCGCATTTAATTGCAAGTCAGGATAAATTAATGGATATGATTTAAAACAAAACTCACTTAAAATATTCTTGCAGGGAGCGAAAGCGGGGCCAGTCCCTGCATTGAATTTCTTTTCTGGGGGAGTGTCTGTGGTGTGAGGGTCGGAAGGATGGTGGTGGTGGGGGTTCGTGTCTGTGTCTGAGGGATGTGGGGGCCCAGAGGAGGAGGGGGGAAACCTGGGCAGGAGGAGGGGTAGCCAGGAGCTCCGCTCTTTTCTTTAATTTCTGAGGTTGGTGTGGGGGGAGGGGGCGGCTTAAGCAGAGTGGTCAAGTCCATCTGCTCCGGAGAAGGTGGTAAAGAAAAGAGGTTAGTGGCAAGAGAGAAGGAGCACAAAGGGAAAATTGTACATTGGGAGCGTTGCTCTGCCGGCCGTGGTGTAGCCAGACTGGTTTAGCAGACAGAATGATAGATTGTTTTGTCAAGGGTCCCAGGGTGTGCCCTGAACTTGAAGCACTTTGTTTATCTTGAATAGAAAGGGAAAAGCACAGACATAATCGATGTCTAGTGTTTAGGAGCTAGAAAGAGGTAGGAGAACAGAGAAGAGTCGGGGAGGTGGGGGAGGTGCAGGCCCTTGGTTGTGGCTGTCCATTAACAGATGAACTTGGCCGAGGGCCAAGCTTTAGATGAGAGCGTGTCAGGGCCCCAGTGCAGCCAAGCCTTTTCAGTGGTGTTTTTTCTTTCTTTCCTTTCTTTCTTTCTTTCTTTTTTTTTTTTTAAATACCTGCTGACTGTACATAAAATGCTCCCAGGTCTTTGGTTAAAGGCAAGAAAAAAAAAAGACAGCTCAATCTCCCCCCCCCTCCCCGCCCCCCCAACCAGTTGAGGCCAGTCTTTTGGCGACACACACAGGTTCTATCATCTTTCCTGGCTTGCCAATTGGGGGGGGGGGGGGGGGGAATGTTGTGATAATGCCAGTAACCTGAGGGCCCAGGATCGGAAGGGTTTGGTGTGTGCGCACCGTTTGGCGGAGTAGAAGTGTGCGAAGCCAGGGTGGGGCGTGGTGGATGGGCCTGCGCGTGCACGTAGGAACTCGGTGGAAACTATTTTTTTTTTTTTGGTTGAAGTTAAACTCCTTGTTGGAAAGGACCTGTAAACTAATCTGTTGGTGGCTGAGAAAGATAATACACAAGCAGGGCCCAGGAAGGCCAGGAGTGGGGAAAAAGTGCTCTTGTTGGAAGCACAGCACTTCCTGTGCAGGGCTGGTGGCAAACCCATGTGTCTAGGCTTGTTTTGTTCTCGATCATCATATCTCCCTTGGCCCTGTTTCTGTGTTTTCTAGTTTATTGTGACATCATGCATTCACTGAGGAGGGTTGGCAAGCAAGAGCCATCAGCCAGGAACTTCCTGACATTTTTAGCTCTTTCAATGTGCAGTCCTTGCCCTCCTGCCACAAGTGGCGAGGTAATTGAATTTCCCTGTTTCTCATGGCAGGAGGCATGTTCCGGGTCCCACCAGAGGGGCTGCTGGGGCCACAGCCGGGTTCATAGAGTTCCACCTGGGGACACAGGGCCTCCAAGTGGTTCGGGGGCCTGTTTGAAGGGCAGTTCACACAATGAAATCTGTTTTTCCCCACCGTAGACTTGAAAAGGCACCAATGTGACCATCCAAATAAAATATGAAAAAACTCGTGTTTACTTCCCCAGGTTGAAGCCTCACAAGGCAGGTGAGTTTTTCTCCCTCCTTATCTAATAGCTGATGGACGCTGGGAAAATTTGGAGGTCTGTGGGCTCATCCCACAAATCTCCCCAAAAAACTCAGCCAAGCCCTTTGGGGCCGTCTTCTCTCCCACCGAGGTGTCTTTGTAACCTGCGTGGTAAGGAAAGGGGGCGGGGGGGAGGAGATAGGCTCTTAAAAATATGTTTATCTCCTTTTTTGTCCTCTTCAGCCTCGGTGAGTACATGAAATAAAATGGCGAAGGAGTGGTGCTATTTCTAGTTGTGTGAGCTTGGGCAGATTTCTTCATCTCTCTAAGCTTCGGTTTCCTCATCTGTATCTCGGGGGGAGTCACAGGACCCACCTCGTGGACGTTGGGAGCATTCTATGAGAACACTTGCCTGGCATGTGGTAAGCACTAGAGAAAAGCGAGTTACCACTATGATTATGACTCATGGCTGGGAACTTCTTTCTCCTGTCAGACCTGGGGTCCCCAGAGTTCCTCCCTGTGTGGGGGTGAGCAGGCTGGATGAGAGGAGAGCAGGGCAGGGAGGGTGCTAAAGCCCTCAGAGCCTCTTTCTGCCTTGGGTGGGCTCTTGTGGGAGCCTTTGAGGAGGGTCCTGGGTAGAGATGGTTCAGGAGCCAGATCTGGTGAGGTGAGGTGACTGGGGGCTTCTCTCCATTGGCAGCCCCCTCAATGCTGGGCCTCTGTTCTTACAGACATCCGGAGCGTGTGCCCGGGTGTGTGACAGTCATTTGGGGTGCAGATTCCTACTTTGCCACTGACTGGTTGGGAGAATTTGGGCAAACCATTTAACCTCTGTGAAATGGAGATGAACCAACATATCTCCCTGATAGGGTGGATGCAAGGAGTAAATGAGAGATGGCACATAAATTACTTGCCACACAGGATGCATTCCAAGAGTTTTTATTGCCATACTATGTATCTGACCTATTGTTACTCCATCCCACAGCAAGCCCAGAAGGAAAGTCCTAATAGCTCCATTCGGTAGAGGAGGAAATTGGGGCTCACCAAGGGTTAAGTAACTTCCCTGAGGGTTCACAGTTATTAAGGATTCAAGTCTTTGGCTTCCAGTCATTACCCTCTGCCACCTCCTCAAAAGGTTTGCTGCTCTCTGCAGCGGGGCTGGGCACCAGTTGGGTGGGAATCCCTGGTGCTGGACGGTTGGCCTCCTGTGGGTTCTGTGGTCAGGTTCTGCAGTCTTCTGGGAAGGAGAGGAATGTTCCCATCCAGTCCCTGGGCGGCTGTCCTGGGCATATTGGGGGAGCCTTGGAGCTCTTGGAAAAGGGCTGCAATGTAAGGAATTCTGCTTTGCAAGTAGTCACTTCTCCATCTGTCCAGAGTGAGCCAGACATGGGGCCAGGGTCCTGTGAAGAAGAGGGAGGAGGTTTTACTACTTGTGTATGACTTGGTTAGGAGGCGGCAGTAGGCTGACCAGGAAATAAGCTAGGACTCTTCAGGGCTGGTGAAGTCTGACTTTCAGCAGTTCTGTCTGTTGTCTCTTTGGCCTTTAAAAGGTGGAGGGGGAGAATCAGCATTATACTGTGCGGGAGAGCATGTGTGAGTGTGTTTGTGTGAGTGTGTGAGTGTGTGTGTGTGTGTGTGTGTGTGTGAATGTGTGTGAATGTATATGTGTGAGTGAGTGTGTATGTATGTGTGTGTATATGTGAATGTGTGTGTGTGTGTGAGTGTGTGTGTGTGTGTGTGTGTGAATGTGTGTGGATGTATATGTGTGAGTGTGTATATGTGTGTGTAAGTGTGTATGTATGTGTGTGTATATGTGAGTGTGTGTGTGTGTGTGTGTGTGTGTGTGTGTGTGTGTGTAGGGGTGCTGGGGATGATGGGCGCTAGGGGGTAATAATCTGCTTCAAGGAGGTTTTCATTTCTGGCCACATCGGGGCTGTGGTAAGGCGAGTCTGGAAGGCATGCGAGGAGACTTGAGGGAATACTTGAATGGAAACTACAGTCAACAACTCCATCTGATCCACATGTGGCTTTCCCTGAGGCAAGTTTTCAACTGCATGGTGGCCTCCTCCAGTCACTCCGCAGGCTGCTCCGACACCATTAATATTTGCTGAAGCAAGACCTGAGGTTCGTTGCAGAGGGATTACGTAATGTATTCCAAAACCAAATGTCAGGGTTTTCCTTTTATTACCCATTCTTTCGATTGGCTGGGCCGCCATAGACCTCCATTTACATAATTTCAGTCAGTTGGTGGTTAAGAGGCACCTACTGTGTGCGGAGGCCGGTGGGGGAGCTGAAGTGTCGGCCTCATCGCTGACAAGCGTCATCTGGGAGCTCTGCTCACATGGTAAGCCCTTCCCTTTGGACCCAGGGAGGTTGAACCCCAAGAGGTTGTCATTGACATGGGCCCAGGTGATTGTCTGTGTTGGGGGTGGGGGTGGAGGTGGCTGCTGAGAATGCATGTGGGTAGCGAACTCCAAACCTTCCATTTCGGTTCTTACTCTGCCCTGGGACTGGCATCCTTGCTTCTCGGCCCTCCACCTCTTCCACTGGCTCTCCACCCGCTGGGCCAGGACCGCAGGAGATCCCTTGATCACCCAGAAGAGAAGTTCCGAGCTTTGTTTGCTCAGACTCCTAGACTGCAGAGCTGAAATGATAACAGGAATACCATTGCTTTAGCCTCTATTCCACCCTCCCTCCCCAGTTTTCTCTCCATTCTCTTGAAAATCAGGCCAGCTCTCTGATGGTGGCCTTTTGTTTCTTTTTCTGTTTTGGTTTTACCTTCCTCAAGGTAAGCACAAATTTAATGTCCCCAGAGGCCGGCCGGTGACCCTTCAGGCCAAGTGCCTGGATGTGGCAACGCGCTAATAAATATTGAATGGTGAGAGCAATGGAAATTTAACAAAGCCATAACTGAGGAGACCGCAGAGGGGCAGCGCACTGGGTAAGAGGCTGTTGGATGAGCTGGGTAGTATTTCTACTTCAACCTGATTGAAATGTCGACTAAAAATCAATGCTGTTGACTAGTGATAATTTACAGCGTTCCCAGTGCTAAGTAGTTCCCTGCTTAAGAATGCGTTGGCCGGGCAGAGATTAGTGCGGGGAGTTGTGTGTGTCACAATGAATCAGACGCATTATAGGTCAGCCCTTTATTTGTTTCATCATGACTTTTACACAGTTGTCATGTAATTTATGGCTGCTTTCACGTTGTCAAACATTTTCATTGCATCTTCTTCTCGAACACACTCCTGACACAGACCCGCTGTCTTGGAAGGCTTGGTATTATTTCATAATCCGAGAGGAGGCCTATAAACCATCAAATTACACTATCTTCGGGCTAATCTAAATACGCTGCCGATTAAAATCAGAGCTCATTTGTCCCTGATGCAAATTATTAAGTTCTAATTATAAATATCCATTCAATTACCCCATACATTTTTATTTTGTGGACCCTTTTGAGCACTGCTGTCTGCGGTGGGGGGAGACGCGTAGGGGACAATCTGCGGTAATTAATGTACACTTCCCGGATGGTAAAGGGTAAACATATGCTGCTTTGTTTGTCTTATTTATTGATTGATTAGATGCATAGAGACTTTGGCATCGGCACAATCCGAAGTTGAAATCCTTTTAAAAATGAAAACTATTTAAAAATCTGCCGGGGAGGAAAAAGCAAAATATAGCCAACCCGAGAGCTTTCTGCTAGAACACATCGTCCTAAAATGTAGGATTTTTCACCCGATTCTGAATTTGATTCCTTCTAGATTTTGCAGAAGTTAAGGGTGAGAGAAACCATACCTGTTTTGTACCTAGAATGTGAAGTCAAAGAGAGAGAACTCATGGACACGGGCAACAGTGTGGTTATAGTGGGGGAGGGGGGAGTTAGAAGAGGGCATAGAAGAAATAAATGATGATGAAAAAAGTAAAATAAAGAAAAAGGAACAGAAAAAAAGGCAATGTGAAGTCATTGTTACAGAAAACCCCCCATAATGTTTAATAAAAACAACGTCCTTATTACCAATCCTGCTACCATTCCCTACTAGGAAATAACAGTGTCTGCCTGTACTAGGAAGACAGTCTGAGAACATGATGATGAGCTATTTTTGGTTATCAAACTATAAAGTAAAAAAATAAAAAGAGCTATAAAATAAAAATTTGTAAAGTCCCTATAACTAGACATTTACTCTCCCACGAAGGCAGGGGAAAATTACAAGAACTGGTTTTGGGGAGAGAATTGAAGTCTTGTATGATTTTTCTAGACCCAAACTTTGACTTGAATGATTGTGGAAAGACACTGGTCTGGGAAGCAGGTTCTGACCCTGAGCTGTGAGACCTTGGGTGTCCTTGGCCTCTTGGCATTTTAGTTTCCTCATCAATAACATGGGTTGCTGGGGTTGGGTGGCTCTCTAAGCTCCCGTCCTGTTCTAGCATTCTCTGAAAGCTCAGGCAGGCAGGTTCCCTGCTCTTTTGGGAGTCTAGTTGCTGAATGGGGCTCACCTGCAAAGAGGGCAGAATACTTCTTGATTTTCCCCAAAGATGGAAGCCATGGTGTTTATTAAGGCTTGGGCTCATGCTCCCTTGGCAGGAAGCTTAAGAACAACTTTCAAATTGCTGGAAGCAAAACCGAGCACGGTATAATGAACGGTAACAATGCCCAGGCGTTTCCAGCCGAGATTTACCCACCTTTTAATTGTTGCAAACTGGTGGGATTTTTTTTTTTTTTTTACAAACTCTAAGGAGTATAATGGGTATTTTCTCCAAGCTTGCTTTTTTGGGCAACTCTAGCTATGTCAAAATAGAAATATGTTTGACAAAGAAACCAGTTGAATTCAAACAACCAGGTATTTTAAATTCAATTAGCTGACTGAATTCAGTGATATTTTCCTTTTTCCTCCCCCGAAAGCTGTTTTCTTGGTATGGACATAGCCTACATATGCTGAGTTCTTGGAGTTACAAATTCTTGCTTGTTAAAAGCATCGGATGCAACATGTTTAGAAGAACTCTCCCTCTGTTAGTGTTGAAGACAGCATAAATTGAGGGAAAATGCTCTTTTTTTATTTTATTCATCATGTAGGTAAAAGCATATGGCCTGTTCTGGGACATGTGATTTTTGCAGTCTTTTCTAAATTTGGTGTTTTCCATTGACTTTTAGCATGGATGTTTCTGTTTTCCACACGGTCCAGCAGATACCATTTATTTGTGGCATTAAATTACATAGAAAACTATGTTTTGCAGAAGCATGCTGAAAAACAACAAAGTTATTCTTTGATAATGGTTATTTAAAACTTTCTTCTGTTATCCCATGTGCTGAGACGAGGGGGAAATGAACCAGTTGTAAAATACGTGTTCTATATTATAGGACAGAGGCACTCGAGATCTATAGCTTCAATAAAAAAGTAATTTATTTAAATGACTGCCTCTTTAATTTGTAGTGTTTGGGGTTGTTTTCTTTTTTATTAGGAGTGCTCTACTAGGGCATTGATAATCACCTATTTCAGATTTTGCATGCTATTTGGTTCTGGTAAAAACAAACAAACAAACAAAAAAACAAGTTTAGAAAAAACAAAAAGACAG
This sequence comes from Myotis brandtii, assembly GCF_000412655.1. Lineage (NCBI taxonomy): Eukaryota > Metazoa > Chordata > Mammalia > Chiroptera > Vespertilionidae > Myotis > Myotis brandtii. Next base: position 6,232,976 of record NW_005371410.1, read on the forward strand.
GGAAAAGAAAAAGTTTAGTCCTAACCCAAAGCAAAGGAAGGGTACAGACAGAGTGAATGAATGGCAGCCACCTAGAGGCACCGCTTTACCCGTCGGTTATTACCAGAAGAGACAGCACGATCACATTCATGCCAAAGAGCCAGGTGACCAAATATGTATTCAGATCTGAAGTTTACGATGTCATAGTCCGATAGCCCCTCTTCTCCCCCCACCGCCCCTCATTGTATTGTGCAAATGTATCGGCTGTTGTATTGTTAATGTATGATAGGATGCTGCCTCTAGGACAGTCTGGGCTCACTAATGGGGTCAGCTGTGTCACAGTGTGATATATGGATTATGTTTACTATGGCATATTTTGTTTTCGAGCTGGGCTGGGAGGTGGGAGCAGATGATAAATGAAGATACCCTACAGTTTTCACAGTAGTTCCTGTGGTCCCGAGTCTCCCAAACAATCAAACACCACTGATAATGGAGAGGTATTTATCGGGACTTAATTGATTTCAAAGTTTTAGATCTCTGGCTGAAGTTTAAGATGTGATAGTCCAGTACATTAATGTCTTTACTTAAAACTCCTATTTGACTTAAGTAAATTATTTAGGGTTTGCTGCTGAAACCACAGTAAATTCACGACCTTTCGGGCCAGTGAAATAGCTTTCCAGTGGCTTTCCGTGCCTTGACGATGCGTGTGGTTGGGCTCCCGTGTGTTTGTATGATTTCCAAATTTATTTCTCCAGTTTCACTGGCAATAAATGATTTTTCTCATTGGAATCCTGTGGGGTACACCTGTAAAAAAAACTTAGGTCTTTTGAAAAAATTCCCATATGCAGCAACGCTATCATCATAAGGTATAGCATATATTTATGTACACATACATACATTTATGCACACATACATGTATCACATGTAGTGTGAGTGTATATATAGTGATATAATGCATTCTATCTCTATATAATGTGCATAGATAGGAAGGTCTTCAGTTTACCATGATTCCATTTTCAGTATAGAAGTTTTAAAAATCACTCATGCGAATACCTCCTCTCATCATGCTGTCTGTCTCTGAGGGTCTGTTTTTCACATAGCCCTGGACTGAGGGGGCAGTGTTTCAAACTTAGGGACAACGATCTGAGGGAAAAACCATGGATGCAGCCTGTACCTTTGCCTTCACTGTCTAGAGAAGCTGGTGTTGATCTCTCTTGGGGGATCCTTTTTGCCTTGAAGTCCCCTTCCTCAAAGTTCTGACAGGAGGATGTTCCCCGTGACCCGCCTCTGCATCTGGTTAAATGGACTTCAGTAATCTGTACCCAGTTACTTCTTACTTAGTTTATATCCTGAAAGATATTAAGTCCAACAAGCTTTTACCCACCGAGTCTACAGAGAAAACTGCCAGGCAATTTTTGTTTCAATCTCTGAGTCTCTCTGGAGCACCAGTTCCAGAGGCTGATCAATAGGTTTTATTGTAGACCTCACTGTCTCTAAAAGCACCGTGACCTTATCCTGGCTGAAAATAGCATTTGCTCTTGCCTGCAAAACCTTGACCTGTGAAACCCCATTTGGAACATAACTGACATATCTAGTCAGCTGTATATCCAAGACATGCTCTGTGAATGAATTCTGAGCAGCGCTGGTCCGGAGAACACTTTCTTCGAAGAAAAATAAATACCAGTTCTGAACACTGGGAGTGCACCTGCTTGCTGATGGGTGACGGGACAGGTGGTGGGGAGTGAGGGAGACTCCGGGCCTAGGGGGACTTTGAGAGGAGTGAGGACCCTCACAGAGGACTCCGGAGGGTGCGTGCGACCCCACATAGGACAAGGGATGATGCAAGAGGCAGGAATTGGGCTGAAGTGCAAGGTGGCTTTAAACAAACTGTGATCTTGTTGAGAGAGTGTGAGTTTTTGAATGCTTTCCTTGGCTTCAGTCTTGAACCTGGGTGGAAGGGATCCTCCAAAGCATGACCTAGACGGAGAGAAGTCTTTCTAAGTCTAAAGTAACTCCTCTATTTAATGATAAGAAATTATCGTCCCTTCATTTTTTTGTGTGTGTGATAATGGTTTTGTGGTTAAAGAAAAAAGTCTTTCTTTATCTTTTAAAAATACACGCTGAAGTATTTACTGATAAAATGATAGGATGTCTAGAATCGGTGTGAGTAATCTAGTGGGCAGGGTTGGCAGTGGGGTTCTAGATAGAACAAGATTGGTGTGAGAGGCTAGAGGAGGAAGCTGGGTGGCTCCTGCTTGGGGGTTGATTGACACCAGTCTCTACTTTAGTATATGTGAGATTGTCCCGGAAATAAAGGTGCTATCTGACTGCTAAGGAGCAGAATGTCCTTGTTCGGTGGGTGTTATTTCTTCCCACAGGGTTTGGCTCAGAGATAGTGAGGGGGCAGCTGTACCTGGGACGAAAGTACCTGTGAGCTCAGGTCTAGTATCTGGAAAGGTCACTGTTAAAGGGTCATAAATTGTCTGCGCTGTGCTCCCTCCTCCTGGAAGAAAAGAGATCCCTTGGCCTTTTCAAATGCATGAAGGAGAGGTGCAGTGGAGTTGAGTGAGTTTCAGCACCTGTGGCTCTTCGGCAAATGGATGTCGGGAAGGAGCAGGGGGCAGTGCCCACTTACCTGGTAGTGTGAGGAAGACAAGCCTCGGGGCCTTCCGGTGGCCATTGGAGCCCTGAATGTTGGAGAAAGGTGGTTCGCCTGAGAGAGGGCTGACTGCATACTAAGGAGGAAGGGGACCAAAACGCAGTCAAGGGAGGGCTGGCACCGCCCCCGAAGGGGAGAGGGAGCCGTACAGGATTGCACGGCTGTGCAGGGGCATTTCGGTGCCCCTTGGCAAAAGCCAGGACCGTCTCTGAGTAGCTTGAAAGCAAGGTCATCCAGTGGGGGTCTTAGTGCAGCCAGCACGTGGGCGCCCGGTGGGCCCTCTTCAGCCGGATCTGCAGCCTCACCAGCCTTCCCAGGCATCGGTGCCTCTGGTTCTACAAAATGCCTGCTCAGGCCAGTTCATGTAGAGGCTATTATTAGCAGGTGTCACTCAGTTATCTGAGAGTGGCGCTTTCGGCTGCCATCGAAGTGCATGACACTTGGGTTTACAGCAGATTAAATTAAATTTTAGGCTGGTTTGGCTTCACTGGCAGTACACAATAGGAGCAGCTGCTGTAGAAATGTAACCTGGCACCCTCAAGAATAGTGTGTGTGTGTGTGTGTGTGTGTGCACTCGCATTTGCACCTCGGGGAGTCCTGAGCATGCAGGTGACTTGGGTGATTCGGGACCCGCCAGGCCACTGTTGTGGGAATGGGAAAAGTGCCATTGTCTGAGTCCGACTGCGGGGCTACACCTCCTTTTTCTCTTCTCCGCACTTCATCCCTTCCCCAAATGTGTGTGTTCAGACAGTTCCTTCAACTTGGTTTTACTGTGCGTGATTGACAAAGGGAGTGTGCAAAGCTGGAATACTCTTTACTGTTTGCACATCCATGCCAGCGCTTTTCTGCAAAGAAGGGGCTAAGCTTGCCTAACGGTACCAATGGACACCCAACAGAAGGAGGGCGTGGATGCTTTGGGCCTCATGGCAACGTGATCAAGTTGATCTAACCGGTATTGCAGGCAGAATGTCTGGCTGCCCCTCCGTCCTGCTTTATATCACAGACTCCTGTGGGTCCAGCAGGCAGACCCTCGTGGGGATGGGGGTGAGGTCTGCCTTTTTAGATGCAGATAACTTTACTCTCCTTGGTCCTTGGTCCTTGGTGCTTGGTGTGGTCGTGCCTGTGAATAGGACTGTTGAGTCAGAGCAAAGCAGTGCACATCAGCATCATTTATTTAAAACTCTTCAGCAAACTCCGTGGGGATAATTCCTCCTGCTTATAAACGGAATGCAAATGTGCACATTATTCCACCAAAGGGCGATGCTTTTTACTTTTTAAATGTAGATTTAAAAATCTTGTGGCACTTGATTTCAGTTCCTTAGACTCCAGAATTTATACTCACTGATTAGTAATACATTATGCAAATAATTCAGTTTACATATCCAAATACTGTTTTGCATCATTCACACCTCATGTCTTGAAAAAAAAGTGAAATGTTTCCTCAAAATAAACAAAACCTGCAGAAGAGTTTTTGTAAGGCTGAAAATTAAAGAGGCACCCATTTGCCAGGGAACTTTTGAGGAAAAATTGAATACTCCTGCATAATTTTGCAAGGACTTTAAAAAAATTTGTTTTGCTTCTATCCATAGGACATGCCATTCAAGGTATATCATGTTATCTGCTATCTTTGGCTTTCTGAATTTTTGGAAAAAAAGAAACCATAACACTACATCAGGTACACATTTGTGCATCTATACCTACAGCCATACATGAACATTTAAGCTGAGTTATTTGAAGGAGGTACAATAATTGCTTATCAGTGACATGAATTTTCTGCCAGAGAGAGAGGGAGAGAGAGCAGAACAAGCAGATGCAAACTTTTAATACTCCATGTCCAGAGAGAGTTAACTAAGCATAGCCATGAATACTTACATTATAGATTGGCAAATGGCAGTGCCCTGTGAAAAGTGTCTCTTTGCTTTCAGTGAGTTTTTTATTGTCATTGGAGTAATCCAGGAGAATGCAGGATGTAACCTGGAGCCCTTGTCTGAATAAGCACATCCCCATGCCCACGTGAATGTCTGAACCAGTGGCTTTGACTTGACGTGTCAGGACAGAATTGGCCTCAGCAGCGTGCCCCCAGTCCACCGGTTCCAGCCTCCCTCTCTGGAGTGGCTGACTTACTGCTGTTGGAAGGCGTGCCGGATAGCAGGAGTGACTTCCCTCGGGAAGAAGGAAGGACAGAAGGGAGGGAAGAAAGCTAGTGGGGACCTTGTTTTTCCCTCTGCGGCCTGGGTGCTGTCATCTTTCTCGTACGACGCTCCACACCCATCTCCCCTAACAGGTTATAGACACATTGTTGGCACTGCCTAAAGTCAGCGTTCCAACGTGTTCTTAATCTTTAACTTCCACATCGTTAAAAGTCTGATGTACTGACTGAGCTGCCTGGAGATGGTTCGGGGCACTGCACCTGACAGGTGTAATGTTTTGTGTTTTATGTCTCTCACTCTGGAGGTTAGAGAATCAAAGAGGCCGCAAAGTGCCTCGGAGATATTGATCCCCACAATCCGGCCACGCACAGTTCCTAGGCTCCCTTTCCTGCCCTACTTTCACACAGTCATTCATTCATTCATTCATTCACTCACTCACTCGTTCATTTATTTATTGGTAGTCTGCGTTTGGAAAGGGGCTCTTGGTGTACGTGGGAGACAGCAAGCTTCTTGGCTTGGCACAACCTGTCAGGACTGAGGAATCCCCCTTCTCTTCATTTTCTTTCATGGGCTGAGAGGTGTGTACCAGAGCTCTTGGAAGGAATGGACTCTCCTTTGGCTGTGGATTTTAGGGAGGCAGGTTGGGTGCAGCCTGTGGCTCTGGGTCTCAACTTAAATGGCAACATGTGAGTAGTAAGCAGCCCCATGAACTCCCACTATGAATGACCGCGTCTGCATCTGAGCCCATCACACAGCGGCATGTTGATGGGGTCCGTCCAGCGTTTCCCGAGCCTCAATAGTAATCGCTGGGTCCTCGGGAAGCCCCGGGGCACCCCCTCTTACAGTCTGGTTCTGGATGGACTGTCAAGGGAACTCTGTAACGATAAGGAGGCTCCTGAAATTTCCTCAACACACTGGTGGGCCCCCCCAAGCCCCCAACCCTCCACACCCTGTAAGTGGCAACTCTCAGGTTGGCCTCGATGTTTCTGGCCTTGTCCAGCCACCTCCGCGCATGTGAGAAACTGACATTCTCGTGTGTGATGCCCTCCCACGGGCGATTTCTGGCTGGGCCCTGCCTCTCACTCTCCACTCAAGTAAGTATATTGAAATGCAGGTGAGTGGGAACATCATTTTGCAGGCACCATCTCGAGTCTGTTCTAACACAGACACTTAAAGAGGAAGTTTTATTAGCACTAAGTAGTAACAAGATTCTCTAGAGTGCCATGTCCCCGAGGCCACTCCCTAGGCAGGGACAGACATGGCCCAAAGCCCGGCCCCCGCACTCTCACCCTGTAAAGCGGTAGCAACTGTACAGCCTCTCCTTGCCCCGCAGGACCCAGGGGCGGCTCCCTGGGCCTCTGCCGAGTAACTTGTTCTACTCCCAGTGCTTTCATCACGACGGCTGGATTACTGTTCAGAACTGGAGCTTTGCTGATAGAGATTCCAGATCTCTCTGGGCAATGCTGACCTGGGGACCCTGTGGCAGAACCCAAGCAGCAGAACACCCAACCACACGGCCATTGCAGAGGGTGGGTGTGTTGCCTCGCACCTCCTCCCTTGCCTCTGTCCTCTGCCCCGGTTCCTGCTAGGGCTCCCACAGTGTGGCAGCTCTGATGTTGCCCTGTGTGTGCTTGGCGTCCTTATCCAGATCATTGGACACATGGGGTTGATGGAGTTGGGGTGGTCGTGGAACCCATACCCTCTCGGGGGCAGACAGTTCTTGAGAACTGGCCAGCCCAACCTCTTCTCCACTGCACGGGTTCTGGTTTTAAAGACCTCTCTCGAGAGGAGGGAATCCTTTCGTCTGCCTTCAATCCCTCTGCTTCAGTCTTTACCCATTTCCTCTTCATTCCAGAAAAGACAGATTGTCCTGTCACCAGCCGTGGGCTAAAACCCCTCATATTTTAGAATTCTTTTCTTTACTCCCTTTAATAATTTCAACTTCCTGAACTTGAATTCATAAATCAGTGATCTCTCAACTCATTTATGATTTTTGTACCTCTCTTTAGAACTTCCTGGCTTCCCAGATCCTTTACTCGAACACTGGTCTAATGATTGCAGACACCTTCGTGCTGTCCACGTTCCTTACTCCTAGACCTGTGCTCGGGTATCTTGCTTGCTTTTTAAAAACCAGTGCTTCACTGATGACTCATGCCCAGCTTGATGCCCGTTGGGGTTCCTCGGTCGGTCAGCCATCGCTGGGTGCAGTTAACGTTCTGTCCCAACCGTATCGTTGCCACATCTCAGTCCGCCCTTTCTTGTCCTTGTTCATCTTGAACTTAGTTCTCCATTCCTGTCTCGGGTTTTCCCGACCACCTCTCTGCTTCACCAGGTGATGGAGAGTTGGGATCCCGTCCCGGAAGGTGCCTCCACCCTCTTGGCTCCTCGCCCAGTGATGGCTTCCTGGAGGCTGAGAAATACCGTGAGTGGCCTTTCTGGCCCCACTCACTGCTGGGGAGAGAGCTGTCTCTAACTTCCCACTGACATCTGGACAACGTAGGTTTTGGAGGAGCAGAGCCCAGGTTCCCCGAGAGCCAGCAGAGCCAAGTCTTTTTTTGAGTTTCCCGCACAACCTGTGTGATAATAACAGGAGCTGGTCATTGTGCTTAATAGTAAAACAAAACCCAAATGCACAGATAACACATCTTCTCCGGGTGCTGGGGTGAGGAGAGGTGATGGCGAGTGTGTAGGACGACAGGAAAAGCATTACAGACGTGGGAAAGCATTTCAGGGCACACAAACACGGCATGAGTAAGAGCCGGCTTAGAGCCACAGGGCTGGACTCCCAGTCCTGCCACCCTCTTTCCTGCCCCAGTGCAATCAGGACGTAAACAAACTGGTGAGAAGAGGAGCCACCTGCTCTTCAGACTCCGGGGCATTTGTAGCCCAGAACCCCTGCATGGGTGTTGGCCCCTCGGAGCCCAGAGAATGTCCCCGATTGGCACTTTCTCAGCCTCACCAGCTCACTTCCTGTTCTGCCCTGCCCTGCCTGGAGGTGACTCGGTAATCCCCACAGTGTGACCTCACCGTGGGCGAAGCGGCCTGGGAACTTCTGCCTCCAGTCTCAAGTCCGGAGCAGAAATGGGGAAGCCTGGAAATTGGGGGATCAAGAGTCGCTTGGAAACCCCTGTGTGGGTGTCAGACCTTCATCTGCCTCTCTGTTCTCTTCGCCCCCGAAGCTCGGGCTGTGTTTCGAGGAAGAAAAGGTAGCTTGTTCCCAGGGACACGCACTGAGTGCTTGTTTCTGTAGCCGGATCTCCAAGGCCCTTCCTCCCGGTCACCAAGAACGCGGAGTGGGGACCCGCAGCGGCTGGACTCCATCAGGTAGTGGCTCCAGCCCTGCTGCTCCCGTTGGTGGAAGCATCGCTCTGGGGTTAGTGAGAGCACATCAGTGGTCTTCACGCTGCCTCCTGGGTGTTGGTATTTTCTCCTCCCCAACTATAAGCTTTGGAGGGCAAGGATTTATGTTTTACTTTTTGTATTTTCATGCCCCAAATAACGCCGGTTCATAGATGCCATTTAATTCATACTTCGTTCAGGCTAATTGATTGAAAATTAAAAGGGTAGGCTTTGCTTTGGATTCCTTGGCTGGATGAGTAAATTCCTGCCCCCCCACCCCCACCCCTTCTCCCTGTGGACAGGATGGGGATGGGATGGGGGTGGCCTTCCCTCCCTGAGCACCTTTCCTCTTGGCCAAGTGAGCTCTGTGCTTTCAGCTTCTGCCTCTTCTCTCCGAGCAGTCGGTGTGGGGGAGGCTCCTCAGGCCTGAGCAGACGTTGGGAGGGCAGCGAGGGGATCCTCTAGGGGTGTGGGAACTGGGAGCAGCATCCTGCAATCAGCCCAGAACATTCCAGAAGGGAGTATGGGCTGCTTTCAGAAGGGACTTAGTACCGCTTTTCTTCCGGTGGCTCTAGCAGATGCTGGGGTAGCTTTAAGTAGTGATTCATTCTCTGTCTGGTGTAGGCATATGTAAGCCCATCAATATTTGGAGGGGAATCCTTTTACCAGTGGAATTCACCGACTCTTGCAGTGCTACCCTTTCTGACATGTTGTGAACAGGATCATCCAGACCAAGTAGATTTACTTGCACAATTCCTATTTCTTTCATGAGAAAAAAACCCACCGATTTAATTCCATGTGTAGGTGACCGGTTCTCCCAAGTCCCAGGACTGTCCAGAAGTGGGTTGCCCACAGGGCCGGGCTCAGCACTGCTGTTCCGTTAGTGCCGTGGGCCGTCCACACGCCTTCTGGTTCATTTGTTGGCCATTCTCATTACTTCTTTACCTGCTCCCACCCATCCCAGCAGCGGTGGCCCAGCACACATGCATTCCCCTTGGAGAGCCGTGGGCAGCCCTGCTGTGCTGGCTGGCAGTTCCAGGACGGGGCAGGAGCAGGGAGGGGGAGTCTGGAAAGAAATGGCTGGTGTGGCCAGAGATTCCTGTGGATCCCCTCAGCCTCAGCCCAGGTCAGTCCACCAGCTTTCCTCAGGCCAGCCTTCCTTCCTAACATCCTCCCCTCTCCTTCTCTCTCCTCTCTCCTCCCCTCCTTTTCCCTTATCCCCTCCTTCTTTGGGAATTTAGGACCTTGGGAAGCGCTTCTCATCCTTGGAGGTGCCCTTTTGTGGAAGACAACATGACCTTGGCTTATTGGGAAGATGGGCCACCTGCCCTTTGTCTGTGTGCACACAGCACCCCAGCGTAGGTGCTGACTCAGATGTGCCCGGCTCTAGAGTAGGCTCTCACTCCTAATTTCTCAGATGCTGGCATGATGGGAGTATCCGTGTGGTGGAGACTTTCTGTCCTGGCCCAGGATGAGTCTGTTCTGTTGTGGGTGGGAGTAGGCAGCCAGCCCTTGGAGGGAAGGGGGATCTAGAAGGGAGAGAGCAGAACAGGGAAGATCCTGGCAGCACTGGAAGATATGCTCCAACAAGAGAGAAGAAGTAGGAGTTCTTGCTAGAGGCTGACCCAGCACCCACCTCTGGTGAGACACCCCAGCACCTGCTGCCATGGGCGCTTGGCTTTAGGGCATTGGCCAGTGGCTTCTGCTGGGGCATGGAAGCAGCTTCTCTCTCATCGCCTGGCAGCGAATGCCCCGGGGAGTGGGCAGCTGGTGCAGTGACTTCATCTAGTGCCACTGCTAGGACCAAAGTCCTGGTCCCCTCTTTGTCCCATATCCCACCATCTTGGAGCAGTGTTGACCACATAGACTGGGGACTGAGGAACGAGAGGGGTGGGCCTCAAACCTAATTAGCACAGGGTGACTCACTCTCCGGTGTAGGTATAGGTAAGACCATCCATATGCCCTTACTGTGGTCATCCTCCTGCCAGGAGACAGTGGCTCAGATTGTGAGGATGAGAAGGAGACAGCCATTCACCACCTCCCAAAGGCTCTGTACCGTGGATTATGGAGGGGGAGGGGACCCCTCACTATCCGGGAAACTCTCCCCATGGGTGATTGTTCTGTGGGCTGTCTGCTCTGTGTGCCTCTCTCAGTGGGACCCAGAGGTGCTGGCGAGGGCAAACGGGACTTGTCTGCTGTGCCCTGGGGGTTTTGTCTTTGGGTGAGATTCATTTCTGAGATGCTAATGGCTAAAACTCCATTCCCCTTGTGTCTTTCAAATGGATGTCATGTGGGTGTGTAACATGGTCAAGTCTATTTCTTCACTTTAGATGTGTCCTGCAGTAAAACCTGCCTGCTCTCCTCTCCCTCGTTGAAGGGGACTCCCTTGAGAAACTGAAAGAAAACAAGCCATCTTCATCAGAGGTGATCCTCTCTAGGCTCGGGACAAATTTCAAGCAACCCAGGGCTGCCCTGATGCCTTCATTATTGGAGCCTCTTAAGTTATTTGATAAGCAACATGAAGTTACTGGGGGCTTTTGTTTTCGCAGGACCAAAGTATTAGAGCTGAGATGAGAGGCAGATGACACGTAACCTCATTGCTTTGTTCACATGTGCGCGGTGAGCACTTCCTCACTCTATGCCCAGCGCTGTGTTGGGCACTGGAGATGCAGAGATGAATAAGAGCAGGCTCGTTCTTGCTCGCTCGTGAAGCGGACTTTCTCATCTGGGAGATGGATTGATTGGGAGAGGAGGGCACGGCGGGGGGGAGGGGCGGGCAAATCCTCTACCTGAGAGCCAGAAAACCTAAAATACACAGCCTAAAAGAGGGGAAGTGACGGGTGCCCAGGCCACCAAGTGACCTAGTAGAGCTCAGCCACAAACCCTAATAGGTTTTTCTGTCTCCCAGACCCATTTGTGCGTTTTCTAGCACATCAGGCAGCCAGCCACCATTAGCACCTCAACAGAGGTATAGGTGGGCCTGTAGGTGCCTCCTGAATCGCCCCCTCTAGAGCATCCGAGGTGAGCAGGCTTCCACTTGGGACAGCTCTCCAGGGAGGGTGAGTACAAAGCATTCTTTACTGCTTCCCAACTCCACTTTCTTAGCCTTCCCAGTTGTTTGGAGAAAATTGCAGGTCCAGGTCTGCATACATACTCATTTTTGAGTCATGGAGACACTGCATTTCCTGGGAAGTGCTACTCTTTCTATGGCCCCGTTAGTACCAAGCACTGAGCCATGTCTTTCCTTTTGCCTTTGAACTCTCATCCTGGTTACCAGAAGGCCAGCTTGGTGAGCTGAACGTAGCAGGTGAAGCTGCCACATTCTTATTTATTTGTTTGTTTTGAAAGAAAAAAATCCCACTTGCTTTACCATTCCTTTTCCTCTTGCCTTCATGGAGAAGAGGTAACAAAGCCTAAGAAGAACCGATGGCACCCCTCCCCACCATTGTCTTCCATGGGGAGCTTCTTCTATGCCTCCTGCATTTGCAACTTATTACAGCTTTTCTTTCTATGATTTGGAAAAACTGAGTGATGATTGTTTTCATGAAACGGTGCAGCATGTAAAGCAATGGTTGCCATTAATAGTGCAGTTATGTAGAGTGTGGCTCTTTAAGCCTTCACTTTCAAATCAGATTAGTGCTCTGTTAACTTAAAATAGCCCCAAAAAAGGAGAAGGAAAAAAAAAAAGAACTGTTGGAAATCAGAGGGAAATATTAGCATTATGAAACATGTTAACAAGTGGCCATTAGCACTTTATGTCTGCATGAATAGCATCTTTAAGTGTTTTATTGGTAACAGAATAGAGTGGAGTCACATAGAATGGCATTTCTTTTCAAATTGGCAAGTTCTTTTAATTCAGACTTCTCCTTGTTATTGCCTACTGGGGAGCATATATTTGCTTGTCAAAATGTATGCCAGGGTGGGAGAAAGTACTTTAGCATTTCTGGCAGATCCTGGGCTCTCAGGTGTAAGCAATTGGTCCCTTCCCAAGGCCCCCTCCCCCGCTACACCTCTCCCACCAGGAGGAGGGAGAGTCTGAAAGCTTTCAGAGGAAGAGTAATGCCTGGAGGAAGCTGGTGTCTCAGGGCTTTGCCCCTGCCTAGTACTCCTGCACAGTGTTGGGTGAGTGTGCGCATCTCAGTTTGCCTGGACACGTGGCTGCAAGGGTACACGTGTGTGTACCCGTGTGTACACCAAGGGGCAAGAGCTCTGAAGAGCTGCAGGTGAATAGCACCTCCCAGGCTCTTAGCCTCTTGCAGAAGCTCCTCTAAGCCTTAGGGGTAAGAACTCTAATTTGGGTCTGACTCGGCCATGTGGATTTCTGGGGGAAGAGGGTCCCAAGCAGAGTGAACAGAAAACGCACCATCTGTCTGGTTGCTGGAGGAGTGATGGGCCCTGTGGTCAGGGTGCAAGTCGCTGGGAGATGAATAAGAACTGAGGTCCACGGAGGGGACCAGAACCTTGTAGGCCATTGTGCAGACGTTAGCTTTGCCTCTGGAGGAGTGGCGTTCGGTGACTTGGGTTTCCGGAAGGTCCCTTTGGCTCCTTTTAAAGACTCGAGTGTAGGAAGGCGAGGCAGAAGCAGTCAGAAGGCTGTTGCCCAAACCCAGGCAAGATGGTGGCAGTTTGCCTCAGGGTGCTGTGGCTATGGGAAGAGACTGGGTTTGGGACTTATTTTGAAGGTAAAATCAACAGGATTTGCTGACAGATTGGATGTGGGGTATGAGAGGAAGAGAGGCGTTAGGGTGGATCCTTGGTGCCTATCAGGATGGCATTGCTGTATTCTGGGCTGGGGAAGGCACTGGGAGGTGCTCTACCCAAGCTTCAGGCTCCTCTTCTGCTTGGGGCCAAGGGTGGGTGCTAGGCTGCCCTGCTCAGGAGGGTTTGGGAGGGCAGGGGCATGGCCCTCGGATGGGGCGGTTGGTAGAGCTCTAGTAGACAGCTTGTAGCTGAGATGACATAAGTCCTACTCTAACTGTGATTCTTTAGGGAAGGTGTTTTTCTGAATTGGTTTTATTCCGTTTCCTGCTCTGTTCTTCTTGAGATACCAAAGACACTGGAATATGTGCTTTGAGACTTGCACTTCTTTCCTTAGCTTGGCCTCCCAGAGCTTGGGTAACGCCCCGGGGCTGCTGGTGGACATGGGCTCTAGAAATGGGCATGTAAGCTGCCTTTCCCTGGGCAGCACCCTCTCCTGGTGCCTGCAGCTTCCCGGGAACCCACTGCCCTGCACCCCCAGAGAGTCCTTTTCTGCAGAGTCTGTGGCTCTGCCGTGCTCTGACCGGCCGGTCACTCTGGGGTTTGGAATTCCTTATGGAAATCCGTTAACCTCCTCTCCGCGGTCCTCCTCCTCCCCCTTTCCCATTCCTGGAGAGAAGCTGGCTGGCAGATAGAGTGTTTTTCCTTGAAAGGAGTGTGGAGAGCCCTCTAATGGAAAAGTAAAATAATTCTTGGAATCCACACAGCACCCGAGCCAGCCAAAGCTGAGACCAAGTAAATTATTTGGGGTAATTTGCAAGGGCCGGAGTCAAACAAATTGCTTTCTTGCCCTGACCTCAGCTTGAATCTTCAGATGAGAAACCGGGGATTTTAGGAGCGTGATGAGAAACAGGAGCCGGTTGCTTCTGTCTGAGCCCCCTTTGTGTTAAGGGGTCCTCTGTGGGGTAGGGCTCACAGGTAAACATCTTTTGCCAGCAACAGGTTCCTCTCCATGGGGCGGGGGCTGGGGGGAGGGGGGGCTCCTTTGCCCAGCAGTCTTGATAAAGACCTTGAAACACAGCATTTAGAAGAAGAGTTTCACATCCCTCAAGTTAGGACTTAGTATTCCCCGCCCCCCGCCGCCCCCTCTCTCTGTAGTGCTGGCTTTGCCACACATAGAACTAATTATTCTGGAACCAGAGGCGATTCAAAGGAGAGCCCCTAGAGCAGGCTAGGCTGTCCGCTCAGAGACCCAGCCTTGTTGTCCGAGAGACCCTCAGGAAATCTCAAGGCCTCCAGCCACGGCCATGGCCCCCGATATGTCAGCACCAGCCTCTTCCTGAGCCAGGCAGAGCTGGGTTCCTGGTGTCTTTATTCTCATGGCAGCGCACTCCTCCTTGGCCAGTTTGCCAAGGAGCCCGGCACCAGGACCATCCTTCACCCACCGATCACGTCCTTCCCTCCTGGAGGAAAAGACAGTCTTCAGAAAGGGAGGAGCCCAGCACCGTTCCACACTAGCTGTTCCATAACCTCACGCCACGGCTCTCAAAGAATGTGTCGTGGGGATGTTTTTCTTGCAGCAGCTGGCAAACACCTTGTTTCTGTAAACGGCAGACGGGGCTGGCGACCGGGCTGCGGTCCTGGCCCCTTCCCCTCGGCGGGGAGAGTGGCCGGGGAGTCATTCTGTGTCCACGGAGCTTTTCTGTGGCTCCTCTTTCACATCAAGCCTTCTCCGCCACGTTCTGAAAACAGTAGCCGGGTTTGAGTTTCTTCCTATTTTTTATTTATGTCTATTTTTTTGTAGTTGTTCGGGGGAGGGGTGGACAGCCCTGGGGCAGTCCCAATTTTAGGTTGGCTCTTTGAGATGAATAAGTACTTAGCTGTTGCTCAACTACTTTTGTTTGTGACAGAAAGGGCAGTAAGCACCATGACATGAGAGAATTTCAGGTTTATTGTGACTTCTTTTTTGTGTTTGCATCTGTCCTGCTCACTTCGGGCCTTACAGGGCCTTACCCTAACCCCATAGGAGCCAGCACCGAAGACCATATGATTTGAAAGCTTTAGAAATCTGCGTGTGTAATATGTCTTTTGTGAAATTTTTTTTTGTTCTTTTGCTTTAGAAACTGTAATAATAATCCGCAGTAATTATCCCATAGTAGGCTGTCCTTTGTTACAGGGGCGCTGGATTTGTGTGAAAACGTGTCCTGTCTCCTGTTTCAACAGCTTGATTGTGCCCCCTCCCCCGTTCTGTCTTGGGCTGTTTGGAGGGCAGTTTCCACATTTCTGCCATATGTCTCAGAAGAGCTCGCGACTTAAAGGTGGGTGCAGACTTAGGACAGCGAGCTCAGTTCAGGTGGGGAGGCCGCCCTGTGACAGGGACTTACTCAGACAGCGAGCTGTTGCGACAGCTGCACTTGGACACAGTGCTTCTCCGTGCTGCCCTCTTCTCCTGAGAGGCTCCAACACATCTGAAATGCAGAGCACTTCACCAGGTTTTAACTTTCCCGGGTCAGACAGGAGCAGCTTCAAATCAGTCCGAGCACAGCAGTCTTTGTATGTTTGTACACATTTCCCCAGCTTTTAAAGAAAGGCAGTCCCTTTATTTCCCTTCCCTTCCCTTCCCTTCCCTTCCCTTCCCTTCCCTTCTTCTTTTCTTTTTTTTAAATGTATTGATTTTTAGAGAAAGGAAGGGAGAGGGAGAGAGAGAGAAACATGGGTGTGAGAGGGATACACCCATCACTTGACTCCTGCACGCCCGCTACTGGGGATCTAGACTGCAGCCTCAGCAGGTCCCCTGACCAGGAACCACCCTGCCACCTCTCTGTGCATGGGACACCCAACCAACACCCGCCCCACACCAACCAGGGCAGAGAGGGTCCCATGGCTGCCTCAGCTCCCTGTGGCGTGAGAGACGTGGACGCCATGGTGGCCGGATGCCAGGCCGGGCACTGTCCTGGGGGAGAATGAGTTTTCACAGCCTGTGAGAAAGGGAGGTAGATGGGGTAATTCTGTATAATCTTCCTCCTTCCCTTCCCTTCCCTTCCTCTTTCTCCTCTCTCTCTCTCTCTCTCTCTCTCTCTCTCTATTGTTTTGCATTCTGAGGCACTGGAGAGCATTTAGTCCTTAGCCTCCTGTCTGCTGAGATATTATGTTTTTTTAATAGTGCTTGTTTATGACTAAGGTCAAAGACAGTATTCAGAACAAAAATTAGAGTCAGTTCATAATTGAGTACATATGTATGTAACTGTTTATTTTTATAGTTTGCTAATTTATTTTTAAACAGCTCAGTTATGCCAACATGTTTATAGCTCTGTTCATCACATGCCTTACCAGTCGGGGGATAAAGGCACATGCTTTTCAATAGTTTGGATCCCAAGTTAAAGGAGATAATGCCATCAGGTAGCAATTTAATTACATTAATTGAATGTTTAGGCGGAAAGGTAGCTTTGCAGAGGCTATAACGAAATAGCAT
This sequence comes from Myotis brandtii, assembly GCF_000412655.1. NCBI lineage: Eukaryota > Metazoa > Chordata > Mammalia > Chiroptera > Vespertilionidae > Myotis > Myotis brandtii. Next base: position 6,249,273 of record NW_005371410.1, read on the forward strand.
TTAGAAGCACACGTGTCTAAATCTCAGCATTACAGACATTATTTGAGGTTGCTGACAGAAAAATGGCTGTATATCAGGTTTTTAGAAGGAGACACGAGAGTGAATGCCGCCTTCACAGTTTGGCAGGCTGCTGGGCACAGCCATGGCCTTCGCCGTGGCCTGTATTGTTAGTCCTTGGGGCAGAGACACACAAAGGCGCTTGGGTGCGTTGCGTGCAGCCAGGGCTTTCCTGGGAGGCAGCCTGCCCCCTGGGGCTGGCTCACGGAGCCTGAACTGACGAGATGCAGTCTAGTGAGGTCTTTGTCACCTTGGAGGGTCGAGGCTTGGCACACTGGGGTTTATCTCCATGCCACTCCAGGCCAGCTCTGTCTGGCATCTGAAGGAGGGCTGTGTCAGGGTCCCAGGGGGTTTGCAGACCGGGGTGGCAGCCACTGGCAGAACCTGGGACATGAGATGAGGCCAGTCAGCCCGCAGCTCTGGCCTGATGCAGAGGAGTTAGACAGGGGCCAGAGCCCCAGCTCTGCTCACCTGCCTTCTCCTCGACGCCCTCGGACAAAGCGGGAGTGCCAACCTTTGGGTCCAGGTGTTCTTTCCCGCTTCTCTGTGATTTCGCCAACCTTTGGGTAATACGATTAGCTATTTTGGGTCCAGGTGTTCTTTCCCGCTTCTCTGTGATTTAGTGTGCTGGGTGTCAAAGGATGGCTAGAAAAAAGGGGTTTTGAGGTGTGCTGACAACTGGTCCTTTGCCCGTGAGCATTCATTGTCTCCTGACACCATCTGGTTTTCACCCTGGCTGCAAAGCCTAGTGTGGTGTCCCGTACCCTGCAACACCCTGCGTGGGTTACTTCCAAATGGCACCGCGCCTCCCCCGCAGCGTCTGGCCAGTAAATCAGGTGGGTCCGCTGTCGCGCCCAGGTGTTGGCTGGATGTGAATTTTTCTGCCCACCATTGCTTTGGGGGACACTGTCCTCCTCCCCCCGGTGGGGTTGTTCCTGGTGACGTCTGTAATTGGCCCTTTCCTTCGGGACTCATCCATGAATGACGTGGGCTAACATTAAAGACCCAGGTGGAGGGTTACCTATCCTCACCAAAGAGCAGGCAGCTGTGGCCCTGCCTCCCGGAGGGGGCGGCAGGCTGCGGGATTGTTCCTCAATGCCCTGGCCTTGGTGGCCTGGAGGTCCCTGTCTCTCGGAGCAGAGAGGAAGGGTGGGGAGGGAGGGGTGCCTCTGAGGGAAAGGAGGCTACTGGTTGGGACAGGAATGTAAAGGAGGGCTGGCTTGGCCCCAAGGGAAGGACAGGAAAGCCCGCACGCGGGTGCGGATCCAGTGTTTGTCCAGCTGAAAGCAGCCCCACTCGGTTGACTACGCGATGAGTGATTTCCCCGAGCTGACAGCTGCTGCAACACGTTTCACCTGCAAGTCCTGACAAGGTGGCGTGTTCTTCTGGGGCTATTGCTGCAGCAGGCATTTGGAAGAATCTGGAAGAATGGGGCTCCGAAGGACACCCTCGAAGCAATCTCTGAGACTCTGTGCCTTCCCGTCCTGCCAACCGTCTAGTTTTTTGGTTGATGAAAAAATTAGGCCCATCCCTTTTCAGACATCCATTGTGCTATTAATAATGAGGATAGACATAAAAAACAGTGTGTTTTTATGGGCTCGAATAAGCCCTTTGATGGGCATTGTCAGACTTGAGCCTCTCCTCATGAGTAACCTTGTGAAGAGGTCGGAGAGGTGGTATCTGAAGCCCAGAGAGGTGAAGGGCATGTCTGGCCTCACACAGCCCCAGGACCCAGGACCCAGGACTCCGGACTCTTGTCCTCCACTGTCCGCAGCCCTCCCACGCGCTGGCCGGCAGGGCTTGCAGAGGCTGGTTCTTGGCGGAAGGTCTGTTTGAACAGTTTGGAGCAGAGGAGTGGCTGGGGTGCTCACTGCTACGGGAGGCAGGTGGCAATACTTAGTTTTCTCCTTTCAGGGTTTGCAGGGACAGACTGTGCTGACATTCAACCTTTCTATATAATTTCAAGAATGTATGGCCATGGTCCCTGAGCACCAGGGGATATGTTAGGGTGGGAAGGCCTCTTTCTCAGTAAACTCCGCAGGTATGTTTCCCTGTGAGCAGCAGTACCTGTTCCTTAAGGTTAATTCCTAACTTGTTGCCAAGCCGGGAGACGGTGCCGAAGAGGGGGTTTGAGGGAGACACACAGAGGTGGATCTCTCATCGCCCTCGGTCTTCCGTTTGCATTCTGCGTTAGACTTGACATCTTCTGGCTTCCAGGATGCTGAGCTCCCATTTCCAGGAGAACATCGGTGTACAGATAAAAACCACAGGTAGTCAGAGGTTGGCTTGTTTGTTTTATTATGCCTTCCTCTGGGGGAGGGCGGACTGGCAGGGCGGAAGGTGCAAGTGTGTGTAATATTCTGGCATTCAGACTGGTGGCCTCCTCTACCTTTGCAGTGGGTGGCTGGGTTGGGCGAAGCCCCGAGGCAACTTTGAAAGGGAAGAGTAGGCCGGACGGACCTCAGGAAGACTGTGCGTCTTCATCGTCACCCCTGCATGCACGCCAGCAGGCAGCTGTGCGTGGACGGCTGGGGAAGCGGCGGTGCAGGGTGAGCCCTCGCCCTGTGCTCTCATGCGGAGGCTCGGTGGGCATCCCTGCTTTGTGTGGGGGAGTCCTGCCAGGTGAGCGGGAGTTGGAAAGGAGACCAGGGCCCTGTGGCACAAAGGTGAACCAAGCATGATCCTTTTCAGAGTTTGCAGAATGTGCCACCCAAAGTCATGAGTGCTCCCAGCAGGCTGTGGGAAATGCGGGGTTTTGGTCTGATTTGACCTTAACACTCAGTGTCTTTCATTTCCTTCCTTTTTTGGTTTAATTGGGACTTGACAATCAGTATCTTTCATTCCGTCTCTCCTTTACTTCCATCCCTTCTTTTCCTCCTTTATTATTTTTGAATCAACAGTCGATAATTAACTTTCAGGAGGTTCAGATGAATGCAAATTATTGTTTACTTTTAAAAGCTTTACAAAAGGAATTAAACTCCGACAAATGATCCAGAGCCGCGGTCGACAACCGATGGTCCATGAGGTCCAAAAGGTTGGCGACTGTTGATCCAGAGTATTGTTCCTCTCAATGGGCATTGGGTTTGCATCTTTTCTCCCAAATCTTGTAGTTGGGTTAAGTTAGTCCTCACAAAATGTCACACTTTCTTGGTCCAGCCATCTGAGTATTTGATGAAGGCTTTTCAGTCCTGGGTGGGAACTGCTGGGTGTGGAAACCACCAGTTGTAAACCCTGTGTGGGAGCTTGGACAGCCCTTAGACCCGAGTTCCACAGGTTTCCTGGCCTTGGGCAATGCACAGCAAGTCTGCCTGGTAGGTGGGGGCCTTATGCTCCATCCTGGGAATAGATGGAGGAGAAGACACAGAAAAAAAATGTTATGGTGCATAGACAGCCAAGAGTCAGCTGTCTCCAGGGAGAAGTCTGGGTTCTGGGGAGGGGGGGGTGGTGGTGGTATATGGGTGAGAGTTTGAATAAGAAGCCAGATCCTTGGAGAAGTGAGGTTCCTTTGCTACTGCCCTCTTCTTCTGTCGTGGATCTCCTGGTTGGCCTCCATCTTTCCTACCTGCTTGGAGATGGCTGTGGCTTCTGAATGGGGCTGACATGCTCGGAGTGGGGGGTGGGAGGGGGTGGCCCTCCTGGCTCTGGGATGACTGGGTTTGGAGGAGGTGGCCTTTTCCCCTGTTCCTACCCTCAAGGCAAATGCAGTGAGTGGGTCTGGGACTCCCCTCCCCACAGATACCTTCATGACTGGCTTTGATCCTTATTTTAAACACATTCCATGTGTATTAAGATGACAGACACATTGGTTTTGCTCCAAGCAAGTAGCCATCCACCCTAGATGGGCCCTGGGTCCTAAAGACAGGTAGGTGTTTGGAAGAGAGAAAGCAACAAGCAATGCTATTTCTCCCGAGAACCCCTGATGGATGAGCGTTGTGGCTCTCTGTCTAGCTCACACCTTCCCCTGTCTCATTTTGCCCATGAGAGACTTGACACTCTTAGAGATTAAGTGCCTCCTCCTGGTCCCACAGCTTCTTAGTGACAGGACTAGAATTGGTGTTTGTCTGATTGCCAGTGGAGTGCTTTTTCTGTCCTACTGTATTTACCAGGATCAGTGCTAACTATGTTTTTCTTATTGGCATGTCTTAAACACATATTTTCATATAAGAAAGCAGGGGATTGGGTAGGAATAATACTTCTGATGTAGGAGGAAGATAAAGGGAGGAAGTTGAGTGGGGACAGTTCCGGAGCAATACCTGAGGTTGGCGTTGTATGTACGAAGCCTGTGCGGGCAGAATGAAAAAAACAACAACACATGTGCTTGCATGTACCCACTGGGCTACCCTTCCAAATCCCACCAAGTTATTCTGTCTGTGTGACTTCAGGAGGCCGAGACGTTTTCCGACGGTTTATTTTTTCATTTGCTTGCGGGTGGGGGGAAACCAACACGGCTGCTGGTTTACCTGCTCTCTGACTTCGGAGCTCGGCCACTCCTCTGCGTGTCTCTTTGTTGCACCGACTTTTACAAATCAGGACAATAAACTGAGGCACCTCGGCTGACTCCGAGGGACCTGATACCTGATTGTTGCTCTGATAGGTAGCTGTACAAATATTTATATGATTCCGATAGTCTTGAGTTGCGTTGTCGCAACACGCAAAGCTGTCAGGTTTCCAGGACTTTCTGGTGGCAAAGCTTCCCAGTGGAGGGAGGATTGTGCTCGATCTGGCCTTTCCTCCCCGAAACCCTGTTAGCCTGAGATTTCCCCCAATGCAGCACAAGTTGTGCAGAGAGAAACGGGATATTGCCCGGTTCGTTCCGTCACTAACGAGTGAAATAACCAGGAGAGGAGGCCATTCTGGAATGCAGAGGGGCCGGTGTGGCTTCTCAGCACGTGTCACCCTGCACCCCCTTCCTAAGTTTTCATGTGAGACGAGCAGAGTGCTGTAATTAAGGAAGCAATGTAGTACTCGTGAAAAGCTTTTATCTCTTGCCACTCAGGTGAGCACCTGAAAGAATTTATAAACCATGGGAGAGTGACTAATCATATTACAAAAGTGTCCTGCATTTTCCTGAGGGATCCAGGCCTTCCTGGGACACCTCCACGTCCATTTACAGATCATGCAGGATTAGAGCCGCTAGACTGTGAGCTCCTTACGGGCAAGGAATGAGGCACATCTCCTCTTGTCCTCCTGGCCATTAGCCGTACGCGTGTGGGTCAAATGAAAGGAATTGGCTGCCGTTGAATATCAAGGGGAGGGAAGGCAGCATTTCTGGAATGACGTAAAAAAGTGCAGAATTGGGTTTTGACTGACACCGTGCCAGCAACAAGTCTTGTTTCGGAAGACAGGCCAAGAGCGTCTCGTTTGGGAGGGGCTCATGAGTCAGTGGGAGCCCCTCTGTTGTTGATTTAGTGAACTGTGATTGGGCCGAGCAGTTAAGGTTTCCCCCACATTGCAGATGAGGAAGTGAAGCCCAGATGTGCTTGCGAACCTGCCCCACAAGGTGCCTGAGTCCCAGCAGGTCCTGAGCTCCTGCTCTGGGCTCAGCGCCTCACAGACACTATTTGAATCAGTTTCCACAGCTACCCCAGGAGGCTGACAGTATCGTACGTCATGCACATTTTACTGATGAAGAAACTGAGGCTCAGAGAGGTTAATGAGCTGCTCTGGGTTGCACAGCCAGGAAGAGGTGGTAGAGGAAGACTCCAAAATCGAACTGAGGAGCCTCAGTGCTCGCCCTGCTGACCCGCCAGAGCTGGAGGCCACGCGCTCTGGGTTTGATGTCCCAGGCCTGTCAGCCTCCCACCCTGACTGCTGGCAGGTGCTGGTTTTAGAGATAACAGCCGGCAGGCTGGCTCTGGACTTGGTCCTGAGGGGTTGGGAGGGGTGGAGTGTCCTTAGTACACCTAGTTCTTTCCACTGTTTCTCCCGTCTCTCCCAGGGCCTCACCTTCCTTCCCTACCGCAGAGACTGTCCGCCTGGCTCCTGGGTAGGCCACCTGCTCCCACGTGCATTCCTGCCGGGGATTATTTCTCAGGCCGGGCCACGGCCGTTCCCCATCCCGCTCACGAGGCATGTCTGTCAGCCCGCAGGGGTGCGGTTCAAGAGGTGGAGGAGTCAGAGGCGGCTGGCTTGTGGGAACTGGTCCCAGGGACCCCCACCTGTCCCCTTTATCCTCCCCGCCAGGCTAGAGTTGGTGAGTTTCACTTTCAGGACCACCCCTCTGACCCACAGCCCCTCTGCTGCCCCATGTCTCCCCCAGACCTTTCGGGCCCTCTGGGTTTTCCATCCTGGGCAGAGCAGCAGGACTGTGGGAGTCCCAACCCTCAGTGCCCTGGGCACCGTCCTGACATGCAATCACTCTGGCAAGCAGCCTCCGGCAGGCCTGGGCAGGGGATGGAGGGGAGGAGAAGGAGAGCTGCAGCAGACCAGACGAGAGACAAAAGCCAGCTCAGGAGCACTCCGTCTGGCAGTGGGGTGGGTGCCCCGGCTGCAGGGGCCGGCCCAGGCTGGCCTGCCCTGGAGGAGTCAGGCGGTGCCTGCTCTCTCGGGCTCAGTCCTGCTGGCGGCTAGCCAGCTGCTGGAGCTGTGTGTGGGGCCAGGAACACAGGGGCTGAAAGTCTTGAAGGTTACGAGTAGGGAGGAGGAGAAGAAAGAAGGGAGATAGCAGAGCAGCAAACAACTTGGGCATGTATCTTGCCACCACACCCGTGGCCCAGGTGTTGCCCTAGAGCTGTTTCGAAGCAGCCACTCCCCTTGGGGCTGAGCGGGTTTCTTCACTCCAGTCCATGCTTTGGTTGTAGGGGGTCTCATGGTCCCTCTGGCTCACTGACACCTGTACCTGGGGCTGGTGGGTAGGTGCAGGGTGGTTGGCAAACATTGTCTTAAAAAGGTAGCACTTTGAAGGAGCCATGAGTTCCTTCACCGCTGGCCGGATGGCCTGAAACAAGCTGATCTACCCCACTGAGCCTCAGTTTCCTTATCTGTAGAATGGGGCTAATTACCTTTCCTGTCCACTGGGGAGAAATGTTCTGCTTGACTCTCACTTGCTCAGAGGTGCTACCGAATGCGCGTCTTTTCCCAGGGGCGTTGCTGTGGAAGGCAGAAAGCATGGCGGTCTTTTGACTTGGCCTCAGGCACTGCTGGCTGGAGGTGTGTGGCAGGGAAGGGGTGTGCCGGGGCCCCTGGCAGCCCCCTGAAGAGCACTGTTTGCCGACCTAGCACAGCACGTGTGGTGGCCCCAGCTGCCTTTGGCCTCCCCAGGCTCTGAGGCCAGACATTGTTCTTCAGCCCTTTGGCTTGGGCCCAAAGATGGGAGAAGATGATGGCAACCCTAGGAACCTGAGCTCCAGAGGACATGCCATTGGGTCACCTCTCAGAAAAGGCGAAGATCCGTGTTTTGTCATAGTGTCCTTCCCTTTTGCTGCTCATGTGCAGAGCCAGAGGAAGGGAAAGTGCGGGGAGGGGAGATGCTGTGCCTGGCTCCCCGCCTCCCCCTGCCTGCTTCCTGTTCTGTTAGAGAAATACAGTTTCTGCATGAGCTGCACAGTCTGATCAAAGTCTAGGGATTCTTCAACTGTATGTTTAAGGTACACGTATTAGTACATAAACCCAAGGGGCTTCCCTTAGCAGCCAGCTCTCCAGGTGCCTCGGAGAATCAGCAGCCTGGCCAACAATGGGCGGGGCGGGGACGACCTTGGACGTGCAGATGACCTTAGTGGCCCCACTGGCGTCAGGCCTACTTCTCCCTCGTCTGCCCGCTTCCCTCTCTTTCATACGTGTTGGCGAGTAGCGGGGTAGACCAGGTCACCCCTGCCCACTTCCCTTCAGTACCCTAAATGTATTTGCTATTAAAATTAGACAAATAAATGCAGTTCCAGAGGTGGCACTGTGATGAATGCCCCAGGCCACTTCTAAGAAGCCACGTGAGTATGGGGCAGCTCAGTGCCTCGTGGCGCCTTCTGGTCCTGGGCTGATGCAATGCTGGAAGGCCGTCACCTCCCCACCTCCTCGGTGCACGCCCTGCAACCTCGTAGGGACCCCTGCGTCCTGCCCAGCCTGGGTGTGCGTCTTGTGTGCTTGGTGCGCACTGATAGGGGTCACCAGTGGGGAGGAGTCCTCCTTGGAGCTACCACACGTCCCATGAGCTGTCCCCGAGGCTGTGCCCAGCCCGCAGTGTCCAGGGCCTCCTCTGCCAGGGCCCTGCTGGTTATCACTGTGGGCATTATCTCCACTCACCACCTCTGTGCCCAGGGCTATGGTGTCCCCTTGAAGAGCCACACACCCATCTATCCAGAGGCCCCTCTTGCTCAGAGTCTGACCCAGTCTCCCCCACCCCCTTCCCGCCCCTCCAGCAACCTGGCCCAGTGACTTTTGATCAGCCCAGCCCTGCTCAGGGCAACATCTTTCCCCAAAGGACCAGACCCTGTTCTCTAGGGGCTCCCTTGCCTGTGGGTACCCCAGTCCCTCACCTCCTCGGGGCTGCTGGTTTTGTGCAACACCCAGACCTTCCTGGATCCTCAGTGGTCCTCGGTGATGCAAGGTTTCAATTAGGGCCATGCACAGGACCCCATGAGCATCTCTCTGCTACATCACTGTCCTGTCATTGGCAAGGGGAGAAATGGGACAGAAGAGGCCATGGAGTCCTCTGGGGTCAGTGCTGACGATAAGGTACAGAGGGTGTCAAGACTGGCCTGGAAGGGCTTCCAAGTTGTTAAATCGCTCTGTGAGCTGCAAAGTGCCATTCCGTGGAAGCTATTATTACTATCATCATAATGGTCATTATCATCACCATTATAGGTTATGGCAATGAGGTAGGTGGTAACTGGCGGGCACTGATCGAGTCTCCAGCTGATTCCTGACTTCAGAGGCCATGAATTTGCCCACCTGGAACATTCCACTTCAATTCAAGTGCTGGGGTGTGTCTAGACTTCACAGCTCTCTGGTATTCCCTTGGCTTGCTATATATTGAGGACTAATTTCTAGGGTTTGACTTGAAGACAACTTATATATCCTTGCATACGAGTTATCCGCATTGTGAAAAACCCTGAATTTATCAAACAGCAGTAAAAAAGTGATGCTTCATTTTACAAGTGATTTTCCCCCCACTTTACTAAAGGATCCACAGTGCTGTTCCTTTTCGATGGAATGTTTCCGTGTCTCCCTAAGTGTTTACAGGCCATTAACCACTCCATGGAAAGGCTTTGATAGAGACAAGGAAGGCTGCAAGATAATAGCTTCCCTGCTCCAGCTTAGAGGGTGCACGTTCAAGAGAATTAGAGCCTGTTGGGCAACAGGTGTCTGCTAAGCCCTCCATGCACTCAAGGCTGGGGGAAGAGAGATGGGGAGCGAATCACCCTTCTGAGAACTTACAGTCCCGTTGGAACCCGTATTTCTTGTGCAGTAATTGTGAAGTCAGTGTCGGGAAGACAGAAATTACGTGCCAAGTTGTGTCCACTCGTCTCTTATGATGGCTGATGGGAAAATGGGCTCTGCTTTACTGTATCCTGTTTGCATCCATGGAGGGAGTTTGAGGAAGGGGTTGGCCTAAGACTCCTTTTGGGAGCATGGGGTGCAGGGGATTGGCTGCGGTGGAATTTAATTCTGTGTTATTGGGATTTGGACTCCAGAAATGCCCCAGGTCCCTGGGCTGCTGGGAGAGCCAAGCTGGTGAGGAGAGAGGGTTGTGTAAGGTGGGAGAGAGGTACTCATCGAGCTCTTCCAGGGGAAACTGGCTCAAGTCTGTGTCTCAGACCAGCGGCAAAGGAGAAGGTGATTGTCATCCTCTGTCCTCCTGCTCTCCTTCCTGCTGCTGCTCTGAGCTCCCTTTCGCCGTGTGTCCAGAGCTGACCAGGGAACAACGGCCTATCTTCCTACGGTTAGCCCCAGCCTTGCCTCTGCCTGGGAAATGGTTATATAAAGCTCCTGGTCTGGCCTGGACATCTGCCTCAGAGGGTTAGCCACTGTCCCTTTACTAACACGTTTGAGATATTGCTCCCTCCCCCTATCTGTAGCAGCCTGCACTACCTCCAGGGGCAAAGGCATTCCATAAATGCATTTATTGGACTTTAATTGTATAGGCCAGAATTTGTTTTTCCTGCTCCCAGTATTCCCCCCTAATTCTAGCGTTCTGGGATTTCACAAGTAAGCCCATGTACACCTAATCTGTTTCCTCTGTATACACATAGCGTTCAATCATTTCTCCTTTTGTTATCCTTAAAGCCTTCATCATCATTTGAGTTTTCAAATCTGAGGGTGACCCTGGCCTCTTTCTTTTTAGTTTGTCCCCCACCTCTTTTCTGGCAATCTTTCCCTGGCCTGTCTTATGTTTCTTAGGTGTTTTTTTAAAAAAAAAAACTTTAAGGAGAATGTAATTTAGACTCTCAGAGCAGTGGTGCATCATTTAGAGCCTGCAGGTCCAGCATGCCCTGAGCGTGCCATCTCTGCCCAGCCTCACGGTGGCAGGGTGTTTGGGTTAGGGGAGGAGTGTTGAATTGCCCATCTCAGCAGGACGGGAATTGGGGTTTGCCAAACACCTTTTATGTATACGTTCAGATTGAGGGTCCCTTTGGAACATTTTGACTTTCAGGAAAGTCCCAAACTCTCAAACCACAGGGATCACAACACAGTGTCTGCACCCCAACCAGGAAAACAACCTGACTGCCCCCATTCATTCCTCGGGGGGTCCACCCCGAGGTGCCAGTAGATTGTCCTGTGAGAGGAAAGGAAGCTAGGTTGGGAGTGATACGGCTGAGGAGAGACCCAGGGCTGGTCCGTGCCCCAGGTGTGTACCGGTAAGAGCAGGTAGCTGATTCCAGTGCAGAGTCCCAACATTGGCCCGGATAGAGATAGGACATTCACTCTTAGACTGACACCCCAGGGTCAACACATTGGTCTGGTGCAAGCTAACAGTCACTTTTATCAAAGGCCCCATGGAAGGGCTGGGCCTCCGATTGGGGTGGGGTGGAAGAGGGGTGGTAGATCTCCCGTCTGTGGCTGTTTGCTCAGGCGGCCTCTTTCAGAAGGCTCTCTTGTAGGCAGAGAATTAGATTTTCTTTCTCAATGGAAATAACTCTTCCCACCTCATCACTGTCCATCCATTTTTCATCCATTAGCCACTGTCCATCTGTCCAGCCGTCTGTCATAGAGAGGCACCTATCAGCTACCGGCTGTTATGCTGGAATCTGTATTCCCAATTGACCCCTCCCTGAGCCTCATATTCTTTTCCTCGGTTCTCTCCCTCTTTCTGTTGATCTGGACTGGCTCTTGGGAGAGGGGCTGATGACCTCATTTCTGCTGAGGCATAATTAATAAATACCAGGAGGCACGCATTTTATTTCACAAACACAGCACTTACGCTGTTCTAAGTACTTTACAAATATTAACTAATTTACTTTCATAACAACCCTATGAAGCAGACACTATTATTATTCCCATTTTACAGATGAGTCAATTTTTTTATTCCAGCTGAAGAAATAAAGTTTGGTGGTGAAACATTAGGGGTGAGCCAGCAGTTATTTGTCATCACAGGACCAGTCTGCATCTCCCCAAGTCTCCCTTTGCCAACTGAAGATTAGGTAGTTGGAATGAGCACTTCGCTATTTCCTGTCAGCTACCTCTGAGCCGCTTCCACGTCCCTCTCCCGCACTCCCAACCCTGTAGAATGACCCAAGGTTTAAAGACATTAGGGTATTAGAGGTCATTTATCCAACCTGCTTGTCTACACTGGGGAGACTGAGGTCCAGAGAGGTGATAAGACCTGTCAAAGTCACCCGGCCAGTTAGTGGCGGGGCACACAGACGAGAAGCTGGGACTGACTCCCACACTCCACGCCACTCCATCAGCACCGTCCTCTCCCCCGCCTCCTGCTTCCCCAGTCTGTTCAGCCAAAGGATCTATTGCCCCAGGAACAAGAATCTGCTCAGGTATCTTAAGTAGTAGGTGTGCCTCACTTATGGGCTTTGCTTTCTTTTTTCTCAGTTTATTGCCAGCAGCAGTCTCTGTTCTGTTTTCTTCAGCTTATTCCCCTTGAGTTACTGTCTTTTTATTTAAGGTGGCTGCCTCTTTTGTCCACGTCCCCTCCACTCCCCATCTCTTCCCTTAATCCCCTTCTACCACGCGGCTGTAGCCTCCACTCTCTGGCTCCTCCCGGAGGTTGGGGGACAGGGGAATAAGGGGACTCTTCATTTCTCCCCCTGATTCTCTGCTGTCCACAGCACTGGCCAGCAGCTGTCCCCCCCGCCCCCACCTCCACCCCCTAGGGATGTTGTCTGAGAGAGGCCTTGATGTTGTCTTTCTTCCCAAGGCCTTTTGGAAAAGTAGAAGTTATCTCCAGGACCCTTGGCTGCTGTTCAACTGCATGGCTAATGGAGGAGGTCAACCACCCCCCTTTCCAACCTAGTGGGGGCTCTTAGGGTTCTCAACACTGCATTTAATAGTTGCCCGACTCAGAAGGGACCTCAGTCCAAATGAATGTCCATTATAAAAAAGGTTTGGGGTCTCTTCCCATCACTTCTTCAGGGTAGTGGAGAGTTTTTTAGGGAATAAGATGACATTTGGTAATTGAGCCAAACAGATGGCTGGTATACAGGCTTTGGAGTTGGACTGCCCGGGGGATGGGGAAGAAGTGGGGTGACAGAATAGGGGCTCCCTGGACTCTCAAACTCAAAACCCTTTCTGTGTCCTCAAAACTTGTTGCCCTAGATCAGTGGTTCTCAACCTTCCTAATGCCGTGACCCTTTAATACAGTTCCTCATGTTGTGGTGACCCCCAATTTCATTGTTACAAATTGAACATAATTAAAGCATAGTGATTAATCATAAAAACAATATGTAATTATATATGTGTTTTCCGATGGTCTTAGGTGACCCCTGTGAAAGGGTCGTTCGACCCCCAAAGGGGTCGCGACCCACAGGTTGAGAACTGCTGCCCTAGATATTTACCTAAGAGAAAGGAAGACATGCATTCATATAAACTCACATACACAAATATTAATTGTATTAATATTAATAATTGCATTGTTCATAATCGTCAGAAAGCAGTAACAGCCCCAATGTCAATCAATAGATGAATGGTTAAACAAATTGTAGTACAGCCATACAATGGAATACTCAATGTAAGAATGAACTAGTAATACACTTAGCAACACGGGTGGATCTCAGAATCATTCTGCTTAGTGAAAGAAATTGAATACAAGAGGGGACAGGCCTTATCATTCCATACATATGAAATTCTAGAAACATTATGACTAGAGTGATGGGAAGCAGATCAATGACTGAAAGGGGTCAGAGGATGGGGAGGGGATTGGGTGCAAAGGGGCGTGAGAAAACTTTTTAGAGTGATGGAAATGTTTTATATTTTGATTTTGGTGGAGATTATATAACTGTATAGAATTAGCAAAATTCATCCAACTGCATACTTAAAAGGAGTGATTTTTATTGTATGTAAATTATGCCTCAATAAAGCGGGGGGGGGGGGGGGGGGAGAACCACACACAAAAAACCAGCCCCTTGGGTTGGACCATCAAGGAGGGGCTGTCTATCTCTAGCCTTTAACTATTTGCGACTTTGCAAGACCCCAGCGGTCTTGGAGGGTGCTGGGGGGTGGGGTGGGGGCACCACAGTCCATTTCAGGAATAGCAGAGTGCTCTTTGGATTTTGAGGAGATTTCATAGAAGTTGTTGATGATTTCACAGAAGAGGCAGAAGCAGACTGAGATGGTATTATCCACCACAGCAGAGCATGTGTATTTGGGTGAGAAACATGTGAGCACCTGGGAGTGTTGGAGGGACGGAGAAGGTAAAGGGAGGGTGTTCATGTCATAGAACCCAGTGGGCTTTAAAAAATGTGAAGGGGAGAGGGTGCCCAAGGCTTATTCATTGATGTATCTTCTCCCTGTGTGGAGATCCCAACTGTGTAACTGTCTGGTGAATTCCTGTAAAGTGAGAGTTTTTTTGTTTGCTTTTAACCTCCACCTTCCTCCCCGAATTGTCTCTCATGCCGAGTTTCCAAGGTAGTCAGCATAAAGACGGTATCTGAACTTGGCTCATGTCTTTGGCAGACTTGCATGGAGCGCCTTTTCTGAATGGACCCAGTTTCAGGGGCAAGGCTGTGTAGATTTGGGTCCTTACCATGGGAACCTTCGTGCATGCATAGTGTCGGGTCCTACCTGGCCGCATGGCCTGATTCCAGGTCTTGGCTGTCAAGGTGGAGTGAGGGTGCCCAGGGCGCTTTGATAGGAGCAGTCAGCCCAGTCTGGGGAACTGTGGCCAACATTTCAAGTGGTAGTTACATTCACCGCTGCCTTCATTTCTGCTAGGCCTTCCCTTTACCACACCCAATAGCTAAAGGGAACCAGCAATGTCCATGTTCACTGCTCTCTGGCATTAAACGAAGTCCTTTTCAGTGGTGCTGGATTGAAAAGAGTATGAAGAGTATGTTTTAGAACCTGGCCTTTGCACCCAGGATACACTCTTGCTGGGTCTCACTTCTTTTTTTTTTTTTTTAAATATATTTTATTGATTTTTTACAGAGAGGAAGGGAGAGAGATAGAGAGTTAGAAACATCGATGAGAGAGAAACATCGATCAGCTGCCTCCTGCACATCTCCCACGGGGGATGTGCCCACAACCCAGGTACATGCCCCCGACCGGAATCGAACCTGGGACCCCTCAGTCCGCAGGCCGACGCTCTATTCACTGAGCCAAACCGGTCTTGGCATGGGTCTCACTTCTTTGCAGGCAACTGAAGTACAGCTACAGGGTTGCCCAACCTTCCAGTTGGGCTTCACGTAGAGATGTTATTATTTTTTGGTAACTCTGACACCCAGACTTGATCGGCGTGGCACATGCTCTGGCTGTTCTTCTCCAGGGTGTGGGGTGGCTGTTTAAAGAGGGTGGATATGAATGCTAATCTTTGGGGAGCATAACATGTTCCTGCCACTTGCCTGTTTTTATCTGGAGAAGTTCAAGCAGATATCAGAAGGGAACTGTTTGTGGGCACAGAGATGGTTTAAATGACCATTATGAACAGAAATGATATTTGGCAAAATGACTTCCCTTTTAGGAAGGTGAAGCGGCCATCTAACCACTATTTGTTGAATTCCTAGGATATGTGTGTATCATATCACATACTCTGCTGGGTACTTTGAAATAAAAACAAGTAGAAGATGGAGTCTCTGCACTTAAGCACATTGGGAAGTCATGGTATTAAATAGAGGCTGAGTGAGGTAACCAGTGATATAAGGATGGCGATGAGGCCAGAGCAGTGCAGGGAATGAGTACGAGGCTGGAGAAGGAAGAAATTGAGTCTACATGCTATGGCGGCTCGTAGACCTTTAGCTGGGCCTTCAAGTATGAACAGGTCTTAGGAAGTCAGAGAAGAAGGAGAGAAGCCAGAATGGATATGAGACTGGGAGGGATTTTTACTTGAGCCGAGTACTTTCATTTGTGCATAGCGGGAGCTAAGCCTGAGGTAGAAATCTGGGACTAGATTATGGAGCTCTGGGACGATGGGTTAAGGATTTGGTCTGTATCCTGTCAGCCATCAAGGCTGGGGAACTGTGCTGACACAGGGCAAAGGCAGCATTCTAGGAGATGTAAATCAAGGACTCTGTCCAGGGATGGGAGGGGCGGCTTGTTGGGTCTTCTCTGTAATGTCCTTCATGCTACGTTCTCTCCCCCATTGACATGTATGTCCTAGAGCAGTGGTTCTCAACCTTGGCTGCACATTAGAATCACCTGGGAATCCTGATTTCTGGGCCTCATCCTCCGGAAATTCTGTTTCTTTGTTAAAAATGTTTCTTTGTTACTAATGTTGTGGCCCCACCCCATAACAAAGAAACAGAATTTCCGGAGGATGAGGCCCAGAAATTAGGATTTTAAAAAGATTCCCCAGGTGATTCTAATGTGCAGCCAAGGTTGAGAACCACTGTTCTAGAGGATAGAGTTGATTGACCGTAGGGTTTCCTTTCATAAGCAAAATGGAGCCAACCATTGTAGGGGACTAGCAAATGGGTCTGTTATTAATGGAGAGGAAATTGTAAGTCTCGCAGTTTTCATTGGGGAGTGGACAGGAATGAAGTTGGGAAGTGAGAGTCTATCATGTTCCACTTTGTTCCCTGCCCCTCCCTTCCAGATGACCCATGCTGGGGAGTTGTTCAGGGCGTGGACAGTGTTTCACGATGGCCTTTGTCATTCAGGTGGCATGCCATGGAACAAGGCAGGCACCAAAATTCATGT
>NW_005371410.1:6268062-6301473 GCF_000412655.1 Myotis brandtii
ATATAATGTTGATTAGTATGTGCTAGTATTTATAGCCCACCAGAAGGATCCCACAGGAAGATCATCTCCATTTGAGAAGACAGTTTCCCAATTTCCTTTTAGATGACGAAAAAGTCACTGCCCACTGCATGACTCCCCCTGCCCCACCCTGAGCTTTCTTCTTACACTCGGCGTGTGTGGCGTTGTGGGTCGCAGACACCTGAGAGCTGGGCTGGAGGTGCAGCATATGGGATATGCTGACATGCATGCGAAAACGCTGGATAATTGACTTGCAAAATATAGGTTAGGGAGTTTTATGGGATATCAAATTATCTTACTCTTTCTCTGATTAAAGACAAACTGTTATATTAAGTAGATCATTACATGGGCAAAAGGTTAGGACTTCACACACTTCGAGGTGTGGTGCCGACTCTCCCCTCCTGCCTGCGGCAGAGGCCCCTGACAAATAACGGGTAGAAGGCAGGAAGACTGTCATAGGACTGTGAGCATCGGAATAGCTAAGTGAGATTTATGGGAGGGGCGTTTGCCTTAGCTTTGAATTACCCAAGTCTTTTTTGTTCTGATAGAATAGTAATCTTGAAATTAAATATTAATTTGTCCTGATTCCATTTCCGATGGCAGGGAAACGGGTGAATGAAAGGGGGAGTGAGCAGCGGGCAGGGCAGTGGTCAGGTGTGAGCCACAGAATGACTGTCTCAGGCTGGGCGAGTGCCATTCGCAGGGCACTGAGTGGAAGCATTCCGTGGAGGCAGTGGTCACTCGGAGACTATGGGCTGCTCCTCTGTCACACCATGATGTCTTGGTCAACTGTCTAATGCTATTAAGGTCTCCATGAAGGAAATCCAGGCCCAATCCTGATGTTGAGCTGGAGTTTCCATTTGTCTGATAATCTACCCAGCTAATCCATCAATCTGCCCATTTCTGTGCATTATTTATTTCAAAGCCAGAGGACCCCAAGTCCACCATGGGGCTTGTGGTATGTAGAAAGGGACAAGTTCAAGGCTTTCCCAGGCCGGCTATAGCCATTTTCTTTAAATATTGCACATTGGTAGGTCTTGAGAAATTACCCCTTAAAGTGTGTGTGTGTGTGTGTGAAGTATAGGTTTCTTGAATTCCTTACTTGCCTTAGTACTAAACTACATGTATATGCATAAAGTGGACTCAACAGCATTTGGCCACACCCGTCTCATTATGTGAGAAGAAGGCTAAATTGAGGTGGGACAAGGTGGGTAGCAGAGCTGTGATTGGTGTCTCGATTTGATGTGTGGGGGAGAGAACAAATCACAAGTCATGCTCTGGAAATGAGTTCACCCACAGGGCAATGACCCTGAAAGCCCCTGTGTAAGTACCAGACCCCCCAGGTTGTCTTGACTTTCAGCAGCCTTTCAATGAAGTCCATTTCAGAATGGAGAATGGCTTGCCACTGTCCTCTACTCTTGGCCTGCTGACAGAACAAGAGTATTAGAAATATTGGAATAGATCCCTAAATATACCAAACAGGTTGTGTGTGTGTGTGTGTGTGTGTGTGTGTTTGGGGAGGAAAGAACCAGAACAGAAGTTGGAGAAAGAAAGTAGGGGAGAGAAACATTAAATTGTACAGTCTCATTCCTCAGCTCTCCTGTTGAATATGGGGATCAGATGTAATAATACATATTTTCAAGAGAAGATAAAACCATCTATTTGGTGAAGGGGGACTGGTCTGGGGGACCGGGAATTGCTGTGTGACCGTAGGGAACCACTTGCCTTCTCTGGGCTGAGCTTAGCCCGGTGTCCACAAGGGTCAGCGCTTGTATTTATAGGCCAGGCTTGACAGTCCCGAGTGAAAGGCAACTTCACTTCTCACCTCAGAATAGCAAGTGGAGTTTCTCATATCTAGGTTGCTGGGACAGCTTCCAAGGAATATTCTAATATTCGGCAGTTTGTGACGTTGGATGGAGGGTTTTTCTCTAGAAATGAGTTGGTGTTTTTTGCCACTATTCACATTATTTTCTGGATCTTGGTTTTTCCTTATTTTTTCCTCACAGGCAGGATCTAAACAATCCTGGGTGTTTTTTCCCTCAGTTAGCTTAAAAGCTTTGAGGGCTCTCCTGGGACTGATGTCTGGAGGCCCATGACCAAGCCGCCAGCAGCAGGATGTGGTGGAGGCATGGCCCCTCCCCCGCCCCCCCCCTGGAGTTAGCGGCCCGGCCCCCTGTTGAGGATGCTGTCCTTGGGATTCTTGCTGGGGTCACCTTGCTCCCCCACATTAGCCCAGTCACAGTGACTTTAGCTAATCTGGGTTTGGGGAATTCTAGCGCATGGCATCTCACCCCCATCCCAGCCAATTGCATTTTATTTATTTATTTATTTATTTATTTATTTATTTATTTATTGTGAACAGTATTACAGATTTCCCCCATTTTCCCACCCTTTGCCTCCATCCACCCAGCCCCTGCCTCACCCCAGGCCTTCACCACACTATTGTCCGTGTCCATGGGCTGTGTATCTATGTTCTTTGATTAATGTATTCCCATCCTGCCACCCTTTCCCATCTAAGATCAGTCAGTCTGTTCCATGCATCCATGGCTCTCTTCTGTTCATCAGTTTATTTTGTTCATTAGATTCCACATGTAAGTGAGATCATTTGTCTTTCTCTGACTGGCTTGTTTCACTTAGCATAATAATCTCCTGGTCCACCCATGCTGTCGCAAAGGGTACTATAGGTCCTTCTGTTTTACTGCTCCATAGTATTCCACCAGCCCACGTTGCATTTCATAAGCCAGCAACTGCCAGGCCAGGCTCCCATTACCCGCAGTCTCCTGTGTTTGTTTACAGGGACCTCAAGGAGGAAATGGGCCTGCTTAGGTAAGACTTGGGATTTGGTCTGGTGAGATGAGTTAACTTGGGAACTGTGGTGGCAAGGGACACCTGGTTCTTCCAGGGCTGTGCCTTGTTGTTGGTGTGTGTGTGTGTGTGTGTGTGTGTGTGTGTGCGCGCGCGCAAATAGTGTTTCTATTTCCTATTTTGATTTAAATACTGGTCTCTGTTTTGGCCAAGTCAGGTGCCACAGAAGATTTCTTTTTGGCTTGAACTTGATGAAGTTTGGATGAACTTGGTGAAATAAACACAAGTTACCAACATATGGTCATGGATGTGTCACCACTGTCCCCTTCCTCATAATAAGCTGTCCCTAAGTAAGAATTCTTATAATTTTAAGGTCTTACATTGGAATGGTGATGAGGATGGACAATGTCAGCCCTGTATACATTTTTGCTTGAGTTGTTAACCTTTCCTTCCTCCCTCCTCCTCTTCTCCCCCTTCAAGGCCCCCCTTCCCTTAAGAGAAAAGCTTGTGAGCATGGCTGGAGGTGTAGACTTGACCTCCACCTCACCAGGTGCAGCTGCTGACCTGCACACAAAATAGGAAATATTTTTTTAAAGCAGGGGGGAGAGTTTCTGTTCCACAATCACTGCTGTTTCAATAAAAAGCAACCTGGTTCATCTGTGAGACCTACTTCCCTCTCTGGTGAACATGACCATTTCAATAGCCGAGGACCCCCATGGCTGGGCGGGGTGGGGGTGAGGTGTAAGGGGAAGGAAGGTGAGAGAAGGGAGATGCTAGCAAGATAATGGGAAGAAGGGAGAAGAGAGAGGTGAGAAGGAGAAGCAAAAGGGGGAGAGAGAAGGGAGAGAGGATTGAAATTAGAGCTATTTTTAGCTGAATGTGAGCGCAGGTTTCATCAGGCTCGCTGGCGATGGAGGAACAGACTGTGCGGACAGTCACCTTGCGTGGAACTCCCTGCGAGGCGGCCATGGTGACTGAATTTTCTGACACTGTCAGAGTTTGGACAACGCTGCCAGCTCCTAGAAGGGCAGCCCAACAACTGTCACAGGGAAAGCATCAAAAGCACGAGCTGTCGATAGTGACCTGCATTTGCAGAATATCTGAGGGCTTTCTAATTACCGGAGGAGCTCTAAATTAGAGGAAAGCTGTTTGACAAGCCCCCTCGCACGTGGTAAGTGTCACGGCGCAGATAATCATTACATCTAACAAGCTTCTGATTTTTAACAGAAGCTATGAAAGGACTCACCTGTAATGGTTCAGATTCGGGGGGGGGACAGGGAAGCACACCCCCCCCCCCCAAAACAAGAAAGAAATGAAGGAAGAACAATAAGAAAATAGTGGGAGAATGAAAGGATAGCCTCATTCTAGCGCTTCCGGCAAATGCTGAGACCCCCATCTCTGATTTCTTGCTTTTCTTGCTTTGCTGCTGGTCAGTTTCCTTACTGTAATCTGTGTCTGCTAATACGCCAGCTCGTTCATTTGATGATTCCCGGAGACAAGCATCCTCCGTGAGTTATTTCTGACCATAGAGCGTTCCACAGGGCCCGAGTTGTTGAAAGCAGCTCCCCACACTGTAACAACTTGAAACTTGCCATCAAAACACATGATAGAGACAATCGATTTGGGTTCTACCTTGCATGGAGAAACAGGCTGGGGGCTGAAGCAGATAGAAGCCGTTTCCCGGGACCTGCCTGAGATTGCTTGGGTTTCGTTGGAGCCCAGGCCTCCCGACCATGTTCAGGGCTCTCTGCGCAGGGAGGGCTGGGGAATTTGAGTCCTGGTCTGAGGCATTGATTTAAACCAGTTTTCAAAGGCCTGAGCCGAGCTGATCACTTGTGCGTCTTCCTTTCTGTGTGCCCCCCACCCCACCCCCCAACATTTCTCCAGCAGGGGTGCATATTGGAGGGGAAAGGGCTGTAAACTTGATGGTTGCCCAGCATCGTTGGGGACGTGCAGCATCAGGAGCCACGCTTCTCTTGCCCGTGTTGATCCTCCCCAAACTACCCACCCTACCCGTGCAATTATTCATGGGAAGTGAGATAATATAAATCACGCTGCCTGATTCTTCTCAAACAGCTCACAAAGTAATCACAGGCTGAAGTGCAGGTCTTCTTGCAGTGCCTTTATCAGTAAATCAGATTTTGAGCATTTATCAGCAAAAGTTAGATTTAAGCATCGTTCCTGTAACGTTTGAAAGGAAGATTTGTTTCGGCGGGGACTCTGCCAATCAGTGATCTTCCTGCTTGACTCTGCTATCAATTATTGCTGCAATTATTTGTCTAGTTGGACATTTAAAATGTCATCAGAAAGAGATGATTACATATTCTAGAAAGCAAGGCACTGTGTAATCAGATGAACTGAACCCAGTTGAGTGTAGTGTGGTACCAACTTGTCCTTCCAAGGAGAATTCTCGTGCTACCCCCAAAGCAGCAGCCTTCTGCCCGGTTTTCAGGATGCCGACCTTAACCTTGGGACGCAGCGTGCAGCGGGGTCGGTGATGCTCAGTTATGGGAAACCTTCCAAGTCTGAAAATGGAATTGCTCCTCAGATGCACGAGAAGTGCATTTTGGTTATCTCATTCAATTCATCTGCAAATCTATAAATAAGAAGTCCCTCTATTTTTCTTATTTCCTGTGGATTTAAATGCCAAATCCCGAGTTGTTGCAAAGTTGTCACATGCCCCTTTTCCCTCTCTCCGTGCCTGGTGCCCAGGATCTAAGCAGTGGCGGTAGAAATTACAACTGTTTGGAAGCCAAGAAACAGCTCCATTTCTCACTTTCCTCCAATTCCGGATATTCTCGGCCCCACTCCATCTCTCCGCCTGCTCCCCACACACCTCCTCCACTGCACACCCTCCTTCTGTCCACGATCAGGAAACAAATACAGCTCCACTTTTTTTTTTTCCTATGGAGGAAAAGAAACCACAACCTGAATAAACAACACAGAAATGCCAACCAAACTAAACTCCAGGTAGAACAGTCCCCAATGTTCTAAACATGTAGAAATCCCCCCAGCACCAGTCTGTTCCCACCCTGATGAGCAGGGATGTTTGAGTTGAAAGTGCAGCCAAGCCCTCAGCTGGGAAACATTAGTCCATTTGCATTCTTTTGACACAAAGGTTAGAATGGACACTAGAGGTTCAGGAGACATTCACTCAATTTAGATCAGCGGTTCTCAACCTGTGGGTCGCGACCCCTTTGGGGGTCGAACGACCCTTTCACAGGGGTTGCCTAAGACCATCGGAAAACACATATATAATTACATATTGTTTTTTGTGATTAATCACTATGCTTTAATTATGTTCAATTTGTAACAATGAAAATACATCCTGCATATCAGATATTTACATTATGATTCATAACAGTAGCAAAATTACAGTTATGAAGTAGCAACGAAAATAATTTTATGGTTGGGGGTCACCACAACATGAGGCACTGTATTAAAGGGTCGTGGCATTAGGAAGGTTGAGAACCACTGATCTAGATGGATTTCATGAGTTCGGGAATTTTCTGTGGCGCTGGCTGTCTAGCCAGGCTTTTCCCAATTCACTTCCTACCATAACAGAAAAGTGCATTGGGAGTCTGTTAGGAAACTAATCTTACCTGTGGGGAAAAAACACACCAAACAAACCAGCACCTTTTAAAATACTAGAGTGTGTGCTGGGAGAGAGAAAGGTGTATGGGGGTGGAACATAAAAAAAAAAAAAAAGAAAGAAAGAAAGGGAAAAAAAGACTTAAAAAATCACAACCCATTAGCTTGGAGAAGAAACACTGTCTCAGCCGCAGTCACTCTTGGCCAGGAGCAGGCTGGGGCAACCCTGTCACCTTCGTCCCCTCTCCTCCAACAGCTGTGCTCAGGGACCCTTGTCTTGCCTGGGTCTCCCGCCAGGCCCTGCAGCTTGTGGCCTGGGTGGCTTCAGTTCCAGGCTGGGGTGGCCCGGGTCAGCTGACCACACTGCCCTGTTGGGGAGCAGAAATTGCTTTGACCCTTGACAGCAGGTTGTCCGCTTGTGGTGGGTGAGGTGTAGTGTGTTAAAACCACAGAGCAGAGGTGCGAAGGGCCCTGGGGAGACAAAGAGGAGGCCCTGGGTTCTGGCTGCTGTTGCTTTTCCGGGGATCCCTCTCCCATTTTTGTTTTCAGGGTACATGTGTCTCTCTCTTCACTCCCTCCAGCGTGTCCCGAGCGAAGTTGTCTCCTAAGCCCATGTGGTTTCATGTCCCTGGGCCCTTGCCAGCCCCTGGGCTGGGGATCCCGGGCCTCGCAGAACACACCAGGGCTCTGCATTCCTTCTCCTCGGGGCCCCGCTGGCTGTGCCCGGATCTGGTGCAGCTCGGGTGATGAGGTGTGGGTGGTTCAGGTGTTCCGCGTCTGAGGCAGGGAGGCAGGTGAGATCAGCCAGCCAGCTTTTACTGACCCTAGGACAGCTTCCTAGCCTCATTTTAAAGCCTTTTTAGTGTAGCAAAACTATGGGTTATGAATAGGATTATCATAATGGAAGGACTTCATGCTATTCTTTCTCTTGGGGCATAAAAATAGGGGTGCCGTAGGGGGTAAGAAGAGAGGAAAGTGTGTGTGTGTGTGTGTGTGTGTGTGTGGTAGGGTTTACTAAAAAAAATTTGAGAGAGGAGAGGAAAGGGACCCGGACTAGGTAGGTAATTGGGACCAATTCATCAGAAGACGTGAGGAAATTTGACATCTAGTAATTACACAGCATTTGGGAAGTGAATTGTTAACCTGATTGTCCATAACAACCATTGAGTAAATATACAGTTACAGAGTGCCAAAATTGTACAGTGAACCGATGGGCCAGCAGCCACCTTCAAGGGGCTGTAATCATGCCTTGGGTCAAGGCTGACCCGGAGGCTCCTTGGTGAGTGAATCATCTACCGAAGAGCCCTCATGGCTTCAGGAAGGGAAGGTTCCCCTGGCCACAGCTGGCTCCCTGGCCGCTCCTTCCGGCCAGCCGGGTCATTTAGAACAAACAGCCTCCCACAGGAAGGAGAGTCCACCCAGCAGCCTCGATTTCTCAGTATTTACTGACGGCTTTTCTTTGCCTAGAGGGGTGCTGGGTGATGAGAAGTAGACAGGACAATCTTGGTTCTCAGAAGGCGTGGACTTCAGCTGGGGGCCAGTACTGGTGGGATACATGATGATACCGGGAGCCCTGGACCCAAATGTAGTGGAGAGCGGGGGACAGAGAGCGGCGTATCCTTGCCGTCCTATCCATTGTCTAGCCAGGGGCCTTCGTGCCCCTGCCCCCTGAGCTTCAGTGCCCCCGTAATCTCAGTGGGGCCTCCTCCCGGGGAAGTCCACAGCCTGCTCCTCACTGGAGGAGCCGCCCTCGTGTCAGCCAAGAGCCGCAGGCCATAAATGCAAAGTATGGTTTAACAAAAGCAGCTTTTGAGTAAGAAAGCCGAGTGGAGTTGTCCCAACCTGTCAACTTCAGATTTCTTTCCTCCTCTCCATAAATCAAAAAACGGTTGGTGGAAGGGAGGGACAGAAGCGTTTCATTTTCTGATTTTGTAAGAAAATAAAATAAAATCAAAAGAACCTGTCCCACGCTGATACCTTACATGCCAGGTTGCAGCCTGAGGCAAATTTTTGTGGCCATGTAATAAGCCTCTTTAAAATGGTGACAGACCCTTGACTCTTTGCCTTGAGTTAGGCTGATAAAAGACATTTTATTGCATTAGAGCCGGGGCAGGCGTACAGGACGGTTCTTGCCTGGTCGGCCTCTTTGAAACGGTGTCAGCCCTGCTGTCCACACTCCCCACTGCCTGACAGGGTTTGAGCGCGAAGGCGGCGGAGATCTGTGGGCCGGTGACAGACGGGGCTTTCTACCCAGCAGTCGAAAGTTGAGGTTCTGGAAGCAAAAAGATTTCAGCCCGAGGGGCTTGTTAGGGAGAGTGGAGTGTCTCCTGTTCCTGGTAGACGTAAGAGATCTTGATTGAAGAATCTCATTGAATCTTAGGGGCATTCAAAATGAAAAATGATCCTGGGGTCTCCTCTGTAGTGTGGGGTTCCTTCACCCCCCCCCCCCCCTTAATGGGAAAAGAGGTATTGTGTACCCATTGCACAGAGGGGCCAGGCCTCCATGAGCTGAGCTCCCAGGGGAACTGTCCAGTGTGTAGACAGGAGCTGAGATGGTGCGCTCTTGGTTTGAGGAGATTTGGGGGGAGAGGGTGTCTGATAGCTTTGGGTGTCACCCCCATTGAATCAACAGAATTAGTAAACCCGAGAACAGCCGGCAGCACCCATTCTGTGGCTGGATTGGGGCCTCTTGAGTGATTACGGATTATACATGTGGGCATTTCTTTTTTATTCAGGAAATTCTTTCCAGGTTGGTAAGTGGTATAAATGAAGGATTTGAAATTGGGTAAAAAGCCAGGAAAATAACTATGAAGCCAAGAAAATAGGCCTTGAATAAATAGGCTATGTCTGCCTCGCCTTTGTTCTGTGGGACTGTGTCTGAGAGGTTAGGGCTGAGGCCCGAGCAGGGCTGCTGTGTGTCGGGGGGTGTGTGTGTGTGTGTGTGTGTGTGTGTGTGTGTGCGTGCGCGTGCTGAGGGACTGAGGAGAAGGGGGGCGGGAGGGCAGAAGCAGGAGCGTGTGGGCGGGCAGAGGCCTGTTTTCTGAAAGAAGGACTTGCTACCTTGGGACAAGGCCTGGCCTCCCAGCACCAGAACCCTCCACAATTCAATCTCACCTCAGGCGAGAGGGCAGCCTAGTTTTGTTCCTGAAGAAAAGTCAAAGCCTGACCTGCTAGACCATTTTTTTAAAAGTGTGTAGAGCTTTGAAGCCTTAAATTAGTTCTCATAATTTCTGAGCAGCTCTGTGTTAGCCATAGGACATAATAGGTTTTCATTCTGGAAAATGTCCAGTTCTAGTTCTGAGAATCTCTTGGCCAAGCTGGTCCGTCACAAAATGTTAGGCCGGTAGAGTGTGCCTTCCCACTTCCCCAAACACACACACACACACACACACACACACACACACACACACACCACGTTATAGTCCCAGGAAGGCAAGTGAGTGTCTGTAAGACTAGTGCCTGGGCAGCACAGTTTGCCCTGACCCACCTCCAGGGGGACCTGAGGTGAGTGGTCACGAGGGGCAAAGCAGGTGGGCAGGACTCTCTGAGTGCCCGCCCTGCCCTCACGACCCCTGTAGGACAACCCTGAGATCTTCCATTTTCCTGGCTGGGGAGGTGAGGGTAACACCTGACCTTACCCCAGAGGATGGCTGTGGGGCCAGATGTGAGGGAAAGGCTCTCGGAAGCAGATGAAGCCTCCACAGACGCCAGGGCAGACTTCCTTAAGAAGGGCCAGACGTGGAGGCCCGACACAGCCTTCCCGGGGCTGCCCGCTCTTCTGGGCCTTTTTCCATGGAAGGGTTTGCTCAGATCATTCCTGGGAGAAAAGAGCAGAAAACTCTAGCTTGCAGGGTGGCAGTGCTCCTGGGCCTGCTCCCATCTTCCAACCATGCCTCCCCCTCCCGGTCCCTCTAGCAGCACCCGTATCCCCACCCAGCCCATGCCCTCCTCCACCAAGAACACCCGAAAACATCAAGGGTATCTTTGTGTACGTGCTAAGCTTGGCTTCCTGGAGCTTATTGTGACATTTTCTCGAGACTGATGAAAATGGTGATAGAGAGGCATACATTACATTTGCTGTGAGTTGACACCGATAAAAAGGCTCGGGGTGGCCTCTTCAGAGGAATTTGGGAGTTGCACGTTCTGTTGGCTTTGATAGACAAGCCCTTCGCTGCCCTGGCTGGTGTTATCAGAACTAAACGTTTGCTAAGCAAATGGTCAGTCTCATGGGATCCATCTTGACAGCCCAAACGCGAAAGGCATCTAATAACACTTAAATCAGAAGCGTGGGTGGTTTTCCAAGCTTCCCAGGTGCCTAGGACTATGATTTTCCACCCTTTCTCTTCATTTCTCAGGTCGGGTAGAGAGGTGTGAGTGGAGTCTTTGAACATCTGTGTGAGGCTGGACAGTTGGGGTGAGAAAATGCACCCAGGGCAGCTTCTTTCATCCCTCACCTCCTCTTCTAACCACAAAGGGGTTGCAGGTGAGCCCCACCTTAAGAAAGCCCAGCACACACATATCTCACCAATGGAAACTGATCAATTAGAGGGTGATTTTTCACATTACAGAAAGATTGTTAACTTTTCAAAAGGTTTCGCCACAGGGTTTCTTTAAATGGTGAGCTCCCCCACTGAATTTAAAGTGTTTGTTTACAGATCATTAACTACTTGACAGAGAGGTTGGGGAGGGGGTGGAGGAGGAAGCTCTTCAAAGGTAAGATCTTAGAAGCCCTGCCAATTTTCGATGAGCCTGGAAGGGTGATGAAACGTCTCTGAAATTATGTCGGTTAGCAAATGGGATTCACTTTACAGAAACCCATCCTACCCATGGCTTTCCAGGAACCCTTTGCGTTGGTGGAGGGCAGGGACCACAGAACGCTGGGGCCTTGCCTCCCTGGTGTGAAGTGGTCGGGTGAGAACCCTGGCTTTTTCTAGAGTCCTGCTTGTGCCTTCGTGAGCAGTGGGTGTGAGGCTCTGGCATGCGGCCGAGCTTCGCCACTGGCCTTCTGGCACATACAGCAGAGACCTTTTCCCTTGACATTTAGCCTGAGTTTGTGGGAACTTTCTTCCTGGTTCTCTCTGACTTTCAGCCTCTTTGGCTCAGGACCCACTTAGGTTTCCTCTTTGACGCTGAGACAGGTGAGCTTTGCAAGACTGTGCCCCAGAGGTTTGCACTAAATCTAAGAATGAACCTGGGGCAGAACCCAGCCCACACAAGTCTGTAGATTCCTCCTGGTCCCTGCAAGGCACAAAGGGCACAAGCCCATCCAGGCTGGCTTCTGGCAAGGCCCGTAGTAGGTCCCTTAACTGCGTCCAAGTCTCCCGCCCTAAATCTTCTCTCAAGGAGACTGCAGCTGGTGTGGGGAACAGGAAGGAGAAGTCATACACATCAGCCAGTCTTCTCTTTTTAAAGATGAGAAAGCTTAGAGCCAGAAAGGGGAAGAGACTTACTGAAGGTCACGTACAGCTGGTGAGTGGCGGAGTTGGGCCCGAAGAACCTAGATTTCTGACTTCGTTCCAGCAGTCTCTCCGAGGAATGAGTTCCTCACATCCTAAAGGAAGAAAAGAATCTGAAGAGAGGGTCTGTGGGGCTCACAGGAATGCACTGGGCAAGGGCATCTTTAGAAGGTAGTTTCCAAATCCCCCAAATAACCTGAAAACTACCTCAGGAAGAGGCAAGCCTGTACACACACAGACACCAACACAAACACAAGCGCGCGCACACACACACATATGCACACCTCACCATACACAAATACAATCCTCAAATAAGGACTCAGCAGGAGTCAGGTGGCCCCACTCCCTGTGGAGAAGAGGAGAGAGAAGGAAGAGGGAGATTTTGGAGGGACGGTCACATTGATGATTGAAGAGACAAAGCAGTATAGGAAAATCCCCACATTTCTTGTACAGTCATTTGTTGAAAATGTGTCAGCAAGTATAAGCTCATCTTAAACTGGCAATGATACATCTGAAATAGATTATTTAAGCTGGGGAGGCAGGATTGCAAAGAATGTGGCTATCAACACTTGTTGGTCTGACTTGGGGGCTAGAACACAGTGGCGTCTGCCTTGGGAGACCACCCACCATTCATCAGGGGAAGAAAGTCAAGGCAGGGAAACAAAGGAGGGCAGGTGAACTTGCACTGAGCTTCACATGCCTGTGTCCCTAAGAAAACGCGGTGTTTGAACGTCGGAACTTGGGAAAGCTGAAGACTCCACAGAAGTCCTCGGAGGGCCATTTAGGTGACCCTATCCTCTGTTGTCAACCGAATGAATCAATGCACCATAGTTTGATTTAAATGTCACTATACCCCCTGGGCCCCACTTGCTTTACACACACTTTGGGCTCAGCTTCTGTCTAGGCGTCCATACCTGTGTTTTCTTTTGTCTAGAACAGCCGTGGGCAAACTATGGCTCGCGGGCTGGATCCGGCCCGTTTGAAATGAACAAAACTAAAAAAAAAAAAGACCATACCCTTTTATGTAATGATGTTTACTTTGAATTTATATTAGTTCACACAAACACTCCATCCATGCTTTTGTTCCGGCCCTCCGGTCCAGTTTAAGAACCCATTGTGGCCCTCGAGTCAAAAAGTTTGCCCACCCCTGGTCTAGAAAGTTCTTCCTCTTGGCTCTCCAGGCCTGGCTCCTAAGTTACTTCTTCCCTAGCTCCACTGTCCTCTCTTCCAAATGGAGGCCATTTTTCTTCCTTTGAATTTCCTTAGCAGTTTATCTGTGCCTCTCTGATGACACACTGCCTACACTGGAATAGAACCAGTTCTGTCCTGGCCTTCTCTTCTCTACTATAGATGGAGGCTCCTGGAGTCTGGGTCTGAGTTTTCTTTGTGCTAACCAGAGGCTAGCCTACTTTTTGGGCATTATAGGCATTTGGTAAATAGTTGTTGAATGTATGTATGAAAGAATGAATGAATGAATGAAATGTGTCTTGGGTACATACGTTTTGCTTAGTGAAGCACACAGTTAAACCAAGCCAAAAAAAAAAAACTGTCCTAAGACAATTTGTCTTTTTAATGCAGCTGCCCTTCCAGTCTCCTCAATAAGTTCCATCATTCTAAGGCAAAAGCATAATGTGTAATAAAAATTTATCTAATTCACGATCAAGCGAAAATACTTTGGGCCCAGAGCCAAAGAATATTATTGGAGTGAACTTTTTTCAACACCCTAAATTTAACCAGCTGGAATTCTTTTTTTAAGTACCATCCTATTCAACCTTTTGAAATGAAGGATTTGCCTTTTAGTGGGAAATCTGCATTTCAACACAAAGATGGAACACATTGTCTCTGGCTTAGTTATTCTTCAGAAAAGCAAGCTCTTTTTTTTTTGGAATTATATGCTTTGCTTATGTTAAAGACACAGATTGCAGAAAATTTTGTTTAGGCCTGACAGATTGGTGGCGTGCATTTTTTGCATTTTTACAGATAAAGGGGCATGAAAGATGTCATCTCTCCAGCTCCCTACTCATAGAGTTAATGCATCGGGTGAGAACTCTTCCAAGGTGAAGTTAGTAACGTGCTGTTTAGATAATCAGGGCTCTGAGGATAGAATTGGTCAAAAAATAAAATGAGTTTTTAAATGAGTGATTGATGAAATTCAAGTCACTAATGAAATATCAAGAAATGTAAGAACCGTGACCAAGTTTCAGCAAATAAATTCTGTAGTGTGGTGTATCTAGAACTCTCCCTTGCTTTCATTTGTACACGATATACTTTTTTAAAGAGCATCACAATTTGGCAAACCCTTAGCTGGTCAAAAAGCAGTGCTGGGAAAAAGCTCATGGAAATGTTCATTTCTAGAACAAAAGGGAAAGTGATTTTGACAATATTGGAAGGTTAATTAAGAAGTCTATTAGCAGTGGTAAAGCTGGCACATTTCAGTTTAGATCGACATGACTCAAGGTATAGGCATAGCTCACGTTCACTCTATAAGACTCTTGAGAAGTCACAGAATCTGAGAGAGGGGAGCTGATATCTATTGTATCTGTTATCGTAAACAGAACTCGAAGGATGTTCCGTGGATTTGCCTCTAGCTCAGACTAGCTGCACTACTGTTATTTTTGTGACTTGGATCCAGTAATATTGAACAAACTGGAATTGGTTCTTTGAGGGAACTTTACAAACTTCCTGGATGCATTTTAAGTGTAGTCTAGAAGTTGGCTGCTGGCTGGGTGAGGAGGAGACTTGAGAATCTTGGAGCTGGAAGGGGCCGTAAGGGTCCTTTATTTTGGCCTGTCACCAATATAGAGATCCCTCCCTATCATGGTGGGTTGTCATCCTTTCCCTTCTTGAATACCCAACATGGTAAGTAGGTCATAGTTTCAGAAGGTGGCCATTCCTCTTGGGGACAGCTTGACTTCTTTTGTGCCCTGTCTCATTGGAAAAACAGGGATGTTATCTAAAAATATATGTTTGAGAAAAAAAAATATGCATACATATACATTTTTAAAAAGAATAGTTTATTGATTTTTCTTTTTAGAGAGAGAGGAAGGGAGAAGAGAGAAACATCAATGTGAGAGTGCAACATTGATGGGCTTCCTCCTGCACACTCCCTACTGGGGACCAAACCCTCAACCAGGCATGTGCCCTGACCGGGAATCAAACCAGCAGCCTCTTGGTGCACAGGACAATACCAAACAACTGAGCCACACTGGTCAGGGTCACACATACACATTTTAATGAACAGCAAACATCTATAGTCCTAGAGAGGCCTGGGGTTTTAATTCCTGATAGAAGTTGGGCACATTGTGTATTGGAAATAATGCTTTGTGTGTAGCGGTTTGGGCACATTTGTAGATCAGCAGTATTCCTTGTTAATTAGTAGACAATAATGTGGATGTACTACACACCTACATTAGTGTCAGAAAGAAATAGTATGTCTATAGTAAAGAGATCTTTGAGATGTTCTCGATGAAACCGAAAACTTGATTTAGTGACCTTAAGTTCCAGGAACATCCAACCGGGTTTACAGTGCATCAAAAGTTGGTACTTACTGTGTATAGAAATGTAGAAGGACCAAGGTGTCACCTTAAATCAAAATCCTTGCCAATTTGTTGCATATTTTTAATGAAACCTGAAAAATAAGGTTCTTTTTTTTTTTTTTAATTCAGACATAAGGAAACATTGCAGTGTAACAATGCATAAGGCATATCTGAGGCCCCAAGTGGAGGTGGTGGGTCTGGAGAGACCTTTATGAAAGAGAACAGGTTAAAACACCTTTCACCAGAGGAATCGAGGCACTTAAAAGGTTGATTCAGAAAAGGGCCATGTGTCACCTTTGAGTGTCCAGTTCTAGCTCCAGTCATACAGTGTGCCACAGCTGCATCCCCAACATGTCAGCTTTTATGGGGGCAGTGAGGACACCACCTGCCTGACATGAGCTGGTTTGGATGTTGTCTTATGCAAAGAGTGTTCCTACTTGCTGGAGAGGCAGGGTCTGTTTCCTGTCCTGGTCAGTGAGGGAGAGGAGAGCCTTGGATTCCACATGCAGAGAGCCTTAGGGATCTCCCAGGCTTGCTCTACTTCTGACTATCCCAGTCCTAAACGAGGAGGTTTCCAGCTAGAAGGGAGGACAGCCTCACAGATTAGGGATCTCTGCCAGGGGAACATCAGAGTTTCCAGCCTCCATGCCTCCCCTACCTGAAGGTGGCACTTGTTAAACTGGATTGTGCAGCTGAATCGCCTGGAGGGCTTGTTGCATGCAGATGGCTGCCCCCTGACCCTGCACCCCGTTTCTGATTGGGTAGGTTTGAGTGGGGCCTGAGGATGTGCATTTCCAACGAATTCCAGGCGATGCTGATACTGGGCCTGGGCTTTCGCTGTGAGAACCTCTGCCCTAAGAATACCACCAAGGACATAAAGAGAGCACAGCTGCATCACCCACTTCCCAGCCAGTCACCCGAGCCCATCTCTCCCTGGGGAGAATGAAAGTGCAGGTGGGAGAAGAGGCCTTCGACCAGGGGTGGTCTGGGAAGGCAGAGCTGCACGTTGAGTCTGATGCATAAAAGCATTAAAATATATGTTCTAATGTGAGACTTTGCTTTGCCTAAACTGTGATGAAACAATTGAAAGCATCATAGCAAGAAGTTGAACCCTAGGGAAGCTATTAACAGTTTAGCATTTGCAGTCCCTGTGGGAATGTCGCTTCTACTTACAAGGAGAGCGCTGTGGGCGTGTCCAGCGGGAGCGGTGCAGTCAGCTGGGGTCCGCACCGCCTTTGCTTTGACACTCTTCCTGGAGGAAGAGAAGCTCAAGGATGAGTCTGTCTTATAAGGACAATGTCGATGGCTTGCCAGGCCGGTAGGAATGGTTTGTTCCTCTTCAGCTGGCGAATTCTGCAGGGGAACAGAGGCAGAGGGTGAAAACAGTGGGGCAAGCCAAGAGTCGCAGGAAGCAGACCAGGTGCTATTTTCCAATTTTGTAACCAAGTCAGTTCACTTGGACCTTTTGAAAGGCCCACTCGACACCTCTGGGCTGGACTCTCCCCCAAGAGGTTAAAAGAGTTTGTTTCTCCTATTGGGTCAGGAGAAGGAGAGTCCTCCTCACGGCCCTTCTTGGTCAGTGAAGACCAGGGCAGGACTGGTGGAGGGGAGGCAGTGATGGATATCC
Organism: Myotis brandtii; assembly: GCF_000412655.1. NCBI lineage: Eukaryota > Metazoa > Chordata > Mammalia > Chiroptera > Vespertilionidae > Myotis > Myotis brandtii. The sequence continues at coordinate 6,285,096 of NW_005371410.1, forward strand.
CAGGAGAGAGCACTGGACGTGGAGTCGGAAGGCTAATTCTGATCCTCACTTTGTGTCTAACCACCAATATAGCTGCGGGCCAGTCATTTAATTTCTTAAGGCTTTAGTTTCCCCATCTGTAAAATGAAGGCATAGAGTCCTGGCAGGGTTGCTCAGTGGTTGGAGCATCGTCCCATGCACCAAAAGTTTGCAGGTTCTATTCCTGGTCAGGCTGTGTATGGGAGGCAACCCATTGATGTTTCTCCCTCGCATTGATGTTTCTCTCTCTCTCTTTCCCTCTTTCTTCCTCTCTCTCTAAAAATCAATAAAGAAATATATCATTGGGTGAGGATTAAAAAAAAAAGGCATAGATTTGATGAACTCTTAGTTTTTTTACAACTCAAAAAAGCAAAAACCGATGGGGCGGGGGGAAGGGGACATATGTAATACTTTCAACAATAAAGATTAAAAAAAAACAACAAGAACAAAAAACCAAACCAAACCATGGTACCAGAAACTCAGCACTCCCCTGGATGAGCCCTCATGGTGCCACATGGCCTGGTGCTGTGGAGAACTGGGCGAGGCTGCTTCCCTGAAGCTCAGCGTACTCAGGGCCACCAGGTTTGTGGACAGGTTTGCCAACCAGAGACACACGCAGGTGGCCAGGCCTGGATCTGGTTAACAGTTGTCCCATTTCTTGCTGGAGGCCATTTGAGGCACCCAGGGGTCTCTTCCCAGAGTGAGTGGCAGGGAATTTGAAATTAGACTCTGCCTGTCTAATTTCCTTACAAGGTCCAAGTACCTGGTTCCATTTTTATACAAGTGCAACAATGAATTCTCAGATTTCTCGTCGAAAAACACTATGACTAAATCTGTAGGTAATTCTACCCCATACTCTCAATTCATTTAACATAAGTGGTCAGATGAAGACATACTTCTTTTCTGAGTCCAGGCTTCCTACTTTAGCTGGTTCATTCTGTGGTGTTTACTTTGTTTGGGGTCAGGGAGGAGGACGTGCCTCTATAGCTGGTCTTGGGCTGGGTGGAGGCTCCCCAGCAGCCTCCCTTTGCAGTCCTGGTAGCAACAGATTTGTGCCGTTCGGGGAAGAGCTTCCATGAGCCCCATGCCATTGTTACCCACCAGGTCCTCATGAAAGGAAAACTTGTGCCGACTGCCCTGGCTGTTCTTGGTAATATGATCTATGTAAGGAGAACAGGATGTATTTTACACTGGAGACCTGCTGTCCTAGAGTATAACAACACTTTTAAGTGCTCTTAATATTAAGCTAATGGAAAACATACTCTGTTTACTCACCATCAAAGTCTGTTTTTCTTCTCTCTTGCCTCCCCCAATCATCACACACTGCAAACCTCTAGAACACATTGAGCATCTCCTGCTCCATTTGTCCTCCACCCTGCCTCAAGGTTGACCTCTGCATGCTTGGTTAGCTCAAGGTGGCCTTGGAAAAGCTAGGAACTTCCCACACAAACCATATAATCCCCAGGTTGCACAAACCAAATATTTCCTTTCTCACAAAAATTTCACTGCTAGAAATGCTTGATTTACTGCTAGATTTATGTTTATTAGTGTGAGAAGTCATTTTTTCCTCGCCAGAGTGTGACAAAGTGCGGTGGAATGGAGAAGGTGGGTCGCTTTTGCTGGGTGCCACTACATTGGAATGTTGGTTCTCTCCCCGTCATTCAATGGGAGGGTTCCTTATGCTCATGGTGAGAACTCACCAAAGTTATTTTAATTCCAAAAGTCTGATCTTAATTCTCCACTATCTTGTACTGTATGGGGTACTCCACTGATAGAAGTTCTGGAGTGTGGCTCAACTAAGTCCTGAAGTGCCTAAGGTTTCCCTATCAGCCAAGGTGCTGTCATAAACCCAGCATGGGACGAGGGGCATTGGGACAGGGAAGGCAGCGTGGGACCCTGCCTGAGAAGGAACGATTCACAAACCCACTCATTTCCTATCAGCATATTGTTTTTTCCTTGGGCTTGTCTGTAAAGTAAATGTATGCACGTAAACCAGCCTTGCAGATAAATCCCCTATTTTACCAGCCTACCCATACATTACCAATTTTCCCTTGCTATTTATATACATCTTATTACAAAACAATCATCAAGCAATAACCAACAAATAAATAAAGAACCACCCCCAATACAAAAAGAAAAAGAAAAAATAACGAAAAACCTCAGAAACCTCTTTCCTTTTGTCAAAAAGACCAAAATTAAACCAAACTGTGGGAAATAGCTTTTCACTGTTTTGGGATACAGGTGTTGGTCCTGCTAACTATCTGCAAGGCTGTTGCAATGATGTTCACCTATTTTATTGGGGTGGAAATGTGATATTCTGTGGTTTTCGATGCACATTGTTCATAGCTTCCGTGCTTGATTCTGGGTTTCTTTCACAGATAAACTTCTGCACTGGAGGGGCCTCTCCTCCCCTCGTTCTGCACACGGAGCTCTAATCCCCACGCCCGGGATGAGTGCAGAATATGGCCCGCAGGGTATTTGTAAGTTGAGCATTATTTCTTCTACAAATGTCCATGTGTGTAGACATGAGAGTTTCTGGAAATTACCCTTACGTTTTAAGCACTGAAAGGAGTTACTTCCAAAATAGATTGGCATCCGCACATGTATTATTCCATTACTCACTTGGCACCCAGTCCCCCTCTCACTCCACTCAGTTCTTCCCTCCCCTTTTTTCTTTCCTTCCATACTGAGGGCGCGGAGCTGACAGCAGCGCGTCCCTGTGGGTCTCCTCCCCAGGGTCCTGTCTGGCTCCATGGCTGGTGACTGCAAACAGCCTGTGTGGTCAGAGCCCATTTTATTGCTGGATATTCGCTCCCATGGCCTCATTTAAGATTGAATTATTCCATGGCATACATTTTTAGCAGAGGCCGGAACCAAAGGGAGTCAGTTTAGAGTTACTCCAAAGTTATTCTCATGCATGTTACATATGCATTTACATGTGTATTTAAACATGGTGTATTTTTATATATACGTGGTGCATTATATATGTGCATACATATGTAATTTCTACTTGTTTTTTTCCTAGTTTTAGGGAAAAATGCACAGCATTGTTGCCAAAATTCAAAGATACCACCACCACTACCATCACCACCACCACCACCATCACCACCACCATCATCACCACCACCATAGCCACCATCACCATCACCACCATCACAACCATCACCACCACAACCACCAGCCACTACTTGTTCAAGCCAAATTTTATAGTGGAGAACTTCCTGTGAAATTTAGATTTGTATGTTCATAAAAATGTTTTTTGAAAGATACTGTTTTAGAAAGTAATACAGTTTGCTTCTCTGTGTAAGAATAAATGGTATGAATCATGCATGACTAAAAAGTTGGGGGGGGAGGGGGGGAAGGCTGATTCTACCCGAGACACACAAAAAAGCAGGTTCAAGATAAAAAGAAGTTTGATATCTAACTTCTATTTATAGCCACCATCACCATCACCACCATCACAACCATCACCACCACAACCACCAGCCACTACTTGTTCAAGCCAAATTTTATAGTGGAGAACTTCCTGTGAAATTTAGATTTGTATGTTCATAAAAATGTTTTTTGAAAGATACTGTTTTAGAAAGTAATACAGTTTGCTTCTCTGTGTAAGAATAAATGGTATGAATCATGCATGACTAAAAAGTTGGGGGGGGAGGGGGGGAAGGCTGATTCTACCCGAGACACACAAAAAAGCAGGTTCAAGATAAAAAGAAGTTTGATATCTAACTTCTATTTAAGGAAAGTATTTTCATTTTGAAAGTAAATGAAAAATAGCCTGCTGTGGAAAGAAAAAAAGAAAGGGAAAGTGTCATGGAAGAGAATACTGGAAGAGCAAGAAGCAGGAGTAGAAGCTGTATAGGGGGCTGGTTTTCAGATGGGAGGTAAACTAGACCTGTGAATGGTGTCTGCAGGGCATGGCATGCACCCTGGGACCAAATTCAAAGCCAGTTGTTTATTTTTGTTAACTCCTAGGTAATCCTAGGTAACAAAGAGTTATTGTGTGAATTTCACAAGCCCTTGGGTCCTGAGGGCTGGGTGGTGCAGGGGTTAAAAGCACACCCCCCCCCCCCCCCCCCCACACACACACACCAAGCTGGGCCTAAGCCTGGTTAGATCACAGATTGCAGAGCTTAGGGGGTTGGACTCATGGTTTCGAGTCCCTACATGCTGACTGGGTGCTGGGTGGGGAGAGCTCTCCTTGTTTGGCTGTGGGTGCTTGGGGCCCCACACTTGGCTGTGGGAACAGAGCCACCTTGGAGGGAAGGGGAAGGAAGGGAAGTGGGGCAGCAGAGCGGAGGGTGGGGCTGAGTAGCCAAGGGCTGTTGGCCTTGGAATCTGTTTAGTTCTCTCTCTTCCACTTGATCCTCCCAAGGGCAGGGAGTCTGATTTGAGGGGTGGGAAACTAAGAGCCTGATATGGAAGAACCCCGGGTCTTCCTTGCTTGCTGCAAAGGGAGGGTGCCTAGGTTGCTGGTGCTCATGCTGGCAGGACCAGTTTAGGAGTGACCAGAACAAGGTATGTGGAAGTGGGTGGTGGGGTTCCAGAAAGCTCTAGCACCAACCTGACCCCCACCCCACTCAGCTGCCTGAGCCAGGCTTTCAGAGCACTAGGCACTTGTGGCCTCTCTGCTGGTGGGCACAGTCACAGTCCTTAAAACAGCCCCCTCCTGCTTTCCTCTATCCTGGCCCCCACCTTGGCCTGGGGTAAGACCTGGATTCTGGATTCTGGATTCCGACTTTCCCCTGGATTCCCTTCTGGGTGTTTGATGTGGTTAGTCATCATGCTAGGTAGCCAGTCAAGCTTGGTAGTAATGAAGACTCACATTCACGTTCATTCACGTTGGACCTGATAGTTTACAGAGGGCTTTTATATCTGTCTGTCATTTGAGCCTCACAATTCTTTAAGGTGCTATTTTTATGTTCATTTTACAGGTAGGAAACCCCAGGCTGTCCCAGAGCCAGGAGCTAGTGTACAGTAGAGCCAGGGGCCAGCTCTCTTGTTCTTCTAAATCCTGAGGCTTTGATCATGTGACTTTTTAATCACCTGACAAACTAGAAATGGGGTCATTCCTTCCCATACAATAAAAAGAAATAAAATATAAAAAGAAATAAAATAAAAGCCAGTAGGTGAGCTCATAGCTCATTTTAACTGTTTTGATGCCCCGAGTTCCTGTGCATGGGGCCAGGTCTCAGTTTATTGCTCTAAATCAAAACAATCCCCAGGATTGCCCAATGAGGCTCTCAAATTGAGAAGTTGATTTTCATCAGAGTAAATGAAGAATATTATTACATTTTACAAGTCAATAAATCAATGTAGCCCTAATTTTGCCACGCAGGAAATCAATTCTGGTCTTTCTAAACCATCAAAGATGTTATGAACAAAGTAATTTCACAAATTATGGCAAGTAACACATTTATTGATGACTGCAGTTTAGGAATTTAGAATCTGTGAGCACTGTAATATAATATGGTGCACGGGCATGAGCTGAGTGAAATACAGATTATGTGGGGAAGCCGTAATGCATCATTTGCTATTAGTGGACTGGTAATAATTACCAGTTTCAAAGCAGCTCTTTTCATGTAATCTTTAGTCTCAATCGTAACAGCCCTTCTCATTGACATTATGATTACACTAGCTGCCCTCGTGATCTAGAATATCTAGTTGATGGGAATACTAAAATGCAGTAGTGAAAACTGTATGTTGTATGCTCATTAGAAGATAAAATGCCATTTTCTCTGACCTGATGTATGGGAGAGAGGGGAAGGTAACAGCACAGTGTTAACATGATCACAACGCTGGCTCTGAAAGCAAAATTTTAGGAAGCTCAGGGCAGCAAAACAAAATGGGCTTTTCTCAGTGAAGCCTTTTTGATAGGATACAGAGGGGGGCTTCTTGAAGTAGTGCTATACAGATCTCGGCGTTTTTCAGTGGCCACATTCATGGCGCAGGGGTCCAAGTGCTGGGTTTCAATAGAATAGTATAAGGTAAAATATGGTTTTAAGGCATTTGGAGTGATGAAAGTGTTAAGGACTTGCTTCAGCTGACAAATCCTCTGTTTTACTTACCCAATTCAGATTGTCAGGCTAAATGTATGATAATAACATGGAGTCCTAGAGAGGCAAAGGAGAAAGCCACAGAGGGTCACTGTAGTTGGAACCAGATCGGGTATTTTTTCCTATCTGTTTAGGACCCAAGTAAAAAAAAAAATTATGAAAATACTCTCAATGATGCTTTTTATTTCCCTTTGAAGAGAGGAGGCAAACAAAAATAGGCAGATAATGTGATACTAATGTCAGCATTTTCTTTCAAAATCTTTCTGCCTTTTTTCTCCCTCCACATTAGGCAAATGTTTAAAACCTAATTTTGGTATCTTATCATCTAATCTTGTTAAAGAGATTTACCCAGGAGTGGGATATAGTGAGTGAGATTATAAATGCATTGTAAAGTAAATTGCAAGGTCAGGGCAGGGAGTCCATTATTCAGACAAGTGCTTGTGCGAAGGCTGGCTTGTTTTGGAATAGGAGTGTTTGGGGCTTCTGAGAAGACCCGGCCAGCTTTTCTTTCTGACTTGCTAAATGGAGGAATCATAATTGATTAATTCCTCATTCCCACCCTAGCCCATGTATGAATTTTTTTCCTTATTAAGAAGTTACTAGCCAATGCTTTCAGGAACTCCTCTGGCCCCTCTTTGAAGAGAGGGGCTAAAGTTTGTTCTTTCTCCTTTGTGTTTTATACACTGTCTTTTTTGGAATCCCTGGGAAATTTTCTTTTTTTCTCTTCCTGTCTTTTGCCCACCAACATTTGTGCCCTCTTTAATACTGCAGTTGACTGGTAAACTGTTAGTTACTCCCTTGGCGTGTATATGTTGTTGTTGTTTTTAAATTTAGCTATCTCCAAAAATGAATGATCGTGAAGTCAAGCTGGCCCCTTTTTGCCAAAGTGGCATTTACCACTCTCGGGTTCTTTTCAACGAGAGAGAAATAATGTGACTTAAGCAGGGCCCCTCTCCAGACGGCTTGGCTACTAGCCAAAGAGTTGACTAGCTGAACTGTGTCTTTCTGTTTCTTTCTCAACTGGAGCTGAGGCTCAGCCGAGGGCGCAGGATGTTGTATAATTTGGTTCACGTTGTTAGCCTCTCAAAATAATGAGGAGGAGGATAGTGTAGCATTTCTCAGCCTGCTGCTGGTCATGGTGCTGGCTGCTTTAACTGTTATTAAACTAGGATGCGGTGTCTGCGTAAGTTGGCACCAACCTCTCCCCCTAACTCTAGGCTTGCATTTGTTTGACTGGGGCACAACTCCTCAAGGTTTGACATGGCCTTTTGTTTAAAACCGAATTAAATTTATCTTTTGAGATTTTCACAACATCCCTTGAGATAAAAAAAATGAGAGTCCTCCTGGGGCACTGTGGAATCAGAATTGGGACTCACTGACCCTCACACAGGCTGGGATGTGAGAATGTTGCGAGTCTCTCTTCCATGGAATTATTTTTGAGAACCTTCTCATTTTTTAATAATATCAACAATTAGTGCATTTCAGGCTAAGATTAAAAGCATCTCTGGGGCCACAGAGAATTGTAATGAGTTGACCTTCTCTTTTTTGATATCTCCATGAAATGATTGCCTATTTAGAAAGTTCACCTGCCACCCAGGGGGGAGTGAGAACGATGGGATTTAGGGAGCAGGAAAGTTTCCCGTAGGTCATCTTGTCCAAGTCCCTCACTTAACAAATGAGAAAACGGGCACGAGATGAAATGGCTTCCCCAAACCACAGCTGGTGACAGACTGGAAAGTTCAGAAGACGTTGCTAAGGTTCTCTAGACTGTAGGGATTGAATTGGTCTAGATCAGTGGTTCTCAACCTTCCTAATGCTGCGACCCTTTAATACAGTTCCTCATGTTGTGGTGACCCCCAATTTCATTGTTACAAATTGAACATAATTAAAGCATAGTGATTAATCACAAAAACAATATGTAATTATATATATGTGTTTTCTGATGGTCTTAGGCGACCCCTGTGAAAGGGTCGTTCTACCCTCAAATGGGTTGTGACCCACAGGTTGAGAACCGCTGGTCTAGATTTTTCTGCTTTGGAGACTAGATTTTAAATTCCTAGAACTGAGTTAAATGGCAGGAAGACTGATTCGACAAGTATTTAGTATTGGGCACCAACCACTGGATATGCCAGGCCCTGTGTAGGCACAGGGGATAGGTCAAGGAGGGTTGAGGTCTTGGGATTGGGAGCTGGGGGCAGGGAAGGCTGGAGGTGGAACATAAATAAGCGATTGCTGATACCCCCTCGGTGATTAAACATTGATGTTGGTGTTGTATTATTTTGCAGGTAAAGATGAGCCCAGCAGCTACACATGTACAACTTGCAAACAGCCATTCACCAGTGCATGGTTTCTCTTGCAACACGCACAGAACACTCATGGATTAAGAATCTACTTAGAAAGCGAACACGGAAGTCCCCTGACCCCGCGGGTTGGTATCCCTTCAGGACTAGGTGCAGAATGTCCTTCCCAGCCACCTCTCCATGGGATCCATATTGCAGACAATAACCCCTTTAACCTGCTAAGAATACCAGGATCAGTATCCAGAGAGGCTTCCGGCCTGGCAGAAGGGCGCTTTCCACCCACTCCCCCCCTGTTTAGTCCACCACCGAGACATCACTTGGACCCCCACCGCATAGAGCGCCTGGGGGCGGAAGAGATGGCCCTGGCCACCCATCACCCGAGTGCCTTTGACAGGGTGCTGCGGTTGAACCCAATGGCTATGGAGCCTCCCGCCATGGATTTCTCTAGGAGACTTAGAGAGCTGGCAGGGAACACGTCTAGCCCACCGCTGTCCCCAGGCCGGCCCAGCCCTATGCAAAGGTTACTGCAACCATTCCAGCCAGGTAGCAAGCCGCCCTTCCTGGCGACGCCCCCCCTCCCTCCTCTGCAGTCCGCCCCTCCTCCCTCCCAGCCCCCGGTCAAGTCCAAGTCATGCGAGTTCTGCGGCAAGACGTTCAAATTTCAGAGCAACCTGGTGGTGCACCGGCGCAGCCACACGGGCGAGAAGCCCTACAAGTGCAACCTGTGCGACCACGCGTGCACGCAGGCCAGCAAGCTGAAGCGCCACATGAAGACGCACATGCACAAGTCGTCCCCCATGACGGTCAAGTCCGACGACGGCCTCTCCACCGCCAGCTCCCCGGAACCTGGCACCAGCGACCTGGTGGGCAGTGCTAGCAGCGCGCTCAAGTCCGTGGTGGCCAAGTTCAAGAGCGAGAATGACCCCGGCCTGATCCCGGAGAACGGGGACGAGGAGGAAGAGGAGGACGACGAGGAAGAGGAAGAAGAGGAGGAAGAGGAGGAGGAGGAGCTGACCGAGAGCGAGAGGGTGGACTACGGCTTCGGGCTGAGCCTGGAGGCGGCGCGCCACCACGAGAACAGCTCGCGGGGCGCCGTGGTGGGCGTGGGCGACGAGGGCCGGGCCCTGCCCGATGTCATGCAGGGCATGGTGCTCAGCTCCATGCAGCACTTCAGCGAGGCCTTCCACCAGGTCCTGGGCGAGAAGCATAAGCGTGGCCACCTGGCCGAGGCCGAGGGCCACAGGGACACTTGTGACGAAGACTCCGTGGCCGGCGAGTCGGACCGCATAGACGATGGCACTGTTAACGGCCGCGGCTGCTCCCCGGGCGAGTCGGCCTCCGGGGGCCTGTCCAAAAAGCTGCTGCTGGGCAGCCCCAGCTCGCTGAGCCCCTTCTCCAAGCGCATCAAGCTCGAGAAGGAGTTCGACCTGCCCCCAGCCGCGATGCCCAACACCGAGAACGTGTATTCGCAGTGGCTCGCTGGCTACGCGGCCTCCAGGCAGCTCAAAGATCCCTTCCTTAGCTTCGGAGACTCCAGACAATCGCCTTTCGCCTCCTCGTCTGAGCACTCCTCGGAGAACGGGAGCTTGCGCTTCTCCACGCCACCCGGGGAGCTGGACGGAGGGATCTCGGGGCGCAGCGGCACGGGAAGTGGAGGGAGCACGCCCCATATTAGTGGTCCGGGCCCGGGCAGGCCCAGCTCAAAAGAGGGCAGACGCAGCGACACTTGTGAGTACTGTGGGAAAGTCTTCAAGAACTGTAGCAATCTCACTGTCCACAGGAGAAGCCACACGGGCGAAAGGCCTTATAAATGCGAGCTGTGCAACTATGCCTGTGCCCAGAGTAGCAAGCTCACCAGGCACATGAAAACGCATGGCCAGGTGGGGAAGGACGTTTACAAATGTGAAATTTGTAAGATGCCTTTTAGCGTGTACAGTACCCTGGAGAAACACATGAAAAAATGGCACAGTGATCGAGTGTTGAATAATGATATAAAAACTGAATAGAGGTATATTAATACCCCCCCTCACTCCCACTTGACACCTCCTTTTTTCATCACCCCCTTCCCCATCGCCCTCCAGCCCCACTCCCAGTAGGATTTTTTTTCTAGTCCCATGTGATTTAAACAAGCAAGCAAGCAAGCAAACAAACAGAAGTAACGGAAGCTAAGAATATGAGAGTGCTTGTCACCAGCACACCTATTTTTTTTTTCTTTTTCTTTTTTCTTTTTCTTTTTTTCCTTTATGTTCTCACCGTTTGAATGCATGATCTGTATGGGGCAATACTATTGCATTTTACGCAAACTTTGAGCCTTTCTCTTGTGCAATAATTTACATGTTGTGTATGTTTGTTTTTTTTAAACTTAGACAGCATGTATGGTATGTAATGGCTATTTTAAATTGTCCCCGATTCGTTGTTGAGCAAAAATGTTGCTGTTTCCAGTTCCGTTCTGAGAGAAAAAGAGAGAGAGAGAGAGAAAAAGACCATGCTGCATACATTCTGTAATACATATCATGTACAGTTTTATTTTATAATGTGAGGAGGAAAAACAGTCTTTGGATTAACCCTCTATAGACAGAATAGGTAGTGCTGAAAGAAAATCTCTATGAGCTAAATGTCTGTCTCTAAAGGGTTAAATGTATTAATTGGAGAGGGAAAAAAAGGCCTTGAATTGACAAATTAACAGAAAAACAAAACAAGTTTATTCTATCATTTGGTTTTAAAATATGAGTGCCTTGGATCTATTAAAACCACGCTGATGGTTCTTTCTACTTGTAATAAACTTGTAGCTTAATTCAGCATTGGGTGAGGTAATAAACCTTAGGACCTAACATATAATTCTTTCTTGTATTTCTCACAACAATGGCTACCTAAAAATATGACCCATTATGTCCTAGTTAATCATCATTTTCCCTTTAGTTTAATCTTGTAAGCAAAACTGATTATACCAGTATAAAAGCTATTTTGCTCCTGGTGAGAGCTTAAAAGAAATGGGCTGTTTTGCCCAAAGTTTTTGTTTTGTTTTGTTTTGTTTTTTTAAATGATGATTACATTGAATGTGTAATGTGCAAAGCCCTGGAATATAATTAAATGCACGAGTAAGGAATTCATTTCATGAAGATACTTGTTTTAAATAATGTCTTTTAAAAAAAATTCTGGCCCCAGAAGAAATAGATCCAGATCCACTTGGTTGTCAAAAGGACAATCACACAATAAACTTCAAGACCTCGTATACCATATTAAAAAGAAGAGGCTGACCATAAGGTTTGACAGAGGATAACAGAGGGGGAAAAAAGTGATTTATTAGCACAATGTGGTACTATTTGCCATTTTAAACTAGAACAGGTGTATAAGCTAATATTGATACAATGATGATTATGAATTCTTAAGATGCGTTGAAATGTGACATTCTTAAAAAAGAAGAGAAAGAGTTTTAAGAGTAGCAGTATATATGTCTGTGCTCCCTAAAAGTTGTACTTCATTTCTTTTCCATACACTGTGTGCTATTTGTGTTAACATGGAAGAGGACTCATTGTTTTTATTTTATTTTTAAAATTTTTCTTTCTTTTTTATTAAGCTAGCATCTGCCCCAGTTGGTGTTCAAATAGCACTTGACTCTGCCTGTAATATCTGTATCTTTTCTCTAATCAGAGATACAGAGGTTGAGTATAAAATAAAACTGCTCAGATAGGACAATTACGTGCACTGTACAATTTTCCCAGTTTACAGGTCTATACTTAAGGGAAAAGTTACAAGAATGCTGAAAAAAAAAATTGAACACAATCTCATTGATGAGCATTTTTTAGAAAACTAAAAAAAAAAAAAAACCTTTGCCAGCCATTTACTTGACTAATGAGCTTACTTACTTGGACTCAACATTGCAAGCGCTGTGAATGGAAAACAGAATACACTTAACATAGAAATGAATGATTGCTTTCGCTTCTACAGTGCAAGGATTTTTTTTGTACAAAACTTTTTTAAATATAAATGTTAAGAAAAAAATTTTTTAAAAACACTTCATTATGTTTAGGGGGGACTGCATTTTAGGGTTCTATTGTCTTGGTGGTGTTACAAGACTTGTTATCCATTTAAAAATGGTAGTGGAAATTCTATGCCTTGGATACACACCGCTCTTCAGGTTGTAAAAAAAAAAAAAAAACATACATTGGGGAAAGGTTTAAGATTATATAGTACTTAAATATAGGAAAATGCACACTCATGTTGATTCCTATGCTAAAACACATTTATGGTCTTTTTTCTGTATTTCTAGAATGGTATTTGAATTAAATGTTCATCTAGTGTTAGGCACTATAGTATTTATATTGAAGCTTGTATTTTTAACTGTTGCTTGTTCTCTTAAAAGGTATCAGTGTACCTTTTCTGGTAGTGGAAAAAAAAAAAGACAGGCTGCCACAGTATATTTTTTTAATTTGGCAGGATAATATAGTACAAATTATTTGTATGCTTCAAAAAAAAAAGAGAGAGAGAGAAAAACAAAAAAGTGTGACATTGTACAAATGAGAAGCCATATAATGGCCGTTTGGGGGAGCCTGCTAGAATGTCACACAGATGGCTGTCATAGGGGTTGTACATATCCTTTTTTGTTCCTTTTTCCTGCTGCCATACTGTATGCAGTACTGCAAGCTAATAACGTTGGTTTGTTATGTAGTGTGCTTTTTGTCCCTTTCCTTCTATCACCCTTACATTCCAGCATCTTATCTTCATATGCAGTAAAAGAAAGAAAGAAAAAAAAGGAAAAAAAAAAAACACCCCACAATGTTTTGCAGTTTTTTTCATTGCCAAAAACTAAATGGTGCTTTATATTTAGATTGGAAAGAATTTCATATGCAAAGCATATTAAAGAGAAAGCCCGCTTTAGTCAATACTTTTTTGTAAATGGCAATGCAGAATATTTTGTTATTGGCCTTTTCTATTCCTGTAATGAAAGCTGTTTGTCGTAACTTGAAATTTTATCTTTTACTATGGGAGTCACTATTTATTATTGCTTATGTGCCCTGTTCAAAACAGAGGCACTTAATTAGATCTTTTATTTTTCTTTGTTTTTATTTTTTTTTTATTTGGATGACCAAAGGTCATTACAACCTGGCTTTTTATTGTATTTGTTTCTGGTCTTTGTTAAGTTCTATTGGAAAAACCACTGTCTGTGTTTTTTTTGGCAGTTGTCTGCATTAACCTGTTCATACACCCATTTTGTCCCTTTATTGAAAAAAAATAAAAAAATTAAAGTACACAATGTAAGCTTCTTGTGTCCTCATTTGACACACTCTATAAATTACTTTCAAGAAAATAACAAGTTTTAAGAGAAGGCCAGTCAGTCTTTTTCAGGATTATTTCTATGGGCATTTTGATGCATGTATTATACCCTAAAGGAACATAAGATACTTACTATATTAAAATAGATCTATCTCAAACTATGGAAATAGTTTTTAGACTTTATAGTTCTAGAATAATTTTCAAGAAATAGAAGGTGCTTTCAGTCTGATATTAAAAACTTTCCCTTTATCTCCTCACAGTAATCCATTCAGATATAAAGAAAAAAACATAGTGGTAATAGCATCTTAAGCTTTGATTTCCATTAGATTTTTTTGCTGTTCTTATTGTCTAAAAGTTCTTTTCTATTCTCCCATTCTCATCCTACCTTAGAGCATAATGTAAACAAGTTGTTGTTGTTCTTTTAAAAAAGGAATTAGCTTTTTTGTTCCCACATAAAGTCTTTCCTCATGTCAAAAATGAACACACCTCCCAAATCTAAAAATCCAGAAATGAAGGCATCAGGTGAAAAAGAGAGAGAGAGAGAGAGAGAGAGAGAGAGAGAGAGAAAAGAATGAAAGCAGTAACCAGATGTAGGCAAATCTGTGGAATCAGCCACTGATGTTCTGAGATGTGTGGTGGTTTGCCTTGTGATTCTGAGATGCTAGGGTCCCTCGACGGGACAGATCTTTTAGGCACTTTTATAGGGTCTTCCTGGCTGATAGCAAATTAGGGTGGGAACACCTTTCAATTAATTATCTTTTGGTCAATCAACAGATTTATGAAATGAAACATCATCTTTGAAAAGCAAGTTAGGTCTATTTTTAAGCGCCCCCCCCAGCCCCTTAGAAATCTATGTTGTTAGTTTTACAAATACTGCAAGTTGCAGCATCTATTTGCTTTATTACAACACATATTTCTGTGATACCCGTCTCTCCATTCCCAGTGTAGATGAATGGACACAACATTGTTTTTATTCTTGTAAAAACCAAAACAAAAGCCGTTCTGTTGTCTTCTCGTGGTAGCATTTTTTCTGTTGCTCAGTTCTTATGCCCTGGTGCCTGTGAGGTGGCCTTTTCATGTAAAGCCTTTTATCTGAGGCAAGAATAGTCTTATCTTTCTAAATAAAGAGAAAGTAGTAGGGTGTTTGTTTGTTTTTTAAAGCCTGTTTGGGTGGGAAGCAGAGAGTGGAGGCAGAGAGAAGTCTAGTAAGAGGGGGTTTGGGAGAGATGGGATGGGGTGGGGTGGGATGGGATGGGATGGGGCGAGGCTGATGACTTGTAGAACTTGATAATTGGCAATGAACTGAGGGCAGATATATGTGTTTTAGATTAGGTTACTTCACAACTGAATCCAGAATGCTGTTCAAGACAGAACTATTCCCCAGTGCCAGGCCAGTTTTAGACATGGTGACTTCTGCTCCACCATATTAAATGTCTTTAAAACCGCTGTGTGTCCCTATTACTCTTTTATTGGGAGCTATGAGTGCAGCTGTGCACGTTTTATATACAGTATTTATATTAATTTCTCAGTATATGAGGCTTTTAGTGTAATTAGGTTTTGCGTCCTGGCAGAATTAATGGTGGATACTGTATACTTGTATGTTCAGATTTCTTAAATCAAGTGGCAGATAAGAAGGGATGCAAACATCTGGTGATAAATCACAGATTGTGCTTGATTCACATGATCCCAAAGTGAAATAAATTGATTGGGAGACAGGTTCTTCAGGGTTCTTAGTCTCCTGACTTATCAAGGCCCTCTGCTAAAATACTATTTCTGAAACTGAACAAACAATGGAAGTATGAAAACCTAGACAATAAGAATATAACTTATAAATGACATCTTATATCCAGAACATTAAAATTAAAAATAGTAATGCAGAATAACCAAAAAATCCCCCACATTTTCAACAGTAGGATGAGTTCACGATATCCTTTTAAAATGAGGGAATACTATGAACATTAATATTTTTCAAAAATTTCAAATAAGGTTATATGACATTCCCAAATGTGTGGATGCAATGTCCTCTATATACCTGAACTGCCACTTATAAAGAAGGGGCCTTTTTATCTTCATTTTGAGAACAACTTAATAAACAGGAATACAGCAGATGTTATTTCTCACAGACTTTAACCCAGAAACTCAATACAAGGACTATCTCCATCCTGAGACCATTTATTAGCCTCTGTTTAGGACCTACAGGACTGACAAGCCCATCTTAACGGTTGCTAAGAAGTGAGGTTTACACTTGCTTCTTCGTTTGTAACAGCAATGGCAGAAAGTGTGAAGTAGTTGAGTTTTTCCCAGGGCGTTCTGTGACAGAGCTGTTTATTTAAATACCATTTTTGTATATGCAATAAGTACATACTGTATATGTTCATAATGCTAGAAGTGAGAATTTGAAAGGAAGTGGCAGTGAGGGTTAGATATTTCGTTTGGAGAAATAAGGACATGAGGTGGCTTATTCACAGGTACTCCAAGTTTGGGAAAAGGTACTGGGATATTTCAAGCCTTCCTGAAAAGATCCCATCCTGTCCTGTTTCAAACACTTTACTTCTGGAGAGTGAGGGAGGAAATACAGGGTTTTCTGTTTTCAAACCCTTCCCCCACTCCCTACACACACACACACACATGATTTCTTATGACTGTGCTGTAATCCTGTCTTCTTCCTGATGATGCTGTTACTCTGTTGTCCCCCGGCTAGTGTGTTCAAGAATGTACCCATCCCATTTT